>NW_028259190.1:0-352623 GCF_977971745.1 Zootermopsis nevadensis
CGACATCTTTCGTGTGTAGTGCATGCACGTGTTAAAGTAACTCGACTTGTAATCAATAGATGTCGCAGCGCTCTCAGAGGGCTGTTACGCCACGGATCATCATTATTATTATTATTATTATTAAACGTCACGTGTGAGAATGACCATTGTTGCGACATGTAACAATTGTAAATCAACAACTTTAGTTTTCGCAGTTAGCAAAGTGAAGCGAAGAGTGCAAGTTCGAAGCTGTTCATTTAAATAGCAAATTCAAGAAGAAATTATATTTCATCCAACCATCATGTCAGAAGAAGTACTCAGATGTTTCAGAATAATCTCTCGAAGACGGGTAAGTAATAAAGAACTAGCAACCATTGGTTTAGTATAATTAATAGAAAATGCAACCTGTTTCCACACAAGGCAAATCGTGTTCGGATCAGGATTCCAAGTAAGCTCATAGTTTATCTAAAAGATGTACTGATAAAACACTACCCACATCAGCTTATCAGTGCAGAATGCATAAGATATATGGACGTAAGAGCAAATTTCCAATAAAATATTTAACGATGCACTCTAATTATTTAATTAATTTATTTATTACTATTGTTGTTCTGATAATTATTACTAGTAGAGGTATTAATAGCAATATAAAATAAATGTAATTTAACTACAGACTTCGTGTATCACAAAAAAAATTTGCATTGTTACCAAGAAATAATATTGCATGTAGAATTTTTTGGCATACTCAAAGCAAAACTTGATACAAACTTTAATTCATGTTAAATTTACTCCACATTACTAGCTTTGTAGTTGGAGATGTAACCCATAGCTTTTATTTTACTAATAAATTTTATTACTTTCACTCCAGAAGGTATTAGTTAATGTTCGAGAACTTCAAAGTTCCCGCTTTTCATAACCTCTTTGAGGACGAATCATCTTAACACTGCGACCAGACTCTTCCACCGACAACGAAATGAAAGGAGTGTGGTTTTGTGGGGAGGGAGTTTGCGAATGAAATATTGGTTCGTCTCTCAAAACAAGTTTTACTAGAAAAAATGTTTTGCTCAGATAAATATTTACGATGAAGATGTGACCACAAATGCACGCGCTGTATTTTAAATATGTAACAATGAAGTCTGTCCAAAGAATCTAAAATAGAACATATTTCATATAATTGTCAACAATCGACAAGATACGCAGCTGTGTCAATAATAGAAATCCTTTTATGCTGTCTTAATTGTTGTAAACGAACTGCTTTAGTTCCCGTGATTCCCGCAAAGTGAAGAGTGCGTGAAGTCGTTGAGCATTTATTATTCCATCCATTATGAGGAAGTTAACGTTCAGTTTGTGCGGGAAATCCTTCGAGTACAAAAACACATTTTGTAGAATTAATATTTCAGGTGTTCGGATACAAACCGTAGAAGACAGACGAGAATCATTTTAAATGCCCTTCGCCGTGTGGTTTTATTGCCCACGGATTAACACTCGTTTGTCTACAGGTAGAGAAGGGCATTTTTAAACCGGGTATTCGTAAGGAAAGTCTACATAAAGTTGGTAACGATAATGTAGTCAGAGTAGTAAATTTTGTAACTTTAAATAATCTAAGTGGCTGTGACTAGTGCGCCCGGCCTTATTCATAAATATACTTAGACATCTGCTGATTGTGTTACACGTAATCAGATCATGTTCTGACAAAAGACAACGCACTAGTACGTATATTAGATGTCAGATCTTTCAGAGGAGCTGGCTGTGATACCGACCATCACCTGTTAGTGGCAAAATATTGTCAGAGACTCTCAGTAAGTAAACAAGCATGGCAAAAGTTTGATTTAGAAAGATCTGATTTGAAGAAACTCAGTGATGTACCAGGTAGAAATCTCCAATAGATTTGCGTCTTTAGAGAACTCTGATGACAATCTTGATATTAATAGCGCTTGGGAAAGTATTACGGACGAAATCAAAACCTCAGCCAAGGCAAATATAGGATATCACAAATAAATCATAGTAAACTATGGTTTGAAGATGACTGCTCAAAATTGACAGACAAATGGAAGTGGGTTAAATTACAATTGTTGCAAAACTCACGCCAAATCAACGGAGATAATCTGCTAAATTTAAGATACGAAACCAGTAGAACATTTAGGAGTGCCTCATGGCTGGGAGTGGACTATCTCCCCATCTCCACGATATTTGGAGTCACAGGGTCCATTGCCTGAGGGAGCTTGAGAATGGAATTTCCAGCCTGTTCAGGGCTATGACTTCTGCATATGTCAAATCTAGCTGGTCGGGATTCCTGCCAGAGGCTGAGCAGAGTGAGTTTGGTTGTTTGGTCTTTATTCTGTACGTTCATCCTGCAGCATCTTCCCACAAGCAGTGATCATGCAGAGGATCAGCCATCACAGTCGAATGAGGGTTATAACTCATCAGATGACTGTGTGATTGTGGGCTATGTGAAGCCTCGTCATGAGAGGACACCCGAAGTCATCACGTTGCTATCGTCTGACCCAGAGGTAAGTCCAGCAATGTTTGCATGCTGTGTGCTGCCAAATGTACATATTCTCTTTTACTTCCTAACCTAAAAATAGTTGAAATGAACAGAAGAGTCGAAAGTGGGTTTGGTTGCGATACTGAGAGTGCCGCTGCTTTCGTTATAAAATCATTTGAGGCCAATGAGCTAATGGACAGATTCTGCTAGTCCTGGCCATTCCTTAGATAGTGGTTTTCGGAGGCTGAAGGAAAGGGGATATTTTTAGGGGAATGCCCAGCCTGCTGATGCTGTTGAAGGTTATGTTCACGCGCCCGTTTGTTGGAAGGATGGTAGTGGGATTTGGAGTTTAGATTAGAGGTTAGTGTGGGTAGATTTTCGATAAACCTTATGGCCTACTGAGCCATCAGTTTGGATGTGAAAGAAGGGAAGATGGCCACCCCTTTCATTCTCTGTGGTAAACTGAATATTCTCATGGACACTGTTCAGGTGGTCAAAGAACTCCAACGGCTTGCCTGAGCCGTGGGGCAGATGACGAACGTGTCATCCACGTAGTAAAATCAGCAGTGGGGCTTGTGGGTTGCCCCCTCCAGAGCTGTTTTTTCATAGTTCTCCACGAAGAAGTTGGCAGCGACGGGATAGTGGTGAACCCATGGCTTGTAGAATTGCCCGTCACCTGTTGGTTCTCGGCCGATCCTGACTCTACTCCCCACTGGTCCGAGCCTTGACTGTGGGGTTCCTTTATCTCAAACTGATGCCACACACATGGCTTACCCATTACACTGATGATGGAGGCAGCAAAGACCTGTGAAAGGTTGGTAAACTTCTACCAGACAAGGCACTACAACCCAGAAGACAGCCATCTTCTGATCTATGTTTATTTTTCTCAGATCCTAATTGTGGCATTTCATTTTAAATATCTGCCTTTTTTTGGACAGATTTTGGTCTCATTATTTAGCGCTTTGGTATGCTACTTTATGTGAAGTCCTTAAAATAGTATGACTTGTACTTGTATAATACGTATTTTATTATAATGACTTATTCAGATTATTTTGTTAACTGCTTACCAGGATTGTTGTTCGTTTCTTCGTTGCGTGAAGCACAAACACGTCACTTTGAGTGGTCGCTTTCATGTCTTGAATTGCAAGGCTCTTTACATACTTCAGTAAAACTTCAGTTAGTTTGCCGTTTGGCATCGACTGATAGCAAGATTATTTGTTGAGGCAATCTGGAACATTGTTTATTAGATTCAGACAGTGAGATTTATAACTGTGAATGATATTTAGTTTAATAAATTTATTAATGTGCCTGAAAATATCAAGAAAACCAAATATTGACAAGCGGTGAAAAGGAGACGAGATATGAAAAACCGTCGATACATCTTCTATATTCCACCCCCATTTTGCGGTAGAGGATGTAGGACTTACAGAGGACTAGGTATGTAAGATGAAAGAATATCTTTTCTTATGAGTAGAGTAGAGTTTATTTACATTCCACAGATCCTTCTTAGGACTCAACCAAAGGTTGTAGAACATGTCATTTCATACAATATACATACACTTCAGAACTTTCAACATAAGTACAAGAACGTATTTCACATGTCAATGTACATAAATTTCAGATTCTGCAATACAAGTATGAAAAATAATTTTACAAATTAATATACATAAACCTCAGAATTTTAAATATAAATACAAAATTTGCTTTACATATACGTAGATTATGGATACAAAGCTTAAACATTTTCAGCAGAGATGAAATCATTTACAGAATAGAAGGATTGAGTGAAGAGGTAATCTTTCAATGCAGGCTTGAATACCTTTATATCATAATTTAGACTTTTAATTGTTGGTGGAAGATTATTAAATAACTTGATACCTGTATAGTACACTCCTTTCTGATATTTAGTAAAGTTAGCATTTGGCACATAGAGATCATGTTTACGTCTTGTATTTAAATTATGTACATCTGTATTTCTTTTAAATTTATCCATGTTTTCCACCAAAAATGATAGCAAGCAGAGTATAAATTCACTTGCAAGTGGAAGTATATTAAATTTACGAAATAATTTTCTACAAGAAACCCTGCTTTTGACACCAGCCATTATTCTAATTATTTTCTTTTGCATGTAAAAAACTTTATTACTGTCTGTTGAATTTCCCCAAAAGATTAATCCATATGACAATACAGAGTGAAAGTAAGCAAAGTAAACTAGCTTTAAAGTATCTATTGTCATGAGTGGTATGACTGTTCTCATGGCAAAGCATGCAGAGCTTAATTTGGGAATAATATACTCAATGTGTTTCTTCCAATTTAAGGTACTGTCGACTTGTAAGCCAATGAATTTGTTTGTTTCAACTTCCACAATTAATTTTTCTTCAAAACCCATATTTAATCTAGGATATGTCTTGTGCTTAGTAACAAATTTTATGAAGTTTGTTTTTTCAAAATTTAGTGCCAGTTTGTTAGCTCTAAACCATTTGTTTGTGTTGGCAAAGACATCATTCATGATATTTTCATGATAGATCAATTCTTGGTGTGCAATAATGATACTTGTATCATCAGCAAAAAGAATGGGTTCAGATATAGAGTTCATAGTTGCCTGGAGGTCATTTATATATATATATATATATATATATATATATATATATATATATGAGCAAAAGTAAGGGTCCAAGAACTGATCCGTGATTTACGATACCCCATTCTGAATAGGTATTATGATTGGTAATTTCTACTTTCAGCCTTCTATTATTTAGGTAGGATTTAAACCATTGTCCTGCTATACCTCGAATTCCATAAAATTTCAGTTTCATTAGTAATATTTCATGGTTTACACAATCAAATGCCTTGGCTAGGTCACATGCATTTTATTGTTAAGGGCACATACAATTTCATTAGTAAAACTAAATAGAGCCTTTTCTGTTGAGAGATTTTTTTCTAAATCCAAATTGCTCCTCGACAAGGATGTTGTTTGAGTTTAAGAAATTATTTACTCTCTTGCACATAACTTTCTCAAAAATTTTAGAAAATGTTGTCAGCGGTGAAATAGGTCTGAAGTTAGAGATGCAGGATTTTTCACCCTTTTTATATAGTGGTTTTACTTTTGAATATTTAAGTCTTTCAGGAAACATTCCTACAGCCATTGAATGATTACAGAGATAACTTAATGGAATACTTATATAATCCACACAAGATTATGTTAATACAATATGAAACGTGTTATTACGAAGGGTTATTTTTGCTGTTAAAGATTAAGGTGGGGTTGAATCCAGATTCACTATTTTTCTGTTTATTTTGTGTTAGGCTTATGTTTAGGTGACGGATGCTGCTATATTTAGGCCTACACAAAATCGCGTTTCGTGTTTGAAATTTGCAGGAGGATTATGTGCGCTGAATTATCTCTGTTCCATCATAATCTGTATTTGGTCTTGAGATGTGGATTCAAGCAACGCACTTAAAAATGTTTAATATAAGATTTGTATAAATTATTGAAATGTGAGAAAGACTACAGTAGGGCCCCGCTTTTCGGCGCTCCGCTTTACGGCGATTCGCTAATACGGCGCTCAACAGCTGAGTCAGAGAAGTGCGTCCAGCGCCATTTTATCGTCGCTGATTCAGTCTGTTTACAGCTTTTGTGCGCTGCGCGTCTCCGTATTCTGGCAATTTTTCAAAGTTATTACAAACTGTATATTTATGTAATATTTTTGTGTACTACAGTGTAATTACAATGGCGTCTAAGGGTAGTAGCGATAAAAAGAGGAGTCGTAAGCCTCTTACTTTAAATGCCAAGTTAGATATGATTAAACTTCGTGAACAAGGCATGTCTATGGCCGAGATAGGACGTAAGCTAAGCCTAGATCGCCAAACTGTTAGTGCCATCGAGAACGCTAAGGAGAAAGTGTTAAATGAAATTAAAAGTGCTACACGAATGAACTCTAAAGTCATAAGAAAAAGAGATAGCCTTATTGCTGACATGGAAAAAATTTTGGTTGTGTGGATTGAAGATCAAACGAGCCACAATGTGTGTACTACTGATATTCATTTTAATTTCATATCGTTTTATTAGGCCTAGCGCTATTGTGCACTTACGATATGATAGTGTAACATCTTATTAGGCTTTGATATGCATTTGCAAGTGAAAAAAATTGCAAAGATCCGCTTTTCGGCCGGGGGTCTGGTCCCTTGCCCTATTTTAACAGGACAGGTGGAACAAGCCACTTACCATTCTAGTCTTAACAGTTATTACATTTGGTTTTGTGGTTTGGTTCAGGAGTTGACCCAGATGACATGCACAGGCTCCAGTGATTGCAGTTACAGAGATATGTTTCTCTCATCATCAAGCTCTCCAGAGTCATCCGGATCAGAAAACAACTCAGTCTCCGTTAGGAAATTTCAGAAGAAGGAAGCTCAGCACAATTCGAAATCTGGCAATATATATATATATATACGTCTAATGGTAAAGCTGGTTTCATGATGATAACGTTTCTGTTCCTTTAGTTAATTACTTGTGACTTTTTGTGTTTGTTGAAGGTCACAAAGCCAGGAAAACTACAGCGTCTTCTGCAAAAAATATATTTTCTTAGGAACCAAGATCATTCCAAAATTGACTCCAATTCATTGGTGCGCTCACGTGATGTCAAAAATTCCAAACGGCAACAGACAGCATTGCTATCATCAACTTGTAACACTTCCAGCATTAGCAGCAAACACACTTACACCTCCCGGTCCTTGCGCGGCGGCCGCAAACGGTACAGAAGAAGACATTGACCTCATAGGAACAGGAATCATGGAAAATACAGGTACAAAGCAGGAGAGCGACTACTCAGTCAAGAGCTACGATACACCTCCTACCTCTTCTGAGGTCGACAGCATCCTCAGCATTAACAGCTGCGTAGCGTTGTGATCTCGCGGGCTGCAAATGGTGATGGCAGTAGCCATGACAGACTGCAGAAACGTTTGACCAAGTCGGCGTCTGTTTGAAGATGGTAAAAGACGATTCCGATTCCGAGGAACGTGTGCTGAAACCAAAAAAATGAAAGAGGATCATGTCTTTATTTGTCGACTCTTCAGACGACTAAGGTCGATGCACTGTTTTATATGTAGCTATAGTTTAATAAATTTATCACTCCCAAAAGTCAACTGAGGACTGAAATAAGTTCCTCAAGTGAGCGAATATTTAGTTTAAAGGTTCACAGTTATTGTGTTTTGAAACTTCCTCGTGTGGCTGTACAATGTCGAACTATACATAAGACACGAAATTGTCGCATGTTGACAAGGGAATTTTATTATGCATTTTTCAGGCATCCATTCGTCACGTCACGTGCCATCGTGACTGATGACTGGATTCGTACACCACTGGCTGTAATTCAGTGCTCGTACTTAAAGTATAAATAATAAATAATTGACTTCCTGATAATAATAATAATATTAATACTTTCTGTAGATCAAAATACATTGATATAGGATATGTCAATCTATATTATACATTATCAAAATACAATAATGATTATGATATAATCCCATTGGAGATATAGCATTATACACATTAGATTATTAGTAGCCAATATTCGAAAATTCTTCATTAAGAGTCTTCTAGTGAATAGTAACGCCCCTTAATAAGAAAGTCCTTCAATTCCTTCTTAAACTGAGACACTTTTATTTTGCATATAAAATGGTCATTCTTGTTTTGTGACAGTGTTTTCTGCCGAGGGATTTAAATTGTAACTTTACATTTTTAACTTTTACCCGGAAAGGCACAAATTTTTTGATAAATGACTATTTTAAATTAAACTGTAAAAATATTTACTCATTATAGAGAAAACCCTTGTACCTTGGGCTGTGTTCTTTCAGATGGCTGGAAGTACCGATCTATGGAGTTTTCATGTCGAATGTACTAAGCACCAAAATGCAGCTTAGCAAATTCACTATCTCCATCTCATCCAGTCGATTGGCCTTGCCATAGAGCTTTAACTTCATTCTGGTCACTGACTGTCTTTCCTGATGGGTCTTCTATTTCCTGTGTTCGAATTCTGGTGTTCTCTTTCCATCCTAGTTCTTTCGCCTTTGCATACATCAAATCGTATCTGCCAATTCTCTGGAGTGTCATTATCTCATCACATACTTCATTGATGTAATCTTCTCTCGCCTTGTCTGTTTCTCTTCTCAGTTCGTTGTTCAGTCTTCGGTATTTCTGTCTTCCCCTCTTCACTGTTGATATTCTTCCATCTCCTCCTCTCATCCATCTATGCTCGATAAAGGAAATTCTGTCTTCAGGAAAGCATCTGCTATAGCTTCTCGTTCATTCCGATGCCGACATATAGGCCGAGATTCATTGATGCTAAAAGTTACTCATCTGACAAAATTTGGTTCAACATCATTTCTCTATGTCTTTGTTTGTTTTGATTTTCCTCAAAATAATTTTTTTACAACCTTCATTTATGAAGCGACATTCGATAAATTTTTCCAGTCTGTAATCCTTCAGTTTAATTTTTTCTGGCATTTTCCGTTAAAACCGTCGACCTATCTAATTTGTAGCCTTTCTCGATTATGCTTTAGGAATAGAGGTTTTGGAGGAATTTTGGTTGTTTTGCTTGTTGAAGGCTTTTATAACGGTGGGACAATCTGCTGACCAGTCTCTGATGGATGAAGTGACTTGTTTATGTGTGTATCAGGTGATTGGTGGGTTCCTGGTGCACGCATGTCTCTTTCAAAAGAACTAAAATATTTATCATCTCTAAAACTATCAGCATTGACAGGCCACAAACCAAAGACAGAATCTAGACTGGACGTTACAAGGACTGAAAGAAGTTACATGTGCCACGCCAATCAAATGACCACCATTTTAGAATGATGTTGGTTCTCCTGAATTAGGAAGCTACCAATTGCTTAATGCTGCATTGTAGTTTATTTTTAAAGAGTCTGAGACACATCTGTCCAGTGTCTGGTTATCACTGCAGTCAACACATGAATTCATCTTCAGTGGGTGTCACACGGCGAACAAAATAATTATGAATTCAATAAACTTCGCTAATTTGACGAGAAGTTACGTGCATGCCCAGTGGTGAATCGTTCGACGTATGAATTTTGAAATGCACTCAGAAATATCAGTACAGGGAAGCTGTGGCCCTATCAAGACTAACTACTTGGGGGTTGTGCTTTATAAAATCAATGAACAATTGTTTACGTGCGTGCCCATTCATGTCTCATGATTTGGGATAATTCCTTGACGTTTCTTTTACAAATTTATTTGTCAATTCCACAACTTCCTTCCATGAGATACCGTAGTGCATATTACTGGTTCTGGTTATATAATCAATAAATTTACATTCTTCTTCAGAGAACACCGTCTATACCGCGCATTTATTAGTATATGCAAACTTTTCATTCCCATTTATTACGTGGTTCTACAAATGTCTCTGAAGTCTAGAATGTTTCGCAACAGCTGCAACGAACAGTCATTTGTTTTCAAGAGCTAGAGTAAAATTTACCTCATTGAGTTTTGGTCTCTAGTGACAATCTTTACTCTGTAACATCAAAAAGTTGAAGCAATTTTTATAAAAATACAATCTAAAAATTGTTCTCAAACTTAAATAACATTTCAAATTAATACTCGTTTTAACACCTTATCTGTTAATTAAAAATTAGAATAAATATGACATTAAAATCCTCCTTTTTAGAAATGTATATTTATAATATATATTTTGAAGCATCATTTTAAGTGTAGAAGTAATCCTATAGACCATCTGACCTTTGTTATACTTGTAAAACACAAGATACCTCGTCACTTGCCTTATATTGTAAGAATCTTATTGGAAAAATGTACTTTAGTTAGCTCAGTCATACTTTCTGTGGTTGTTTTCCTTCCACTTTCCTTTATATTGCAGGTGTACGTTCCAAATCCACCTTGATTTCAGATGGCCGGGCTTTGTACCTGATTATGATACCTAGCAGTTTCCAGAACATCTTGCTTAATTTTCCTGTATCCAGGAAATGTGAAAGAGCTGATCTCTCACATCAAGTCCTTGGGACATTTAGTGTACATTGGAGAGACGAGAAATGCATACAAAATTTCAGTCATAAATTTGAATGGAGGAAATTGCTTGGAAGAATGAACATACATTAATACAATTAAAATTATTGAATGCTGGGATCATGCGAGCACAGTAATTAAACTTCAGGTTCCATAAAAGGAGGGAAATTTCTTTTTAAGGTGTATTACTGTCAACTTCTGAAAAGGGGTCTTTGTATTGCAATATCCTACTGTTAGCTTTCCTTTCATTTCTCCGAGATCATGTGTGCGTGTGTGGTTAGTCCCGTCTACTTTTGAAATGTGATAGATTTTCATGAAACATGACATACATCCTTTACAAATACAGTAACGATCAAATATTAGCAAAATGACAGTCACAAGTCCAAATTATATTAATAAAAAGTTTAGAGCATATTAAATTTGAGTAATGTTCACTTCAGAATCTTTCATCATCTCCTACCTAAGGACTTAAGATTAAAATACATAACAATAAGTTATGTCTTGTTTTATTTGAGTGTGAAACCCGGTCTGTTACAAGAAACAAAAGGCTGGAGAAAATTACACAGTAAAGAGATTCATGATTTTTCCATTACAAAGATCAACTGATTCAGAGTACTGAAGTAAATAATCCATTTACAGTGAGAATCTTATGAAACCCATAAAACAAAATGAAGAGTTATTTATTGCTAAAGCAGCTTTAAAAGGTTAAAACACACACACCTTATAACAGCACACTGGTTCTGCTGAAACCGTTCCATGTCAGTGATGCAGCTGTCTCCGATGGCAAATAAACGAGGAGGAAGCTCACCCAACTTGCAGTCCTCTGGGGCCCGTTCACACGACACCGAATCGGCCGTTTTCTCGAATCGATTATTTTACCGTACATCACAGTTGCAATGCACGTTATATGTGAATGTTCACACGAAACGGCTGTCGACCGTGTACGGTAAAATCACCGAGTCGGTCGCCGATGACATTCGGTTTTGTCAATGGAAACCGAAAGAGGCGATGCGGTAACAAAAGCGAATCGGTCGCCAGTAGCGCATTTATTGTAATGGAGTGCGTTCAGACAATTCGGTTTTCCTTCCGTAGAGGAAAGCTTCCCGAGGCTGCCGACCAGTCGGTAGAGCGCACTTGTATATGGCATATGGCTAATTTTTCTTGCTTCTTCTCATAGTTGTGTTTTGTTTTGTCAAATCACCTTCCACTGATCTTAACAGGTAATCAAAAGTAGACATCGACATTCGAAAATAATTGAAAAATTTCAATTCATCTCTCCTAAGTTGGCACATCTGTGTGTGATAGGATCCCCAACGAGGCCTATCTCTCCTATCGATACTATGACGACGACGATACCAGTACATAAGGAGAAACGTATTAAAGTCCATCTTCGGAGCGAGTGCGTCGCAATACGGTAACTAAAGCGAAACGTGTGAACACTAGAAAAAGAATGTGCCGTTTCGATGAAATTGCCGATACGGTAAAAAGGAAGAACCTGGTGTGGGTCAACAGCTACTAGGATTGACCCTGTGTATGTAATTACCTACTTATTTGTACTGTTACAAAAATGTAATTGGATTTACTGTAAGGAAGTGGCTGTGGCTTAATTAAGATATTATTCTGGCACCCAACTGCAAAAAACTAAAGAAAATAATGAAAAATCTCAGCATAGTCAAGTCTCTGGGCCAAGATTTGAACCTCCCCACAAGAAAAGTGAATTAAGTTTTAACCACTCAGCCATGATTAGTGAAAATACTGATGAAATGTCAAGCCACAAGTAAAAAAGGGTGTTCTCTTTTGTACTGTACTGAAAGATAATAAAATATGCTGGATTTTGGATTCTTTCATGTAAGATCAAAGCCAAAAACAGTCCTGCAGATAATAATCTATGGTAAAGCTTTATTAATAATGTGCTTACACATGAGATTATCTCATTCTAATGTGGCCTGGTGGGAGGGCCCAGAGACTGGCTATGAGGTTTTGTTTGGTTTTCCTCAGTCTTTCCAGGTAAATGCTGGGATAGTACCTGAAATTATGCCTTCCATATACTTTCAATTTAATTACTTGTAAACTGATGCTGTATAGTCCGAGCTACTCACAACATTATTAAATAAACTACAGAACAAACAATTCTATAATCTGGACACTTGGGCTTTTGGACTTCGTCTGATGTTATAAATTTACACTACATTTTGAGAACCGGATCTGTCCTTAAGGTGAGGTGTGGTGAATAATTTTCCACCTCACAATCAGTTCAAAACATTTCATTGGTCATCTGACATTACATAGTCTTACCTACTAACAGCATAATTGAACTACAAAACTAATAATTAATGCTGTACCTCACAGCTTCAGAGTACTGTATATACACGTGTGTGTGTCATAACTATTTTTAGTGGTCTTACATTTGTGTGGTCGTACTTCCTAGCAAAAGAAATTCTTGTGGCACAAGATGGTTGTTTCTTACGTGCAGATTGGCTTTACCATTTCCTGTATCTCTGACTGCTTTCAGGAAAATGTTAATACCTTGTGTTAGAACATATCAGTGTTGATATTAGTGTCGTTACGTGAAAATTATTATAAACATAGTAATTTTTCCCCAAATATGGATCATTTTCCTCAAATACATTACCTACAATATCAGTGTTCCAAAATTGTTCCGGGTGTATGTTGTGTATGGCGGTCAAGAAACAGAGGTGGCAGTGTGAAGGCTGAAGAGTAGTTTACCTTCTTACCGACTGGGTTGTGTTTACTTGTAAATCGCTCATAGGGCGCAGCACAATACCTTATATTGTGGCAGGTGTGCCATGTTGCTAAACAGAGTATTGGGTGTCGCAAGTGGGTTATTCTGCGATCTGGTAATTGCATTTGAAATTGTATTTGAAGTGTGTGACGCGTGTCGTAGCTTTTATATTAGTAATTTTGAAAGCCCTTGGCAAATTAATATTTATAGGGGGTAGATAATACTCTTAAGTATTTCCTTTTATTTTGATACGCGCCAATATATTATTATTTTCGGAACTAAAGTTTAATTTCTTTAGTACTATGGAAGTTAGGGTACCGTAGGACCAGGGCATGTTGACAACTACAATATTCTCATCTCGAATGGTGTTATCATAAGATAAATAATAGTTGTTTTTATCGATGTTTATGAATTATCCCTAAGCATTTCACAATACATATATATATATATATATATAAATGATTTACCGTCAACCCTTAACTGTTAGTTGAAACCCGTATTTTTTACGGTTGGTACTAATGTTAAGATATAAGGAGAAGTTGTCTTCAGCAACTGCCTGATTCCTTGAATTGAAAATGAATGATGAATGTTATCATTTCACATTCAGAAATCGATTTTCCGAGTTTGCATGAATGATGTCTTTGGTGTCTTGAAGATATAGGGAAGGCCAGTGCATCTCAGTTATATTTTGAAATTTAACCAGTTTATATCAGACAATCATTTGGTTCTCATTGAGTTATTTTATATTGCAGTGCAATTTTCTGTTTCTTCATTAGCAGCTCTCAGTAATCTCACAAAGCAAATGGTTCTTTAAAGAAATTATGGAACAATAAAGGATAATGTTGCTACAACACTTTAGTACTTGAAAATGTAAGTTCTGTAGAAAAAGGCCCCTCAGGTAAGAAATAGTCAGTTAACTTTTTCTCTTGAACTCAGTGAAACTGAAGATAGAAATAAAGTAAATTGATTGAGGAGTTATTTAACGACACTGATTAATTGAAGAAACCCCACAATTATGTATCAAAGCCAAATAATTATGCTTACTATAGGTTGTTTTGAAAATAGGATAAATCGAAGTTACTTGTACACTGATACTCATGTCAAATGTGGACTAAACCACATGGGCAAGGTATAGAATTTCTGCATTTGTTTCTTGTTCCGCAGTTTGGTTTATTTGTACTGATTTAAATGATGCACGATTTTCTGACCACACCTTTGAAATAATAAGCCACAAACACAAAAAAATACTCTGTATGGAACCAACATTTAATTAAATCTGTATCAGCCAACTCTTACTTCCTCAGCTGATAAATTGGATTCTGTTGTTCCAACTCCAAAATTGAACTTTTATATTTTAATTTAATAATTTCAACTTTACCTCCCTTTCCCTTCACTTCTTCATCGGATATGCCACAAATAAAACGTGATGTGACGTTGTTAGCAAATTCTTTTCTTCGATTTGTGGATCCTTGTAAAAGGCGGCATCGGCATAACTTTTCTCATAAAAATCAGGTTATGTAACATCTTAAAAGTTTCGTGGGCCTATATAGACTTTAGTTAGGAAACACTTTTATCTGTTCCTATCCTGAATTAAATTATCCAATAACACTCTGAAAAATGCATTTTTTATTTTGGGTTTAGGCATTTCACTAGATATTAAAAATTTTGTATTCATAATGACACATTAGCCACGGTGGTCTAGCGGTTAGAACGCTGGACTTGTAATCCTGGGGTCTCGGGTTCGATTCCCGGCGGTGCCCGAATTTATAACTTGTGTTGGGCAAGGCCATGGTCTAGGCAACACGGAGTTTTCCTCCGTGGCATCCCAACAATTACTCCATTCACACATAGAAGAAGGCAATGGCAAACCACTTCTGGATCATCTGCCAAGAACGTATATGAACAGGTCCCAGTCCGAGAAAAGGATGGAAGGATCCTGTTCATATGGACCTGTCGTCAGACAGAACACTAAATAATAATAATAATGACACATTACCAGGTGCAACTGAACTGCGAAGGCACGTGTATGGAATTTCTTACGTATGTAGGGGACTTTAAAAAGTAAAAATCATTCACTCATTCGGCATTTGTCGCTGTGAATTCCAGACAAAAGTTTTCAGAACAAATTGGCTTGTAATTTTAACATAACCACTGCCATTTAACTTTCATCGTTAGGATCTTTTGTTCAGACGTCACGATTAAACTTTCTGGAGTAAAGTTGTGTTATGATGTTACAGCATGTAAATGTCTCTATTGCGACCGAAAGTTTTCCGTGGTCTCCGTGTTCGAATGCAATGCATACAGCCAGAGATCAGATTGAAAAATGATAAATGCCTTTTGCATCTCTCGACGGCTTTGCGGCTTGTTTTGTTTTTCTACCCTGATGACAACACATTTTTGTTTCATTGTCTCGTTTTCTCTCGGGGGTTTCCATTCTCATCCCAAAAACGTCATTAATAACAGGAAAACAATTCAGTAGAGAAAAGTGCGTGTACTTTCCTGTTGGTCGTAGAACATACAAACGAATATGCGGAAATTATTATTAAATTTCATTCATAGCTCGTCGATTTCCTTTGTTCGATGAGAAAGATGAAGTGTGTGTCCAATTTGCTCCATTATCCCCGCTTTGAAAAATATCGCGTCCTATTATAACCTGATACGTATGTTGTTCACTTTTTTGTTTCAACAATTCCGGGTGGTTGTGGAGTGTTAAAACCGGAGCTGAATACAGAATACTCATTAATTTTCAGAATCAATATTTTATTTTCAATGAATAAGAATACTATTTCAGCTTTTGAAACAAGAAAAGCAATTGAAGAAGATTGCTCATGTGTTTTCAGCATGAAAAAAAAATTGTTTTATTTTCAGTTGACTTTTTTCTAAACTTTAAATAAATAAATAAATTGCATTAATGCGCATGCAGAATCACCTGCAATAAAAATCTTTTTTTGCGGCTAAGTCAAAGCCACCGAAACCTTTACTCTGTAAGAATGAAGACATTAATAGGCCTAATTCGCGGTTTATGCGTTACTTTATGTGAACCCGTTCATTTATTGCGTTCTGTACAGAAGATTGTACCCGTCTTACACCGGGGTTTGCGGACCACAGAGTGCGATGAATCACTCTGCTGTTTAAAAATAAAACAGACTTTGTCATTGATTTCGGTCCCGTGGTCTGTAACGCCCGCGTGGACTTTTAAGTATATACTGACGTTTCGATGAAACATACAACTTCCATCTCCACCGCTAAAGTTGGAGGGTAATTTTACTAGTTGATTAAATGAGGGCTAAGCTTAATAAAATAATGAACAAATACTGGTTAAGATAGAGACCAGTGGTAAACTTTTCTGAGCCTTTGGTTTCAGTACAAAGCAGGATTTTTTGTCTTAGTAAACATAGGCCTAATATAAGTCTGTCAATAAGGACTCTTACTTAATTGCATCAAACGCTGCGTTTTCTTCCCGGTGTCCACAATCATGTGGCACCAAATTCTCTTAATCCAGAATATGCTTCGCGCCTTATACCAGACTACACAGACAACATAACAAATAGGATTAAAATATAATATAATACAAAGTTCATTACAACTAAACCATTTATTACAGAACTCCACGTCTCGACATAAACACAAACTCACTATAATCAAAACCTCGTACACTACCCTCAACAGTTCACAAGAACCAAACCCAACTTTGGCACGTACAAACCTAATCTTCTGCTGTCCAGCAAATTTTGGGTTTCATAATTCACTGATCAGGAAAGCCACTTTGTATTTATTTAAGAATTCAATTCTAGATGTACTTTAAAAATAAATGTGTTTAATGTAGCAATAAAACACCAAAATATGTCACAAATGAAAGAACGTGTCTGCAAAGCACGAGCTTTACAGTTTGAGATGTGCCAGACAAAATATAGTAATTAAAATAATCATAATAAACAGGTGGACCAACAATTAGAACAAGGAAGTAGAGTAAAAACAATTTTAAACAAAAAACCTAAAATTTTAATTCCTTAATCACACTTGGGAATGAAGTGCAAAGATCAAATACTTGGTCTTGGTGTGCCGACGTGAGTCTGTACTTTGTCCGACCCCAATTCTACTTTCTATATATGTACAGTGAAACCTCGATGCATCGTTTTTGGCGGGGGTGGGAAATAAAAACTATGAAAGCATTAAAAATTTTAAAAAAAAAACAATGTTTCTGTTTCAAAGTTACTTCTTTTTACCAAAAAAAGTCTTTAATGGACAACTGGTTTGTCGAAACTTTACGTTTTGGGCCAAACAGAGCTCTTTCCACGTTCAAAATGTTTTCCTCGTCAAGTTCACTAATATTATGCGCATAAAAGAACGACTTCACTTTCGCCAATGCAGCGTGCGCTTCGGCAAAACTCGGCACAGCTTCGGGCTCGCATTCATCATCTTCCTCTTCGCTCCCGCCCCCTTCGCGGACAATAACAGGAAGAATGGAAATACTATTACTGCCGAACTCAACGAAACGTAGCTGTAGAAGACAGGAGATGAACCAGAAGAATGAAAAGTGTCGCCCGCCTTTCCTTTGTACTTATAATAAAAGCATTTGTGAAGAAATTCACAGTGCACATGCCATCTGGCATCGCTGGAACGAAATATGAGTGCACCCTAATTAAACTCATCAAATTTCTGACAATGGGCACCGCCATTCTCTCCAACTATCACCCCTCATTCCAAAAGAATCTGTGCTGGCTGGGCGACATAACAGGTTACCGCTACTGCGTATTCCAAAAACATTGTGCGTCTTTCGGTATTCATTTATCTCAAAACCCAGCATTTTAAATTCTAAAAACATCGCGTAAATTTCGTTATAATTTCTCAGAAACGATCATTGCGGGAAAATTGTGGGCCGGGACTAGGATTTTTGAACGATAGTTCGAGGAACGATAGAAGCGGGAAAATGTAACATTATTTTATATGGGATGTATCCGGGACCGAACAAAACGGACGATGCATCCGGAAAAAACGATAGTTCGGGGAACGATGGATAGAGGTTTCACTGTATATATGGGGCACAGTCACTGATATATTAATTTATTGTACTTTCTGAAGGAATGCGTGATCGAACAAAGTCTAAGATCTAAAATGTTCCGTGCCTAACAGAGATAAAGTACCGGACCCCTCGTCCGGAAAACCTAGGAATTAAAGCTTTTTCGATTTTATGATTCTGGATCTGTATGTAGATGAATTTTCATACAGACAAAATGTCTTCGGATGCTTACCGATATATCGTTAATTTGCACTCCCAAAGTACCCAACTGAGATTACACCTTCCTTGAAGACTGGGGAAAAAATACAAAGTACTCCACAACGTACCACCAACACAAAACATCCACCTGGTATGGGATCATCTCATCTACAACTGAGATGTACGTTCATCCCTGATTCCCACTGCAGACTGCCCTCAACTGCTTTTGTAAAAACGTTTATATTTTGGTTATAATTTGTTTACCTAATGTTGTTGTTCTTCTTACTTAACATCTAAACAGTCTTATCAATTCAATCGTGATTGAATGAAAATCTTTCAAAAGTAATAAATAACTTAAACACTTTTAATTTCCTTTTCTACACGAAAGTTAAATTGTGAAATTATATACAGTATATATTTTTATAAAAACAAAAATAAGGCACCATAATGTTAGCTTCCCCTTCAAATCAACGTAAAAGTTTTCATTCCAATGCAATTTCTTCTGGACTGGTGACGCCAGATTACGCAATAAATTAAAACTGTTCAAATACCAAACAAATCGGCAACATAAGTAGGTTTTTAATCCACATTATCCTGGAAGATAAGGCGGACGTAGCCCGGATAATCAACCAACAGCGTGGCGCAGAAGGGGCATACTGCGTCAAAGCTGTTGGTGCTGTGAGGAATCGCAACATTGGCCCAATATCTGGTGAGAAATTTTAATGGTTACATAATCAGTTAATGAATTAAAACTTCAATGTATTCTTAAAAATCTAGAGGAATTCTACTTACTTCACAGTTTTCTCCGTGGCCATGTGGCCACAAGGGCTGAAAGCAAATGTCGGAGGTCCGGCATCTACGTAAAATGCCGGTTCAATTCCCATGCACAGTTTTACTACGGGCCCCATCTGGAAATAAAAAATTATTTGAACAAATGCATGCACAGCGATCTTTAGACTAATGAAAACAATAATAAGAGCCTACTGCATAAGATACAAAAAATAAACCACGTAAGTCCAGAAGATAGAAACTGTCTACACATTACAGCTACTCATTTGGTCCATTTTCCTCCAGGTCAAAGCAATTTAATTTTATTATCCTGTATCTTATTGAAAAGCCTCCGCAGTTATGAGCACAAGTGTGTTAACCATTTGAAAACTTCTACTTTTAAATTAAAACAAGAGACGTGGTACAGCTGTTTGGCCAGAGCGGTGAAAGCAATGTTGCTTTTTATGGGAAATCAAATAGTTTCAAAAGCCGAGGATGGTAGCAATTCAATTTAACGAAGTGGCAGGTTCCTGAAAACTGATGCTGCACTGTGTATCTGGTAATAATTCCCAGTTTCCTAACTTCAGCCATTCAAATGCCACAAGTGATGGGTTGAATCAGATTATTCAATGATGACATATCAATTTCAGAGGATTGCTTTGTGGTTGTGCGGAACTATTGCAGCATATGTTTAGGAGAACTCAGAATTTACCTTTGAAAAAAGGAAACTGCCAACTAAACAAAAGTATGAAAAATACTTCTTATTCTTATTGTACCGTTATAACCCAATGTGGGTCTTAGCTTGTTCGACGAGTTTTTTCCATTCTGTCCTATCATTCACAATCCTTCTCCATTCACTCACTCCCATCGTCCTCACATCCTCCTCCACGTCGTCTATCCATCGTTTCCGTGACTCCCTCTCATCCTTCTTCCCATCGGTCTCCATTCCATTCTTGCAACGTGGCCAAGCGAGGCTAACCTTTTGCTTTTCATCAGCCTCACGACATCTGCTCCCTGTATGATACAATCTAGTTCATGATTCATCCTAATTCTCCAGGAGCCATCACTATTCTGTACTGGACCATAGATTTTCCGTAATATTTTGCGTTCTAATATTCTAAGTTGTTGCTCGTCAAAGCTAGTCAATGTCCAGGCTTCACGTCCGTATGTGACTACTCGTCTTATCAGAACTTTATTGATATGAAAAATACTTACTCATTTTTATTCACCTAAGTTTTTAGTATTGTCACTTTTAGAAAGCCACAATAATTAAAGCATAATATGTTAAGCTGTAATGTACAGAAGAAGGAAAATATGGCTGATTTTAACAGTGGAATCATATTTAAAATAACTGCAAGTAACAGCTGTGAACTCTATTTTCATAAATAAGCAACGTTCATTATTTGCAGAAATGAATTTCTTTCTTTAAGAAATAAATCACAGGCCAGAAGACCACTTTGTTCTACACAGCTCATCTTTCAGTACTGGATTTACACTGCAGTACCTTTAAACACGCTGGACAACGCCTGTCCTTCGAGCCTTTATCCTGTCCCCAGTCGTGGTGACCCTGGACATGACCACACTTCAGGTACAGGTACGGCCGCCTTTCATTCCCCGTTTCATCACTCGGAGTTAACTTGCGTGGAATCACCAGCGTGTTTAGTCCCACAGGGCGCTGGGGTCGTCCGGCATTCAACTCGCCTACCAGAGTCTCCAAGTGATGCTTTGTCTACAACAAACGAGTAGCTTAGTTTTTAAATCTTCTCAGTCAATCTTCACACTGTTCGTTATTACTACGCTTTATTAACCGTTAAAATTTAATACCACTAAACATCCATAAATGTTGTGATTATTTAGTTCTAAAAACCAATTTCCATCACCAAATATTATGACAATCAAACATTCAATGGACAATAACAAGATCTTCAAACACAGATGCAATACAGCCTCTGGAAGTGACGTACAGGAGGAAAATCAAAGTACGTATTCATTAAGTTTCGAACTTTCGTTTCAAAACGTCGACTCTCCTACGAACAAACACACGGGTTCCATCTTACTCACCGGTGATTTCTCCAGTCCTTCATGTGACCGCCAGAGTAACGTCGCACCGCAGAGATCAATGAGAGTTCCGTCCTGAAGAACATTCGTCTCGTCATCAAGCTGAAACACACATACGAACCTGTTTCGTGGTCTAACTTTCATAAAGCTGTTCCTACTGTCTTCTGATGCAGCGTAAAAGCAAACTGTGATCTTAAAAGAATCCATCTTTAGATTTCTTCGGGAACCTCGAAGTTTCTCCTGTTCTGTTCCTAAGTATTACACCACAAAGTAATATATGTAGGCAAAGCTCCGTGCTTTCTCGACTTCTGCAGTAAGCAGAGGTGAGGTACGAGCTGTGCGCTCCGATTTGCCCAAGTAAGTCACTTTGAACTTGAACATCTTTTGTGATTTAAGGTAAGAACAATTAACGTAATAACATGTATTAGTGACGAGAAATATTTGTAGTTCGCTGTTACTAGCGGCACTGAAACTGATTCACCGGTCACCCAAACGCGGAAAACTCCTGCCCGCATCAACGGGACGCCGGCCGACCACGCAATGCAAGCACGACCGCAGCCTCATAAATTGTAGACCCGGTAGCCCGCTATAACCGAAACAGTCGCGTTGGCGGTATTCACACTCACCACCACTCCTTTCTGCTGGGCGGATCGGGGGTCCCGCAGGGAGAACAAGCTGCCCCCGACAGACACCTCTCGCCACAGACTGGGTTTCACCTCGCCACCGCAGAAAGATCCCCCCGGGTGCAGGATGAGGACGCCGTTAGTCGTCAGGCCGTCGATCTCGCGACTGTCCTGCCATTTCGTCGCCTTCTCCTGCACATAACAGTTCACGGTTACATACACTCGTTAGTTCAGTCGGTAATACAGCTCTCTGCAGCCATTTCCAATGCACGAACACCGACAGGTACACATTACATCCTCTCTCTCTTCCTTGAGCAGATGATATGAAATGTTTTTTTGTGAAACCCGAATGTTCATCACCGTGCTCACAAAACCTGCTATTGGACCACCTTCAGAATCAAGATCCATGTAGTCACGTTTCCGCAACATACAACCAAGATCCATTTTAATATTATCTTCGAATCTTACCGCAACGTCTCTCAACTTATCTATTCCATAGCATTGTATATTGAGCATGGGGACATTGAAGTCTGGTAAAATCAAATTTCCTTTTTTCTCTTTGCACCAAGCACTTCCACTCACCCCAAGGAAGATGTTCCGCGAAGAGTCGAAGCCCGCACCATAGATCCGCGCTACTCGTGGGTTGGAGCGGTCACAAAGGATGCGACATGCAAACCGAGACACCGTGCTTCTCAACAACTTGTTCTCGCCGACCTTGTCTCCCGCAATTGTATCCATTACCACGAAGTCGATGGGCGACTCCGACGACCGGCCGATCTGCAGAAACGAACACAAAGTTGATGACAGAAATCTGTAAACATTCATAACAAGTGTAACAGCACAACACAATCTGACGTCGACAGTGTTCAGAAAACATCAAATTCAAAGGAATTTAAATCTCGTGCTCAAATTTTCACTACAACTGCACATCTTTCCCCACACATTCTCACACTATTTCCAAAGATCCATTTTAATATTATCCTCCCATCCATGTCTCGCTGTTCTGAGTGACCTCATTCCTTCAGGCTTTGAAAGCGACGCACGCCACACCCAGTTCATCATCCTCGATTGGCCATTCTAATATTTAGCGAAGAATATAAATTATGAAGCACCTAATTAAGTATTTTTCTACAGTCACTTCATCCCAATTAGGTCCAAATATTCTCTTCAGTCTTCTGAGATCTCCAATCAGTTGTTCTTTTCTCTTAATGTGAAAGGCAAAGTTTGACACCCACACAAAATACGTAAGATTACATTTATTTTTGTGTTTAGACAGCATTTGGAAAGACAAAACAGTCCTTGACTGCATGGCACCAAGCACTGCCCAAATTTATTCGTTCTCGGTATCCTGCAATCTGGCGACAAGACGTATACGTGTAGACCAACTTCCTTAGTAGTGTCTAATGAACTTAAAAGTGCCTCTGCTTTCCTTAACATAATAGTACAAGACAGTTAATCCCATGGGTGACAACGAACAACACTGCTCGAAAACTAAACTCAGTCCAACCAAAAACACAAAACACGAGCATCTGCAAACATGTTTTTAGTCAATACGCGAGATGTGGCGTTATCATAAGTGATGGGAGGCAATGACACGCGAAGTCCATCACAGAAAGTACAAATCCAGGCGTGAGACGTGTCGAGATCTGACGTTCTCACGGTGTGATGATGGCGTTCAGCCCTGATGGTACATGCAGCAAGCACCTCTGAAACGTCTACCAGAAGACAACATCGATGAGTACAACATGGCAAGAGTATTTTGTCAAGTGCACGTGCGATCTGTGAATCTGTGGACGCAGCGAAAGATCATATCTCACCTGGAACATGTCCTTCTCTTCATCAGGCATGTATTCGACGATGACAGCTTCGTTTTTCGATAATGTGTAGGATATGGAGTGTTGTTCCACGTCGAGGATTGCCTGGAAACAAAGAACTCGATACAATTTACGACATGAAGAGATGACCTGTGCGAAGATAGGAAGATGATGATGAAACATATATTAAGAGTCGTCATCAGCTTCTCAAGATCGATTCTGCCCAATTAAATCTGTAAATTCCAAATGTCAAACATTATCTTAATTCGCGTGAAATAAGGGAAACCCACCCAAGTTTTAAAGCAGGCTTTTGCATGTTTCGAGAGTTTGAAAAAGACTACATCTGAATACGAAATATGATCGATGCTAAAGGAATGCAAGGTTTGCGCAGACACAGAGGACTTGTGATGAATGGGAAACAATTGAGACAAGAACAACACAGTTTATTAATTAAACTGATTGTCTTAAGATACGAAATTGATTTTAGGGGGCAGTAATAACGAACCAGTGACATCAGTGTCTAGAATTCAGAAATATCTCGTTAAGTTACACTTTTAATTGTAAAATGAAATGAATTTTAAAAAATATAATACTATTTATACTTAACCAAACTGGTTATGTTTCCCTTCAAACGACTCTTGCTTATTTGACTCATTTTGAGTAATACACGCCAGATAACAGTATTTTGGAACAAGGCAATGAAATTCATTTTCTGAAAACTAAAACCAAACCCATTTTGTTAGATAAGAGGTTCTCGCGACAACGAGAATGAAAATGACTGTCTTGTGGGACGTTGCACCAAGTAGTCTGGTAAATACTCTCCGACGTTTCAGACAGACTTAAATTAGAACAATGTTAATGTGTTAATGTGTGTAATGTGATCTCGAGTTCAATTCCTGTCGTCCCGATGTGTTTCACAATTTTCCTCAGTAAATCCGCGAATCCACGAGGACTTTAAGTAGCCGACAAACGCTCCCTTATTTATATTCATCCTCTCACACAACGTTTATAAAACTTCGATAAATAAACGAAGGTTCAATCATGCACCAAACTATGACATAAAGAATCTTGGTGAAGAGATTCCTAGAAAAGTATTCACACCCTTGTGAGACTACGTCCACAGAAACGAAGTCCCAAGAAGAGCTTCGCCGAGTATTTCGAAACAAGTTAACGAGATGTGAAGTTGCCTACGAGCATAAGGAAGTCACTTTGAGCATCTTTTATGATTTAAGGTAAGAACAATT
Source organism: Zootermopsis nevadensis (assembly GCF_977971745.1). Taxonomy (NCBI): domain Eukaryota; kingdom Metazoa; phylum Arthropoda; class Insecta; order Blattodea; family Termopsidae; genus Zootermopsis; species Zootermopsis nevadensis. Next base: position 24,965 of record NW_028259190.1, read on the forward strand.
AACGTAATAACATGTATTAGTGACGAGAAATATTCGCAGTTCGCTGTTACTAGCGGCACCGAAACTGATTCGCCGGTCACCCACCGGAAGATCGCGCACAACTCCCGCCCGCATCAACGGGACGCCGGCCGACCACGCAATACAAGCACGACCGCAGCCTCATAAAATGGAAACCCGATATTTCGGACATAGTTTTGCAAAAAAATTACTAAATACGATCACAGGACTCAGCGTGCATGAAATTTAAATTAAATAACAAGCTATACGGTGTAGGTCGATTCTTTTCTAAACCTAAGGCACTACGGCATATTTGGTGGGGAAACCCCTGGACTCTATAGACAATATTTTTGTGGATAACCGTGGATCCGGAATTTTCTAAATATTCCAAAGTCAAATTTGAACAGCCTTCTTCCTACTGCTGTTCAGAAACTATCCATCGGTCCTATCAGCTGAGCATCAAGGGACGATTTCTTCTTCTTTGAGCATCAATTTCAGAACTTTTCTACAGCTTGAGGGGCTACGCCTACCTGGGAGGAATGTGGTGTTTTGACGACATAGTGCTGTGACCGCTTGACTCCGTTAGCCGATGACCTCTTGTACAACACAAATTTGCTTCTCCTCCGACCTCGGTCGCCCGGTGGCAGGAAGCCATTATATCTGCAACACACAAGACACAAGTCTACCAACAGAAATACAAGATTAACGAAAGGCTTGCTTTAACGACGAATTCCATCACAGGAAAAATATCGTTGGAGACGTAAGTTGGGCGAGACTCATCCGTGGAACGGACGAGCTCGGAGTCAATATAAACGTTGAATAATATTTTCTGAAAAAATCGCCAAGGTCTCGTGTCGTGCTCGTGTCGTTATCTTCACGTTCCTATATAAATAGACCCCTAATGCGTAGTAAGAACTATGAAACAGTGCCACCTTCGTAACAGGCTTTAATTATTGACAAAGTGAACAAAATTAAATTGAAGGCGAGTCACGTAAAACTGTTAAGGAAAGGATGACACTGAAAATCACGGCTTGTCTTTCAAGCACTGGTTAATACAATTCAAATTACATTTAGTGATTAAGGATCAGCTTCTAGCACACAAAATTTCATCAAAATTCGGACACGGATTCAGAAGTAGGAAGTACAATTATTTCAGCGGTACGTTTTCAGACTTCCCCACCTTCAATGACCTCGACTGACTCGGGATGACTTCGGAGGACACGGATTCCTATTCGAAAGTTCTTTGAATCACCCTGTATATTAGTGACATTTAATCTGACAGTGTAAATGACGCTAAGTAAATTCCATATTAATGTGGATTTTGAACTTCCGTTTACAGTAGGCCTCGTTTATTTGCTTCAGGAGTACCAACTGTTTGTTTTAAGTAAAATGATTTGCAATTCACTTTCATGGAGCATCTTTCAGCCACGTTTACACCACATAACAAAAATAAACAAAACGTTCATCTTAATATTTAATTAAAGAATTCCCACAACAAAAACATGACCCATGGGCAGCGACCACAACGCAAGCCTAAACCATCCTATGAGGACTGAACCTGAAGCAACCACAAAGTTCAACCTCTATTTACACAATGAGCAAGGTCAAGGTTCATAGGCCACGCGTCAGGGACACATTTCACAACTACCACCTTGAAAATCATGAATTTAGAATTTATTCTTCAAGAAAACAGACTTCTGGCATCCATCTAAACACTTAAGGGCGATATCGCACTAGGATGCCAACGGGAGGCCATGGCGGAGCTGCCAGCATCTCGGCCAAACTCAATGCATTAATTTAGTAGTCACATATCGCACCTGGCATCCGTCTGGCAGCGCTTCCAACTTGGCATCGCTGCCAACCAAGATGCCAAGTTCAATTGCTGCTGGCATCGCTGCCAAGCCCAAATCAACATCACACGACAGTCTGAGGCCAGTCCATTGACGTCCGTGCGTGAATGTGCTTGTGTGTATTTCTGTTTCTTCCAAACGTGGATAATTTCGACACCGAAAGATTGATAATTGAAATTCAACCCCGACTATGGGATTCATCTGATATTGAATACGCAAACCGGGACTTGAAAAAAAGAAACTGGGAAGAACTTGTGGAAATATTTGGAGGAGGAGATTTATTTACAGTAGAAAAGAAAGAATTAGGTAAGAAGTGTTTCTATGGCTTCATTTGTGGGGCCGCTTTCCAATATGGCAACTTCATTTTTAATTTTTTTTTGTTTAGTAATCTATGCATCTATCTATATATCACAAATAATGTGAATTAAGGAGAAACCTGCTTTTATAATGTTTTATTAAATAAAGTTTGTTCGTGTAATATTACATGTGATTTGCAAGAACTGAAATATTTCAAATTCAATAATGTATAATGAGTATGGACGTGCAAAGTGTGTGTATGGACAATTTTTTTACTTATTTCTTTGTTACAGAATTGAAATTCACTCCAGGTATGTAGTTTTGATAAAGGTAAATCTCATTTTCTCAAAAGTGATAAAAGTTGACATTTCTCCGTGCTAATAGCCCTTCATTTCGTGATCACATAATGTCGATCCATCTGTTCACTCGACTGGCGTCGAAAGCTGGCAGCTTGTCTGGCGTCTCTTTCTGGCAGCTGGACGCCATGGCATCGCTGTTGGTGTCGCTGCCATGGCATCGACCAACTACTCTACCACAGTCTACTTCATCCACTGTTTATTTTTTGACGATAATCAGTGGAAAAGAATAATTTTATATAAACGACCCCTCACACAGACGTTTCCTCATTGGTCAAGACGAAGAGACACTTTCAAAGAAATTCTTCTATAAAGATAAAAAATGTGATAAATGTTTCCTGAAACAGACACAGAAACTGCTCATTGTCCGGTGAACTCGCCTATCAATGGTGGCATCACTGCTAGGGTTTATACAAAAACCGACTTTTGAAGAAAAAAAACGGTTTTCGAATTTTTCAAATTTATCCAAAAAACAAGTTTTTAAAAACCGACAAACCCTAATCACTGCCCAGTGGTTCGCGAACGATAATTCCAGAGTCGCTGTTCGAGATTTATTAAAAGGGCATGGATTAAGTTTTATTATTTTGCGATATTCAACTCCAATACACAAACAGACAACAGATACTCAATGTAACTCACCCTACGATGGTCAGCTCGCCATACTTTGTCATCTGTTTGGGTTCGCGCGCCGAACTCGACTCTTCATGTTTCTCGGTGTCATCCGATCTGAAACGAACGCAAAAATAAAAAAATGTTTTAACATAAGTTTCAGAGAGACAGAATTTGCCATTTTCGAAAAAAAAAACATCAAAATTGTTACAATACGTACGACTGCATCTCGCGGTTACAAAAATTATTTTACTTTGAATAAATCATATTCAAGCCAAATTCGTGTTCTCTGTAGAATGAAATTTGCGATTTAAGCCAGTGCCGGTCTCAAAATCATCTTTCAAGCATCCCCTAGATCTCCTACAAATAGATTTACCGTTCTGCACACCATTTCTAAATCAAAGTTAACTGCGCAGCAACTTGAGCTCGGACGTGATACGCGTTGAGCGGGGCGCAACAGAATTCCTATTAAAGGGAACAGATCAAATCAAATAAGGAAATTGTGTAACAAAACAATTGAATTTCGTCTGGGGAAAAGAACCACAAACGCACAGAGAAACCTGCATCATACGAGACAGAAATCCTTACATACGAGTCACTTCATCGAACTTTAATTCGAGACGATGTCACATTAAGGCTTCGACCAGGATGTTCTTTTGTTAAATCTTATGTGGTACCGCCTGATTTGACTTCTAATGGTTAAGTGAAGTGTTTTCTTCGCGGTACGGTCTGGATTCGTAAATATTATGAATACGAGCTTCGGCTTCAAAGGGTTAACCAGCTGATTTTCGTAATGGTGAGGTGAAGTGTTTTCTTCGCGGTACGGTCTGGATTCGTAAATATTATGAAGACGAGCTTCGGCTTCAAAGGGTTAACCCTTTGAAGCCGAAGATCGTCTAAATATTATTTATGAATTCAGTCCGTACCGCGAAGAAAACACTACACCTCACCATTACGAAAACCAGCTGGTTAAGCAGATCAGGAGAAAATCCCTGCTAGGAATTCGATATACGCGCATGCGCAAGATTTCGCGCTGAGCGACGACCGATCCTACAAGCATTCGTTCCACAACCACTGAACGAACAACAGACGACAGGCTTTCAGGCAAAATCTAAACTCCTGATTCTTAAAGCATTGCGTAACGCTTTTGATATTATGTTCTTTGGCAGCAAAAATATCTTGGCGTAGTATTTTCTTTCGGGGCAATAGTTCTCTTAGTTGTGTTTGAAAAATGACGACTCGTAGGCCATACCATAAAGTTAGAAAAATATATAATCAATAACTACCACGTTCTTTATTTCAATTGATGTTCATAAAATATGTCGGCAATTTCCCAAGAACAGCTTCGTCGAGTATTTCGATTAACGAGATGTGAAGTTGCCTGCAAGCACAAGGAAGTCACTTTGAACATCTTCTGTGATTTAAGGTAAGAACAATTAACGTAATAACATGTATCAGCGACGAGAAATATTCGTAGTTCGCTGTTGCCAGCGGCACCGAAACTGACTCGCCCGTGACTCACGCGTACAAGTCCCGCCTACGTCAACAGCAGCGGCCGATAACGCAATGTAAGCACGACCGCAGCCTCATAAATTGTAGACCCGGTACTTAGCTGGAAACAGACCTTTATTTCTTTAAACTACAACCACTGTCAAATGCACCGGGGGAAGGCTTGATGAACACAAACATACCCCTCCCCCCCTTCGAAAAATTATAAGACATTTTTAATGAGGTTTTTAGTTCCCTGTGCATGTTTTAACTCCTGAATTTTAAACCCTGTACAAGTACAGCACTGAAATTCTCAGGCTCGCCGTAAAAATAAGTTTCTTAGGACTAATAATCAATTATGGGCAGTTACATATTTCCAAAAGTCTCAAGGTTCTGGCCGTTCAGAGGCCCACACAATTAAAACTCTCTCATAATGTCACAGTAATTCGTATGTTTCTTCTTTTGTGTTTTCATCACTATGTTCGCGGCACATTTTGGTATACTGAGGCGAGGAAACACCCGGTGGAGAGAGAGAGAGAGAGAACGGCTACCGTGACCCCTACTTCCTAGCAGCGTCAGAACAAAGTCTTATTTATCTAAGACAACACTCTCTACGAAACTTCTATCACAAATAATACGAAACAGGACATTAATAAGAATTAAGAGTACTTAAAATATCTGTAAGAACTGTTTTATCATAAAAGCAGTGTTACGGGTAGCCAGGAATTTTAATTCGTGAACAAGTTTCGTAGATTCCTGGGACACGCACGCAATACGTACCCAGTGAGAGTATTTGGCGTTAACGGGTCATAGAGCCAGCGTAGCCAAAAATATATTCCTCGTTGTACCAACTACACTCTGGCAAATTTCGTATAGTTTCTTTTCTCTGACGACGGAAGCTGATTCGGAGATTTCTATTGAAGTCAATCACGGCCGGTGTCTCGAAACAAAAAAAAACACTTCTTAACACTTGTAAGTCTGTTTCAATTCACTCAATTCGTATCGCTGACCGCCTCGCCTTTTATTGACCTCGAAGATTAATTATCATAAAATCACGCCGACAATAATTACACGGGTCGCTTGTTTGGTTGAATACGATATTTTCATAATTTCCTTCACGTTGTATAATGTATTTGTTTTTGTTTTCATTATGGCCGCGTCTGTGGGCTTCTCTGTATCGAATGAAGGAATCGTTGTCGTACGATGTTCCTGGGTCGGTTTGGAGTTCGTCTACGTCACTTTACAGGTTTCTGCTTGAACCAGGCCCGTAAAGGCAAGCCCAACTTCACACACTGTCCCTCCAACTTGGTAATACTCATTCTCAACCTTGGTACTAATTGGGGTAAAGTGGTCAGCGACACGCCCCGAGGGGGCTGGGTCGACGTAGAGGCGTGAGGAAATTTTATTAGACTGCTAACATTTCTATAATACACTTATTAATCAGTGTACTGCATGCAACAAGGCTTCGGTTGTGTCGCGAATTTTAATAAATTGTATATTAACACGTTGTAGTTATAAACATGCAATTCCCTTATCTTTCGTAATCACACACACTGGTTCATCACCGATGGTTTTACTGAACACGTTACGTTTTGTTGTTAAGGTTGGTACCATTACTTAACGTAAGAAAATTACAGACTTGAGTAAACAAATTCATATTGTGAGTAAACGGAGACACCTTTGTAGGCGTACAACTCATCCTACAGCTACGTAGCTGCCAAGCTTACACACCTGCAAACCCTGCAGTCACAGTGGGCAACACAGAAACCAAGAGTACATTTACGCGCGGGTTACCATAGTAACGCATTTTCAAGAGTTTGTATGTGGAAACCAGTTTGACTGTGTTTGTAACAATTCTGCCTACTTTTCTAAATTTATTATAAAAATATTTAGTAACACAGCATACTCACTTGCTAACCATTTTGGAAGGATGTTCCCCAGATGGGGATGATGAGTTATCACACGAAATTCTGACTGCTACGTTGAACCACCACACACACAATTACGACAAACGGAAATTACTTTTTTTAAATTAACGCTCGCGCATAAATAACAGAACGCAATATTCCATGTTTTCTGCACACGTTTCGTCTATCTACCTTTGTATATTCTCGTCTTACAAATTGAGAACAAAGATAAGTAATGGACACGACGTAAACAACAGACGCCACAGCATATATTTAAACGCGAACCAAACCAAATCTGGAGACGCTTCTCACACAAAGACAGCCACAGCACTGAAACAGTTGCACAAAGACGAGCGGTAGACCACAGGCAGGACGTGCTGAGAACGCAGCGTCTGACATCTAGCGTAAGAGAAATGCACTAGCTGTAAATGCAACGCACATGCGCACCCAAAGGATGACTGGTCCGACATCTAGCGTAAGAGAAATAAACTGTAAATGTAAACATGAAGGTGTGGGAGCGGAAATCGAGGGGATCACATTGACAGAGGGGCTGAATGGTCGTATTCTGAGGGTCCAGCAGGAGGGGGACCTAGCAGCTGCGCATGCGTACCCCACATACATGACTAAACTTACCCTTTTTATCCTACGAACATGCACGCACTTGTTCTCGACCGTCATTTCCGTTTCAGCACTAAGCAGACGAAACTGGCACGCAGGGTTGAAAGTAGAACTCGCCAGGTGAAAGTCAACGTTTAGGAGAAAATTTGTGACAAATCTGAACCAGTGCTGAAGTCAGATTTGTACAGAGAATGCCAGTGTACTAAGGATCTAAGTGGCGTTGAGCAGCTATAGATCGTGATTAGGGGTTTCGTGGTTTTACTGAGTCTCTGCAAACAAATGCCGAGACAAGTCAACCTGCTCGATGTTTTCTCCGTTACGTTCTGATTACAAACATTAACATAACGAGGACAGGCCGCGTCAAATGTTGACAGTTATCAAACGTTTCGCCAAACACTGCAGTTGCCATCATCAGGGTGAATGTGTAGAGATTGGGACAGAGGTGTGAAATTGAGTCACACACAACGCCATGACTGTAATATTTTTAATTACAAAAAATAAAATCTAAACTGGTGGCAAACAAGGTATACCACATTATTAATCGATGTAAAATGCATGGTCCAATAGTACAGACACGAATTGAAATGTCAATAAAATATAAAAGTGTTGAATAATTTATTTACGACAGCAACAAATACAAGATTTTAAATTAACAGTCAATCTAAAAACATCCAAAATAAAATACGTCTTGCCAGGTAAATGCTCTGTACTTTTAAAATGGCCGTTCTGAGGTCGCTTTCCACGTTCATCGTAGAACGATACTTTGTTTTGATGGCTGCCACTGCTGAACTGCCTCTATCAATCGAAGGATGTTAAAAATATTTCAGCATATTGATTCCACCATCACATTGTATATCGCACAGCCACAGCCTATCATGACTTATTTTCGTTATAGAAGACTTACAATTAACACCTGCCATAATAATATAAGGTTTGCATTCCCCCCGGATCCCCTAGTAACACAAGGAGACTTCACGGTACACAACTCACTCAGAAATCACTTACTTCAAGGCAGCGCAGAACTTCATTTCCATGGACTTTTAACAAGTCACAACCAACACGCCTCAGTTCACACATGACACGAACATGCACTGAATGGACAGTTTCCATTTCGCAAGAGCTACAGTGAGTAAACGTCCGCATGCTTACGTTTATGATCGTGTACTGGAATTATGAGAAGGAATGCTGCGTTGCCAATTGTGGCAAAGTCCCTTTGAACAAAGATACGATTGTAAAGGCTCCCGCACACCAGAGCGATGTAGCGGTCAGATATTTCCTGCTTTCAGACAGGCAGCGATCTTGCGGGCAGCGTTCCGGACAGTGCAGCGATCTACTCCGCGGTGGCGATCAGATGCAGTTTGTCGAGTTTGATCGCTGCCCGCGTCATTGTGTGTTAGCATGAACAAAGAGTACAACAGGGCAACTTATTGAAGAAGTAAAATTATTTAATTTGTCGCATCCTGATTACAAGAATATAAAAAAGAAAGATGAAGTCTGGGAACAAATAGGCAGATCGCTAGGAACAAGCTGTAAGTTCACACATTTCCCATTTATTTTCATCAATTATTTAATCTATTATTCATAGTTGTATACAAAATAACTTTAACAGAATAATTACACACGTCAATTATGTTAAGTAAATACTTAAACACTTATGTAATAGTTTTCTTCATATTTATCTTATGACAACAATGCTTAATATACAAATACTGCTCTTGTAAATCAGTCTGTTATGTTATTACAATAAATGGAGTAAAAGTACAGCTTTTTACGTATTGAAATAGTTAACAAATCTATCACGTATCTGAGCAGATAAATGAGTTGCCCTTTTTCCTTCTAGTTGTAGGTTTCCAAGAGCCTCTGCTATTGCTTCTTGAGGTTCTAGTAAGTGCTCGAACCTCAAACCAGAGTTTTTTGAACGCAAATAATTATGTAGAATGCATGCGGCCTTTACAATACATACAGTAGTTTCCACTTTTATACCTGAATTTCCCCAAGAAACATCCTCCACTTTTGAGCTAAAATTCCAAACGCATTTTCTACAACACGTCGAGCTCGAAAGAGTCGCTTATTGTAGATCTCCTTTTTGTAGTCCTCTCTTGATTGTCTGTATGGAAAGGGGCGCATCGTAGTGGAAATGCTTCGACGCCTATTACGACACAAGGAGTGAGTTCGTTCTGACCAGGCAAGGACCTATCTGCTGGAATATTAAATGTTCCATCAGCTATCTTTCTCCCCATACCACCTACGTCTATACAAATAAATTTGTGATTGTGGTCAACAATAGCCATTAAAACTATCAAATATTTTTTTCAAATAGCTAAAATAGTTTGAACCAGAATTATTTGTACACTTTATGGTAATGTGTTTCACATCAATGCTTCCAACACAATTAGGAAACTGTCACGTTTCATTAAAACCTAATATTGTTTCTTCCCACATTTCTTTTGTAGGTTCAGGCATGTAACTAGGCTGCAAACGTTTCCAAATTGTGTCACATACTTCCTTAACAATACCACTAACTGTAGAAAATCCCATCCGAAAGCCGTGGCCTGTTGTGCTATAAGAGTCACCAGTTGCTAGAAACCTGAAGCAGAAAATATAAATGAAAACATTTGTCACTTAGGTGATGTCTGATTGTGTGCTTTTCAGGTCAGGAGGTGAAGAACTGGAAACACCTAAGAGCTGAGAAGACGCGTACAGGGCAAGCAGCGAAAAGTCTGAATAGATATAAAACTTGGCCATGGGTCCAGCAGATGTCATTTTTCAGCCCTTTTCTACAGTTTTTCAAGTACAGAGTCAAATATATCCATCCCAGATTCCGTCCTTAATTCCGAAGTAGATGAATCTGAATCTATTCTGACTGAAGAAGCTAAAGGCACTCAACAGGCTTAAGTCATATCATCACACCTTCAACCTGGACAGGAAAGTTTTTCCAGACCGGCATATCCTCCATCCACCCGTATTCAAAAAAGAAAGGTGGAGAAACATCTCCCCAGCATTCTTCTTTAGTAGGACAAATATTGAATTATTTGGAAAATAGACCGATCGAAAACTCAGCCTATGATGATGTTGATTTACTCTGTATGGGATATGCCAAAACCATTAAGAAATTCTCACCACGATGGCAAACAGTAGTGAAATTTAAAATTGCACAAATATTAATGCAAGATGCTACTAGATCAAATTGTCACTGCAGTACGCCTAGTCCAGGACCTTCAAGATCAGCAGGTTGCTCACAGTATAGCTCCGAAAGTAACCTACCTTCGCAGAACATAGATCTTGAAAATACGACTACATCTGCAAGCTGGCTTCAGGATTTTGGAAAAGCATTGTAAAGATGTTACGTAACACAATATTGTAAATTTCTTTTCAAAGTGATATTTCTTTTGAAAATTCTGTAACACGTAAGATTTCTGAGAAATTGTTGAATTAAGTGGGAAGCTTGTAATTTTGTCACGTATTCTTTAATTAATTATTAAACTGAACAAATGTCATAGTTGTTTGTCTCAAATAAGTTATTTTTTTCTAATGAAAACTGTCTGTGCATCCCCTTACCTCAAGGCAACTGCTAGGCGTTCCACGGGTTCAATAGGTCACCTGTACTTCGTACATTTCTTCCTTATATCTCCCTTAATTAGGTCCAGTACATCATCAAAGCATACAATTGGCATCCGAATGTAATATAGAAACGTTCTTCATGTTGTCACAGTTGCTGATATAAAGTATGAAATTCTCCTTCATGTTCATGAAGCAGAAACCACGTTTTCTTACGCTTCTTTCTGAAAAATATATTAATTCATTAATATATATTAATTGTGATGTTAATATTTGTAATTACTTCTCAAATTTCTACAATTGTACACAATAAAATGAATAATTACCTGGCTTGCCGCTTCTCATCATCAACCAGCGCTGACAAGAGTATCGCTTCTTCTTACAGACGAGATAATCGATGCATCGTTTACGATCTTGTGCTTACGCGATATTTCAAACTGATCGCTACCACCGCGTTGTATGGTGTGAGAAGACTTGATCGCCATCGCTTCATTCATTCTACGTTCGATCTCCGTGAGCGACCCTGAGTTAGCTGGAGCGAAACAAAGAGAGTGGACGGTCATAACCTCAAACCACATAAAAATAAATGAAGGCCGAACTTCGCCCAGAGAATTAAGGAACCGACAACTGTCTAACCCTGCAGAGTCAACCAACAACACGCATAATAGTAATACCAAATATTGGACTGAATTATTTGAAGTAAACATAATAAAAGAGTTTCATTAAGATACTGTAACGCGTGTTTTCACAACGCGAACTGGCTATAACGCCATTGATTTATAAGAGAATGCTGTTTTCATAACGCGGATGCATGTTGGATGTGAAGCGATGGAAATTAACAAATTAAATTCAGACACGTAAATTATTATGCAAATACAATGCATTCAAATTAAAAACAAAACTAACTGCTATGAAGATGATGAATCCGAAGGCTTTACTCCCACCCCAAAATTCCAACGCTTTCTATAACACAACTATCGCGATAAGACTATACGCCTATTGCCTGATAATGAAACAAGACTTCACCAGCGCCATCACTGCGCTCAAAGCAACATCGATCCAATCGGCGTAGATTTATAACTCAAGGTCGTCCAAATTCTGAGTCTGCAGTCCTGAAGAACACCACAGACATTGACCGCCGTAAAACACAAAATCTCATATTATTCAAATAAGAAGCTAAACTTTTGATAACAAATAAAAACAAGTTACATTGATTTCAACTCCAAATTCAGTCTGACAGCAGAGGAACTGGTAAACAGGGCATTTATAAAACAAAACGGGAGGGCCACAGCTCACGGGCTGAGTTCAAAATCCTGCAATCGTGATTTTTAAATGATAAGGATTCATTTACAAACGTTTTCTGCATTATTAAAGTCAAACGTATCTTCATATCGAAGTATAATATTAAAAATAATGCATTCCGACCCAGCACACATATGAGGTACGTCGATTACACAAAATACAATGCAAATTAAATTTAAATAAAAACAATTCCACGTCCGCCATTCTGATGTTACAGTGCCCTATAGGGTCTATTTATATAGGAACGTGAAGATAACGACACGAGCCCTTGGCGATTTTTCAGAAAATATTATTCAACGTTTTTCAATGGAACTGTTTATATTGACTCCGAGCTCGTCCGTTCCGCGAACGAGTCTCGCCGACTTACGTCTCCAACGATATTTTTCCTAAAACAGTTTCATTAAAAAACGTTGAATAATGTTTTCTGAAAAATCGTCAAGGGCTCGTGTCGTTATCGTTACGTTCCTATATAAATAGACCCTATATTCTGTCTACGACCTACTGCAGGAAACAACAACAATAATAATACTGACAACAGAAGAATCTATTTCTGTTCCTCCAAAAACCTTGAATTCTTTAAAAAAATGCAAAACCACACAGTTTTAAAGATGGCTGTGTAGTAGACGTTTACTGATGTTAAGAGGGGCTTGCAGAAGAGGACTGAACGGGCCTGGTTTAAATGACAACAATCAAAGTTCTCGGGTCACTCTCCCCCACCAAAGGAAAAGTTATTCGCAGCTATGCTTGAGATACAGTCGAGCTCTAGAAACAAATCCCACCGACTTGATTTTCTAGGGGACTTTCGCAGTTGCCCACCTACTCCGCCATTCTCGAGAAACAGTTCGAGATAACACCTTAAAAACTTGGCATCCGATATCTTTGTAATGTTCTTGGAGCGTCGTTAAATAATCCATTCGATCACTGGCACTTGTACATAATATCGCAAATAAACATGTTTAGACGTGCTTGTAATGATTAGCTTTGTTGACTATTGTACCTACAATGTGGAAAAACATTGGCGTAACACCCAACAAACATCACATATAATGTACCACGGGATTCGAAGTGCACTACAGAACAATTCTCAAATTGTAATTTTCACAATGCTTTATTCCAGTTACACTCATCTGCACTTTGCACACGTCATCAGGAACGATTATAACAAAACTAGTCTACTCAGCAGCTTGTAAATGCTAATTTATGGACCAATGATTCAAGGACTCTCTTGAAAATACATATAACAGTTGCTTGGCTTGACACGATCAAATTGAAGGTGCTGACGTGGACAGGGCACGTGCAGCATTTGAGGAAAATCAGAAATACATACAAAATTTTGGTTACACTCCGAATGCCTAGGAGAAGATGGGAGGATAATACCAAAATTGATGTTTTGATACAGAGTTGGAGGATGGCGGCCAGTCTTGTGAGTACCGTAACGAACCTTTGGCTTTGCATAAATGGTGAGGAATTTTTTATCCAGATGAGCACAGTATTAACTTCTCAAGGAGGACTTTGTTCCGTGGAGTTAGTTCAGCTGGTCTCCTTACTGTTAATGGATCCAAAAAGTACACTACCATATTCACAAAAGTATGCCATTGGATCCTACACTAAACCAGCTGAATCCATTCCACACCGTAACATCAACATCTATGATTCACGAGTGGTTTCTTCTTTTTAGGCCATCCACATAAAATTGTGCATGCTACACGACCTCCCCACCTCATTTTATTCAATTAATCATGAACTGTGATGCTTCATCAGTTTAACAGATGAATATGAATCATATATTAGCGCTACGGAAGTTTAAATGGTTGGGCACATAGTCCAAATTATGCTCCACATCCATCAAGTAAATATGCAGACCTTTGTTTCATGACATGATGCTTCAGCATAGAGGAAGCATACTTTTACATTGCAACTGGGTCCATGACTACTATTCAATGTGTATTGGATATAAATGTAAAATGTATAAAAGAAATGTATCTCAGCAAGAAATACAAATTACTCTCAAATGTAAGTATCTGCTGAGAGCTTTTGTTTCATATATGCTACTAAGGTTAGGTGTATTCTTACCGGTTACAAACTGGATGTTACACATTATTAATAAATGCACAGAAGACCATGCGAAACATATTTTACAAGGATTAACTAATTTAAAAAAATCTGACAAAAAATTTGCTACTGGAAATAAAGTTACCATTAACAAATATTAGAACTAATATATATACGTACACACACACACACTACACAGCTTTCAACACCTGTGAATTACTGAAGAGTGAATGTATATGAACTGTCTGAAAATAAATAATTACAGAAGTGCTTATACACTGTAACCACACTAATACTAGATTTCTTTTAATTAATAGCATACTCTTAATTAGGAAACTACTGTCACCAGGCACCAATATTTTGTCATGAATAGGGGCAGGGACAAATTTATCTTATACCTCACCTATTTACAATTGATTAAAAACAAAGAGTTGCCTATAAAATGCGTCTAAAAGCAAAAATACTGTACACAAATTACTTGTCAATGTAAAAACAATAACATAATATAAATCCAGCATCTTAATAAGTTTTGAATTGTGTTACTCACAAAGTATGTAAGAGTGACATTCTTCACAATTTTCCTTCACCTGTCGCTATTCTTAGTATCAAAACCACAAAATACATATTTCACACGTATAAGGATCATCATTCACGATATCCAACCATAACAAATCCGTAGCCTTCCATTTAATTTTGATGTTGTGTGTCTTATTTTCTTCCATTTTGTCCGGCAGCCTGAAAACAGTGTAGGGGGCAGTGTAATTCAAATCGATCCTGCTGCCTCTGCGCACGCCATTTTTTTGTTTTAGTCATCGAAATAATTCATTTTGTTCAAGTGCTTACAGATGGCGCAGATGACCAGGATAGGTTTGTGCTGCCATCTTTCAGCATACAATACAACAAAATAATCGATGTAATTTCACAAATAAATATAGCGTAGAAAGCCACAAACTGATAGATAGGAGAGAAAACCTTATTAGAAACGACTTTAAAAGTTCAGCAGTTAATATTAAATCACATTTTTCCGGCTATCAAGTTTAAATTGTCCCTTATAGTATGGTTTTATTATGTTTTCGTTTGCCTGACTGCTACACCACAAAGTAAATATAAAATTTTAGGTTATCACGGCGGCAAATATGAAGATGATTTGTTTTCTGTGTTGTCGTGTATTCTGGCAGCAGTTTAATGGCTTTTCAGAGGTGTTGCTGCTGCCATCAAGGACTTAGAACGCTGGCAAACTTCTACCAGACACAACAATCCAGAAGACAAGCCATCTTCAACACCACTAGAAGTTTACTGCAACTCATCTCCGAAAACTGACAAAGTGTTTGTATAAACGTATGGCTTTCTATTATAGAGATCATCATATGGCAGAATTATTCATTTCATTAACCGAAATTAGTAGAATTTTACATAATTGTTAATTGAAATTGGTGAAAACAATCAGATACTTATTACCAACAAATTCTTTTGAGGATAATTACTTGCAGTATGTCAACAAAGTTTGTCTTCAACAAAGGGTCTTGTAATTTTTGTCTGCTATCAAGTCAAATTGTTTAACATATTTGAAAAGTCTAGAAAGTAGGAAGTAGAACAAATGAAGTTTAAAATTAATGGATTTTCAACACTCTTTAAGCCAGAAGGTCCTCTACATCATACCATTAAAAAATTCAGATTTTGTCTCAAAGGAAACTTTATGCACCTTTCTCCATTATAAAAATCATTGCTTAATACTGTTTAGGAGCAGAATCAGTCTATTTTGAGAATCATATGAACCTAAAAAGATGCAGTGTAGGCAAAATACAGTTATTGTTTATTAATTCAGGTAAGTTTTGGTGAGTTAGGCAAATAAAAAATCGTTGTGTTTGAGGCCACAGCAGCCATATTTAATGTTTAGACAATGACTCAAGAATCCTAGCAAACTTTTTGCAGAAAAAAAACTGATATTGGAGAGCTGCTTATAAGTTAGTACAGTTTATTATTATTAAGAAGAAGAAAAGTAAGATATTTCATGAACAAGATTGTGTGGCGTCTTGACTGTGAATAAAGTGCCTAAATATAAAAAAGACAAGGAATACTTAATAATTTTATAAAACTGAGTATGTACTTTTCCTTTGCACAACAACATAAGGTAAAATATATGAAACTTAACATTTATTTGTTGTTTCTCAAGAGTTCAAGCTTTCTTTCTTACTCTAGAAAAAGAATGAAGTAGGCAGTATCTGAAAATGAAGTTCACAGAATACTTTGACCAAAGATGGATGGAGGATATTATGTAATGAGAGATTTCATGGTTAAGACCCAAAGAAATGGGCATATTCATGGATGATAACAAAGTGTCATTTCTAGGCAACACTTTACCAGAGCTCTTTCCTTCTTTTGCAGGTTAGGTATATGAATATATAACTCTGGCATATCTTTTGTATTGACATATACAACAAAAATTGAAACATGATTAGTATTTACAAATCAGGACTGATTTACTGAATGTAATGCATAAAACAATAAACATTCAAAATTTATTCACAGGATTCAGATAAAAAAGTGAATTAAGAGACCATTAATGAAGAAATGTGCAAAGCAGGTTTCATTTATGCCCAAGACAATTAAGGCTTTGACCGGGATGTTAAATCTTATGTGGTACCGCCTGATTCGACTTCTAATGGTTAAGTGAAGTGTTTTCTTCGCGGTACGGTCTGGATTCGTAAATATTATGAAGACGAGCTTCGGTTTCAAAGGGTTAACCAGCTGATTTTCGTAATGGTGAGGTGAAGTGTTTTCTTCGCGGTACGGTCTGGATTCGTAAATATTATGAAGACGAGCTTCGGTTTCAAAGGGTTAACCAGCTGATTTTCGTAATGGTGAGGTGAAGTGTTTTCTTCGCGGTACGGTCTGGATTCGTAAATATTATGAAGACGAGCTTCGGCTTCAAAGGGTTAAACCCCATTTCACATGTATTAAAACACTACAGAATGGAAAAGAATTCAGACTCTTCAAATGTATACCAGTAACTAACAAGCATATTAAATATTTCCTGTTCTAAAAAATATACTTTACTGAATCGATGCAGTGAAGTTCAGGCGTGCTGTTTATAATAATACGTAATGAAGTGTTCACTGGACATGTAATCCGCTTAAAATTGTCAGGTTTTCTTTTAATGAATAATTCACAGTTCCTTTAAATTTACAAAAGTAGTATATTAATAATGTATATGAGAGACTGAGTCTGAAGAATAGAAACTGAATCTGTTTCTGATGGTTTGACATCTTTTCAAGTCATAAATGGACCTCAGTGGTTAGGGTGAAGAATCCAACATGTTTAAAATAGAAACGAAATAGATCCGATATGGAAATTGTCAATGCTATGGAAAGGCTTGGTCATAAGATGCTAATGATGCTTCTCAAGTTAAACTGGACAACAGATTCAGTGTTCTGGAAACAGACTCACTAGATGTTAGTCAGCAAATTCCAGTGTCATTGAATCATGAGGGCAGGGAAATAAAATGAAAATTATTTTCAGGAAAGTTAGAAAGGAACAAATCTCAGCGTCAAGATGAAAATGCCAAAAACAGTTTAAGCAGTCACTGGCGAACAACGTGAAAGAATTTAATATTGAAATTTTCTCACTGCAAACTTTGGAACCCTGATATCTGAAATAATGTGAATTAAGAAGAAACCTGCTTTTATAATGTTTTATTAAACAAATAAAGTTTGTTCATGTAATATTACATGTGATTTGCAAGAACTGAAACATTTCAAATTCAATAATGGTATGGACGTGCAAAGTGTGTGTTTGAAGAATTTTTCTTACTTATTTATTTTGTTACAGATTTGAAATTCACTCCAGGTATGTAGTTTTGATAAAGGTAAATCTCATTTTCTCAAAAGTGATAAAAGTTGGCATTTCTCCTTGCTAATAGCCCTTCATTTCGTGATCTCATAATGTTGATCCATCTGTTCGCTCGACTGGCGTCGAAAGCTGGCAGCTTGTCTGGAAGCTGGACGCCATGGCATCGCTGTTGGTGTCGCTGCCATGGCATCCTAGTGCGATACCGCCCTTAAGTGTCTTATGTTATGGCTGGAGGATGGGGACACAGACAGGTGCCTACCCTACCTAACCATAGGTAACTTATTACCCAAAGTTAACCCAATCAATCACAACACGGTTTTAACATAAATATATTTCAAACAATTAATTCAAGAAAATAAATCAAATACATTGATAAGTGAATATAACAACTTTTATATACTTCAAATCGTTTCTCTACTTGACAATTAATCAGTCACCTTCTGTACTACATTATGCTTTATTACTGTGTGGCTCGTAAGATTATTCAGTTCTTTACTTACATGCGTATGCCAGCAGAAACACCCATCTCTGTTTAATTCTATGAAGTCCCATAGTAGTCAAATGTTCGGACGAACACCAAGACCTCCCCTCTGACTAAGGTTCGTTTTATCACAGTCTATGCGTACTGAAGAGAATAACTAATTTCCAAAAAGTATCCCTTAAATATGTGTTTCATCATGCATCACATGACAAGCAACATTTAATACATGAATTCTGATTGGTTGTCCACACCCTAATTCTAAACAATATTTTATAAAAGAAGGTGTCCGATTTGATGTCTTCATTCGTACGTCATTTCCTCTTTCACAACTCCTGTCCTCAAGTCACGTACGCCTTGGATTTCCCAATATCCTTCTAAGGTTTTCCCTGCTAACTGCAACTCGGATGGGCTTGTCTTACAGGATGCAACTTGTGGTTGCAGCTGACCAAAGTGTGGTTGCAGTTCACTGCAACTTCTCCGGATCTTGCTTCATAACATGTTTACTCATGTATTTCAATATGTAAGATGAAATAAAGAAATATCAAACAATCATCAATAGATTAATCAAACAAAGGTAACCCGAATATACAGATATATATATATATATATACAAGTGTAAGCAAGGGCGTTCATAACACTTAAGTGAACTTGTTCCTGAGTTGATCTGCACTTCACCATATTTATCCTGTTGCTACAGTTATGCAATACATCTGTATTACTTCCAGTAGGCCACATGAAAGTTAGCCTCACTCACTCTTTGTGCTTAGAACTGGTCCTGAGATGAAATGTTTAGACAGCATTTGAAATGGTTATCCATGCTCATCTTGGCATACACTGGTATGTGCCCCTCTCATCATAACTCTTTTATAATTGCAGACAAGAATGCCATCACTAATATCCAAACAAACCTAAGAAACAGATAAACTCGTTACTTTGAGATGGTCCATCACCAGAGTCTGTCAACAATCATGCATTTCATATTGTCTAACCTATGATATAATTTGGCATTGCTATGAAACTAACTTTCAAGGTCAAGTTATTTGAGTTTGCCCTGACATTAGTTCACGGCCAAAAATGTGGCCTTGCAGACCAATGGAAGAGGAACAATACTTGTGCCATTTAGTATGAAGACTAACATGTCGTGCATAAAAAGTTTACTTGTCTGTTAGATACTGATAGCTGAAGCACATGGAATTTTGTAAAAGGAAGTTTACAAACACATTCACGTTTTTCATTTTTTTGTATGCGTTTATAGCAAAGTTCATGTTTTTGGTAACAATAACAAATCAAAATTTCATTCACAAACAAGTTTAAAAAAAGATTCATTTTTGAGAATGCTTGCTACCATGCAGTTCAAAATTCATTATTCCATTTTATCATCTAAAAATGAAAAGATTAACCCCTCAGCGTGGGAGCATTTAAATCCAAAGTCTATACTGTGCTGTTGGAGGATTTTCTGCTTGGGGATTTAATTTTGAGTTTGAAAGTGCATCATTTTACTTATATGGGCACAACTTCCCTAATAATTGATGAATTTTAGTAAAACTTTGAACAAAATGTTCACAACACACTATGCTTTATAGTACAAAAAAAAATACATTTCACGCAAGATTAGAGCTATCAGCTCGTGAGTGAAAAAGAGTTTGAACACATTCACAGCTACTGTTCTATCAATGTCTTTAGGAGACAAAACACGTATGCCACTCGAAGCCATAATCACGGCTGTGCTGACATCATATACCGTTACAAAGCTTGCAATGTGTCCTACAGAGCTGTCGTAACTGTAACTATATTACTCCATTCGTCTTCGATAGATAGAGCCACAAAGTAGAGGCTGAACGCAGTTGTGTTCAATAATCGATCAATATTTCAAAGTCGAAAGACACTGGTAAAATCGATCTGTCAGAGTCAGAATACATCAACTACAAGGTCAGTCGTTACGAAGAAGGAGAAGTCTAAAAGAAGCTTAGCAATGGAAGAATTAGTGGTTTTATTTAAAACCAAAGATCCTACCGCCAACAAAGAAACGGTTCAAAAAAAAAATAAATTCCCTTAGAAGTTGCTTCAGAAAGGAGCATAATAAGGTAAGGCTAAAGGAATACTATAATATTAATATTATTTCCACAAAGTATGGTAATTTTGAAGAAGAATAAAATATTCTTGTTACTTTTGGTTGCTTATACAACTTGAGTTTCATATGATTTATTAACAATGATGAAAATGACTGATTAGATCTCATAATTTCTCAGGTCAAAGCCTCACAAAAATCAGGTTGTGGTCAATATGAGGTCCATGTACCTAAATTATGGTACTACGACCATATGCTGTTCTTGGAGGACCAGGACATACCGAGAAGGAGCCAGTCGGTTGATTCAATTTTAGACGCCATGCCTTTTGGCTATGAGATTGAGGTAAGTAATAATAATAATAAGGTCTAAAGTAACTTATTTATTCCAAATAAACATACTTGCTTTATCAGTACACAAAGCACAAAGGGAAACAAAACATCACTTTTCTCAGAGCTAATATTGTTCAAATATTTTGATGATTATTATTGAGTCATCACGTTACTTTACACGTGGTTTCATAACTACTCAAAGATTTTTTCTCGCCAATATACTGCCCCCTCACCGTTGAAACATTCGCAAAACATTTCCCTTACTAATTTTGCTGCATTAGTAGCGTTTCCAGTGGGTGTGTTAATGTTGACTCCGTGTCAGTGCAATCATCGCTTTCTTCCTCAAAATATCTGGAGCTTTCTTTGCGAAGGAAATTGTGTAAAACACAACATGTTAGCACTACAAGATGTATCCTCTCCAATTTTAGATTTATGTTTGCGTTAAAGATCCTAAACCGACTTGACATTATGCCGAAAACATTTTCTACAATCCTCCTTGCCCTAGACAAACGATAATTGAAAATTCGTCGTTCTCTGTTTAATGTTTGTTGGCTATATGGTCTAGGGCAGCTCAATTAAACTTCCACTGCATGTCTCTTGCCTCGGAATCTTTAGTTCATGGTTTAGTTTTTCAAGAAAAGATGTGCTCCTTATAGCATCACCATCAGATATTCTCCCGTTCGTGCCCGTTTCACACCAAATGAATTCATAATTAGCGTTCGCACATGCCATCAATATAGTACAGTGAAAGTATTTGTAATTCCAAAAATAAGAACCACTTCCAGGTGGTGGTGTAATCCTAATATGCTTGCCATCGATCGCTCCCAGACAATGAGGAAACTGCCATTTTTCTTCGAAACCCCTTGCGATTGTACTCCGTTCGCGTTCACTCTCTGGCATCTGAAACATAAAAGTTTATTTTCAGAATTTCGAAGAGAATCCTGCAGATACAGATGACAGCCAAAGCACGTCATCCAGTGTTCCCTCGCGACCCTCAACAAGTGGCTTCAAGAGGCCGAAATCTAAAGCGGACCAGGTTTTAGAGAAAATTGCCAAAAGGATGGATGAACGTCGCGATGATTCACAGCAGCAAATTACACGACCGTACGACTCTTTTGGAGACTATGTTGCTGAAAAATTAAGACCAATGCCGCGAGCAATGGTACCTATACGCCAAAAACTGATCAGTGATGTACTTTTTTATGGAGAGATGGAAAAACTCGACGTGTCATCAGGGATCACAATCACTACCAAGGAAACATCCCAAGGAACTGCATGCACAAATGAAAATCCTCTGATGTTAGCTTTCATGGATGCAGTTAGTAAGGACTATCCAAATGTGTAATGACTTTTTGGCATATGGTATTTTCTGTATCATTGACTATGAAAGTGTTTCTTTTTTTCATGTTTCATATTCTGTACTGTACTTTTGTATTTTTTGAATATACATTTCTTATGCTTGTACTGAGTGTCTATACCTAAACCTTGGCTTTTCTAGGTTAAAGAGATACATTACAATATGTAAAAAACGCCATTCAGCACTCGCATTTATTTTACAAATAAGTTAAAATATATTATGAGACATGTTTCGCCTCTTAAGTGGCATCATCAGTCATGTGATTCACGAACTAATTGAAACTAATTAAACGTAAAAAACTAATTACATTTAAATACTAATTAAATTTAAAAAAAATATAGTAACAATCCATACCTTACCTTAAGGTATCCTTTCAAACACTGCAGTATTGCCCTGCAAGTCTCGGGGATAATTACTCCTAAACGTTGTGGAGAAGTAGCTGTCACATACTTCGGTTCTTCATAGTTCATGCCTGAAGCCAAAAATCTCAAAGTCGCTGACAATCTTTCATGAGGACTGATGCATTGTCTCATATTCGTGTCCTGTTTTTGTATCATAGGCGTGACTAGCCCCAATAAGCGGAAATAAGCACACTCATCCGTTCATAAATAGTTTCTCCAGTCTGACGGCTCCAAACTCAGTTCACTAATTAAATTTGAAGTGACTTAAATTGCTTCTATTTAAGAGCCATTGCTTCGACCACTTTCGTTTTGGTTTTTTCCTTTTAATATACAGGCATACCGCCGTAGCTATTACCAGTTCTTCGTCCATCGCAAACACCACGCACTTCACAGAGGGACAACAAACCGCGACTGGCGTGACGCGACCGTGAATGTAGTACCTCTTTGGACGTCATCCATTTGGAGCGATCGTGAATGGCGGCCTTTAGGGTGCAACATGCGAGCAGCGCTCGGCACTCCACGCCGTGGGATGATTACGTCATGACGAGCGATGTTCGACACTCCAAGCTGATGGGTTAGTATATAATTTTACCTGTTATTGTGTATGGATGTGAAACTTGGTCTCCCACTCTAAGGGAAGAATATAGATTGTTAGACAAATGACAGAAAAGGACCAACACAGTGATAACACCTGTCTGCACAAATGTCTGTAAGAATTAGTCTTCACTGGCTCCTATCAGGTAACATTCTTTATAATCAAAACTGTCTTTTAGTAGTTCTATAGCGAACATCATGTCTGCCCTCCTGCTTACCGTAATAAAGTTTACAGGTTTTCTTCTGTCCCAAAAATGTCCTCTACCTGTATTAAAGACCACATCACATTAGTTTTAATGATTTAAGTGCATTTTCAGACAACTGTGAATTTATTATGGAAATTCAAGAAGTCTGCTAGAGGATGTTCGTATTATTATTTTGACTGACAATATTGGGAAAAGATTTTACTTCTTCTATGGCTCTCCGGTCCGTATTCGGTCCATGGCCTCCTCAGTTCTCCTCTTCCATTCGGTCCTATCCTCCGCTGCCTTCTTCCAATTTCTAATCCTCAGGAGCAGTGTGGCATCCGTTTGAACTGCATCCTCCCATCTATTCCCGAGTCTTCCAACTGGTCTTCTTCCTCCAACACTTCCTTTGAGTACCATCTTTGGAATTCGGATGTCGTCCAACCGAATCAGGTGACCTGCCCATTGAAGTCTCTTGATTTTTATAAATTGTGACAATGGTACGAGGTGCGATCGGAAAGTTTCCAGACTGCGCGTATAAAAACCCGTACACTTATCTCAGGTATTAAATTCATCCATCACCCTCGAAGTAGTTCCCCTGGGAGTGAACACAACGATCCCAGCGCCGCTGCCAAGCCTGGAAGCATCCCTGGAAATCTTTCTTTGTCAGCCTGTCAAGCACCATCTGCGATTCTGCCTGAATCTCTTCTATCGTCTCAAATCTCCTTCCCTTTAGCTGAATTTTCATCTTTGGGAAGAGGAAGAAGTCACACGGAGCTTAGAAAGGAAGTTGGGGTCGGTTCTTCCAAGATCTTTGAGCTCCTGACAAACGAGAAGTCGATTCTGCTTCTGGTCCTCAGACAGGATGCGTCGCATGTGGAGTTCTTCCTTTAGAACGGATGAATTTAATACTTGAGATAAGTGTACGGGTTTTTATATGCGCAGTCTTTAAACTTTCCGATCGCACCTCGTATGTCTTTATATAATTTATAGATTTCCTGATTAGTTTTTATCCTCCATTCACCTGCTTCTTGTATTGGGCCAAAAATTTTCCTCAGGATATTCCGTTCAAACAGATCCATTTTATCTGGTGAATTCTCGTTGAGTACCCATGTTTTACTCCCTTATGTCATTATGCTACGGATGAGAGTTTTATATAATGTGACTTTTACTTTCTTACTCATTCCGTGGAATTCTATCAGTGGTAATATCGAGAAAAATGCTTTATTGGCAGCTTGAATTCTGCTTTGTATTTCTACCATTTCCTCATTCTTATTTGTTACGCATACTCCCAGGTATGAGAATCTTTGCGCCACTTCTATTTCACGTTCCTTGATCTCTATATGATGGTCTAATGATCTGCTCCTTGTTTGTATTAAGGCTTTTGTTTTCCTTGTGTTAATTTGTAATCCAACTTCTTTCTCGCCAAGCACTTCAACTACTTCTTTGACTGATCTTTCCAAAATATTTATGTCATCCACATACCCTACTATTTGTTCAATTTTATATTCAAAAGTGCGTTTGGTGTCTTCTGCTAGTTTTCTAATTACATGTTCGAGGGGCGAGATTAAAGAGAAGTGGTGCTAAACCGTCTCCTCGCTTGTGGCCTTGATTTATTGTAAGGCTGTCTCCCAGTTGATTTTGTATCTTCACATGTGCTGTAGTATCTTCCATCGTCATATTCGTAAGTCTTATTAGTTTCCCATGTATCTTGAATTGGTGCATTATAAGACTGATTTAGTTCCATGTATGGAATCATATGCTTGTTCCTTCCCAACATTTTTCTAGTATTTCCTTCCGTTCCAAAGACAGAACATTAGCTACAATCAATTTAAGAAACCTGAAAATGGTGATCTTTTAGGATACTGCGGTCTGGTAGAAACTGACAGATGTTTCAGAGTTGCACTTCTGAAATGTCAGTCAATTTATACCGGACTAAACAGTGAAATACAAGACAAATTACCTTCTTGTCGCCACTGAAAGCTCAGATTTACAAACTACGCAAATGACAATGTAAAGAAACATCTCCACTTTTGAAGGTGTATGAATGTAAAGTGGTTAAAACCAATGTCACATCAGACCTCAGCAGTTCCATTGAAAAGTACAAACGTTTCGTCTAAACAAATCAATCCAGCATTCCGTTGCTGAAATGCATATTGAACAGTTAGCGTTGGGTAAACTTCGATGAAAAATGTCCGGTGTTCAACCTCATCAAATGAAAAACAAAGCACAAAACAGGTTGCTTGTCCGGATATCAAATAAACTGAATATAAGTTACCACAAAAGCCACAAAAATTTAGATTCTACACTTGAAACGACGTTATAAACAAACGCAGCATATACGTAAACCTCGTTTCTTTTTTGTTGTTTATGAATCATCTGCATTTACCCAAAAACCACAGACTAATATAATAATTCTACAAAATTCGTGCATATACACAAGACGTGTAAACTGAAAATCTCATTTTTGAAAATATTGATTTTAACGATATCATTCATAATTATTTCACGTCAAAATGTGAAAGAAAAGAAAACAGCTATGTGATGCCTTTATAGGGGTATTGATACTACCGGTTCCGTTTAAAATGTGGTGGTATGCCACATTACCCTTGTAATCTCCAACGATGTGGCCTCAGGAGATTTGAATTAATTCTTTAACAAATTTCTAAACTCAGTTTGCACTTTGTTTCCTAACTACAGTCCTTAATATTTATAAATCCATAATTTTAATGAAGTAAACTGGTGTTGCTAATCAAGACGGCATCCACAATATATATATATATATATATCCGAATTTATAACTTGTGTTGGGCAAGGCCGTGGTCTAGGCAACACGGAGTTTTCCTCCGTGGCATCCCAACAATTACTCCATTCACACACAGAAGAAGGCAATGGCAAACCACTTCTGGATCATCTGCCAAGAACGTATATGAACAGGTCCCAGTCCGAGAAAAGGATGGAAGGATCCTGTTCATATGGACCTGTCGTCAGACAGAACACTAAATAATAATAATAATAATAATAATATATATATATATATATATGATTATAGAATTCGTACAGTCTGAGACAACATATGTGACCTGTACTCAGAAGCAATGGTATTACCATAGTATGTACATAAATAAAGATCACTTTATTAATAAATTATACACACTTGTATTTCAAAATATATCCATCACAGTACATTGTAACATTATTTTAAATGAGATTAATTTTCTGATATAAACAGTTCCTTGTCATATTTTCCCCCAACAACCTTACTTTTAAAACAAACTTTCATCAGATTTAGAATTTAGGTTCCTGTCAAAAAAAAAAACATATACCATGACCAGAGATTTCTTGAAGGCAGAATGAGGACATCCATCTTCAGGTGTGTTGCACCTCGTAGTTTAGTAGCGTGACTGCCACACTATTTGTTATTGCTCTTAAACACGAAATGAAAATTTACAGAATTAAATCTTGAATAATGACACTCCTCACTCAATAGCAAAACTAAGCCTTTGCATTGCCAAAATTCAAATAAACCGCAATGACTGTGGGTTTCTTTATATTCCGCACAAATTGCACAAAGGCGCAAAGCGGTGTTGGAACTACACATTTACATTACGTCGCCCGCCATTCTTACAACACAGGAGAGGGTGCACAATATTTTACCTTTCGATACTTTGCATCGGTCAGCATTTATTAGTGACTGTAAGATACGATATCAAAAGATGATTTTCAATCTTGGGGTGACACCACGAAATGGCCGTCTTTTTTTTTCAGTTCCAGGTCAATTAATTCTGACGCATTTGCATGCTTGATGCAGTCTCCACGGTAATTTTAAAATTGTTACCTTCCGTCCAGGTACGGTGTCGTCTTTTATCATTGCAAGCTCGAGTGTCTGTAACACCAAACTTTATTTCCACTTCTGGTGGCACCAATGGGCTTACACCGACAACAAACGCTACGTGTTGTTATAAAAAACCTGCCTCATACTGACACTAGTCTGTTCTTCTTGTGTTGTGCGCCCAAAAGGGGTCATAACTTTTACCCAGAACTATGTAACTCCTTCCATTATATATGGAAATGCTGTAATTAAAACCATACTTATCCTCCTGCTGAAAATTGAGTGGACTGATAAAGTACGAAATGAGCTGGTCTTAGACAGGATAGGCGAAGGAAGAAATTTATGGAAAAATCTTACGAGAAGAAGAGATAGGATGGTGGGACACATCCTGAGGCACCCAGGATTGGTTAATTTGGTAATGGAAGGAACAGTTGAAGGGAAGAATAGTAGGGGAGACATGATTGGAATGTGACGTAGATTTTTGAGGATGTGGGCTGCAAAAAATACGTGGAAATGAAGAGATTGGCGCAAGGTGAAAATGGAGGACCGCATCAAATCATTCGGAGGACTGATGACAAACAAAAAAAAAATCCTCTTGCAATTACAAGAAACTTTAAAGTTTTGATGACAACTATGTCCCCTCTTTTTCATCGTTTCATGTTGAGAATGAGATTGGAAAACAGAACGCCCCATCTCAATGTTACGTATCAGGATACACACACGTGCTGGGACCACTACAGCCTTTCCTGCACATTCTATCAGACCAGTTCAGGGTGCGAGGTCCAGAATTCAATTGCCTGCAACAACAGTACTAACAGTCTCCCAGGACTAATCTGGGGGCAGCACATGGCAATTTTGGCTGTACCAACAAATACCATCAATTTATTGTCTTCCGACAACTGGGTTTGGAGAAAATGCGACTACAAGTTCCGTTATACTAAACAGCATAGTAACTTGCTTGCTTCATTGTGATCCACCGTTAAAATTAATATGATAGTCTGGAAATAAGCATAATATAAATTCACCTCAACAGACTACCTAGACTACCCAGAGAAGTCTGTTCCAAAAATCCATCGCACAGTCTCGCCCGTCAGCTACAGTGAATTAAAATTCCGCAGCTCATCGAAACAGACAATGGCCTGTGCGCACTTGAAGCATAAACGTAAGAAAAACTACATAACTCGAGAGCAAGGACGACTGTGGGAATGGAACATTCTTAACGCTGTCATTCTCACAAATTACATTCACTGTCAACATTTTCTACTCTCCAAATTTCGAATTCTTCACGTTTAATATAATTACACAACTTACATTTTAAATTTCTGTTGCAACAACAATGTAATCATTAGAAAATGAAGATACCGTGCGTCCTTATTTTTTGGTCACAAAATGAAAAAAAATCAATTATTCGTGTACAACACGCTTCAAAATAAAATTATGCGGTGAAAACAAATTTTAAAAAAGATTATGTAGTACGAGATGCATGAGTATTACAAGGACAGAGTTTGCATTCACTTTTGGTGGTGGAATTTTGTGGTGAAACTGACCCAAATGCACTAATATTTTAAGTCAGTCAGACGATGGTATACGAGGTGCGATCGGAAATTTTCCAGACTGTGTCAATAGAGGGCGAACCGGATGTAGTACGAGCTTCTGCCGCTAGGGGGTGCGGCCTACATTCATAGTGAATCAGTGTGCCAGCCGGCATCATCGAATTAGCATTTGTTTCTTAGTTACGGGCGTTTTGGTAGTGCATTACACCGACCCTCCTGCGATTTCGGAATGGCGTGTGCATCAAATTTTGCCAAAGACTCGCCAAAACGGCTACGGAAACCTATGAAATGCTAAAGCAAGCATATGGGGAGTCCGCAATGGGTCGTGCACAAACTTTTGTGTGGCATTCACGTTTTAAAAATGGCCGAACCTCTGTCGATGATGACGAGCGTTCTGGACGACCATCTTCGAGCACAACGCCCGAAAATGTTACGAAGATCGACGTCGTACCATCAACGACTTGTGCGACATTGTTGGGATAGGCTATGGGACCTGTCAGCTGATTCTAAAGGAAGAACTCCACATGCGACGCATCCTGTCTGAGGACCAGAAGCAGAATCGACTTCTCGTTTGTCAGAGCTCAAAGATCTTGCAAGAACCGACCCCAACTTCCTTTCTAAGCTCCGTGTGACTTCTTCCTCTTCCCAAAGATGAAAATTCAGCTAAAGGGAAGGAGATTTGAGACGATAGAAGAGATTCAGGCAGAATCGCAGATGGTGCTTGACAGGCTGACAAAGAAAGATTTCCAGGCTTGGCAGCGGGGCTGGGATCGTGTTCACTCCCAGGGGAACTACTTCGAGGGTGATGGATGAATTTAATACCTGAGATAAGTGTACGGGTTTTTATACGCGCAGTCTGGAAACTTTCCGATCGCACCACTGCTGAATGGATTTTTGCAGCGTGGTGCTCACGACAGGAATGCTCTTACGGTGCCAGTGAATGGTTGCCTGCACACAGCGCACGTCGAGAGCGATGGTGCACATTTCACACATGCCACAAGGTGACCACAAGGTAAGAATAAGACTCCCCGTTCTTCCACGTAGCAAATCTGGCAGACTCGTGCATCGTCAATTACCTTTCCATGTGAACCGTTTGCTTGCACAGTGGATGCCTTCAGGCTGGGCTCCTTACTGCAACAAAAATCCCACATCCAAACCTCATTGCCGGTACATTTTAATTGTTTCAACTAATTAACTCGGGGATAGAGCCAATCATCCATTTAACGTGCATGTAACACACCACCAACCATTTAGCCTCCTTTCCTTATTTGGATCATAACACTAATTAGTGTTGTTCGTGGGCGGATACCACAGTTTGGACAAACATAAATCTTCAAGGTAAAAGTGAACTTCTCTGAATACACACCTTGATGATGATGATGATGATGATGATGCCTCTGTCTTCTGCAAGTCTCCCAGCAGGTTCTTCAGATCCTAGAACATGAAGCAGTTCTCACGAGTACGCTCAGGACTCACCAAAATCAAGTCTCCGCTGAATTACGAGCACACGAAAATGTGACACCATCACAAACTACTACGACACAGGCAGACATAAAACTTCACAGCGGCCTGTACCTCCGATTTCGGGATCGGAAGACGCGCAGTTCCAAGAAA
The DNA here is from genome assembly GCF_977971745.1 of Zootermopsis nevadensis. Taxonomy (NCBI): domain Eukaryota; kingdom Metazoa; phylum Arthropoda; class Insecta; order Blattodea; family Termopsidae; genus Zootermopsis; species Zootermopsis nevadensis. The sequence continues at coordinate 55,263 of NW_028259190.1, forward strand.
ATGAACTTGATCAGTTTCTGGGTTGAATGAACTGAAGAACAAGAAAACTTTTGTGCAAGAAAAATACTGAATATTGCCGAGAAATGTTGGCAGACACCGAATGTCCACAGGGATTTTCATGGTAACGTTCCTCTGCCGTACTCACGCAAGTCTTAAAATCAATGGATTCTGTGATTTATACAGATGGTACTGGCAGAAAGTTTAACGCTGGCTCTGAGACACATCTTGGCCTGGCAGAAAAGTACGATTCGGTGACCCAAAAATGAGCACAGGAATCTCATCAAGAACCTTCTGAATGGAGTCTGGTGTCTTACCCTGAGGCCAGAGAACCCCTAGCAGTGAGAAATGTTACAGCCACAGAAACGTACGTCTGCTTATGTTATGACTCGTTTAAATTATTATCTTACAAAGAGATGCTGCCCACAACCTGGAACATCAGCAGTCACCACTGACGTGAACGTTAAAACAGGGAATTCAGTGAAGCGTGGCACTAGATGCGTACGAGGTGCGATCATAACGTTCTTAGCAAAAACCAAGTCTTATTCTTCACACATGAAAAACAAATAATCTTACGCTGACACATGTCAAGTTTGGTGTGAGAAACATAAATATGCAGCTTCTTACACCTTTTCTGCAAACAAGAATAGAAATTTTGAGGTAAATTACGCAGAATGAGTCAATTACAAGACGCTACGCAAAACCATACTGCAAACTACAATAGAGTCCCAATTATCCCGCCTTCAGATATCCGGCGTGCCACGTCGGAAAGCTCAATTTCATCGACGGCAAGGTCTGCACGTAGCAGAATGAATGACACCCCCCCCTCCACCATGAACCTTTAATATATTTTATGCGCTCAGTTGCTACTACAGGCACTGCTCAAAAGTTGCCACAAAGAAAACGGAGGTGGCTCAGAAGCAGGTACCCATCACCGATTTCTCTTTCCCAGATGCTCACCTGGACTCGAACATCGGATTCCTTTGGCCGATGACATTCTCGAATGGATTCCCGCCCCTTGTTCAGCACAACGTACACGCACTTGGGAAACCACGCTGCATGTTCAACCCATGGGTCATCCGTCTCCCCCCAGTCTTTGAGTCCTCCACCGCAGTGGAAACACACCGTTTGGTCTCCGTTACCTGCCAGCACAGAGACACCGCTACATCAAATGAGCCTGAATACAGCGTCCTCAAAGACAATCGAGTGGCCACTCTTCTCGCGCCTCTCGGTTTTACTTTAGACAAACCGGAAGGCAATACACACCAGCCATGACTTACCCGTGTAATAGAACCCTGCTTCACTCAGTTTGTCTGGCTTCTGTTTGAGGGAGCGCGGCCAGTTCTCATACGACCGCACACGTGAATCATACGTGTTGTAAGACGGGTGCATTGGCCCGTGGCTCTGGTTGATGCCATACTTCTGCAACTCCTCTGGTGTCAAAAGGTTGTGATACAGCCCACGGCTGACAGCTGCAACAACAAACAATTTTCAAAGCTGTGTCCAGTTTCACAAGCAACCAGCAGCAGTCTGAGTTGTGAGCGATGCAACGCACCTCGCTCCGGGCCAGAATTCGGCCTAAACTCCAAGAACGGTCCGCAGACATCATAGCTGCGACTCTCTTGTGTCTCAGGGTGGCCGTCAGAATTGATGGGAATGTTTCCAACTGGCATCCCTCTAACAAACCCACAGGATGGGGCCCAGCGCTGATGATCCGTGAAGGGTGCATCTCCTTCCTCCCACTGTCCCACCTGAACTCCACAAAAGACACACTGCACCATATCACCTTGGTTCGTGTAGTAGAAGCCAGCAGCTGACAGAGCATGTGGGTCCATGAACACGATCGACCATTTCTCATACGTTTTCAGACGTTCAGCCTCACTCTTCAAGTTTAATGATTGACAGATATTAGTGGCAGGCTGGTGTGGTGGTGAGGCACAAGGGGCAGTGGAGCTGGAAGGTGTGACGTCTGCTGGAGGGCTGTCCACAGTGTCCACGGAGGATTTGGGGTGTTGGCGGTTCTTTTCAATAGGCACTGAGAGAGCTGCATTAACGCCATTTTGAGGCATAACATGCGACATTAGCAGCAAACGTTAATTTGTTTTTTTCTTCTTCTAAATTTCTTCAGTTGCGGAAAAACAATCAGCTACGTGCTCTGAAATGAACAATACAGCCTTTTGTTTCTTTACATACACTAGAGCAGGGCGCTCCTTTCGGAGCTCCTGGGGAGGGTTGCTCAAGTTTGTAAAACGCCACCAACCTTGTGTAAGAAACTAAACTAACCGCCCCGAATGGGGGGTTTAAACAATTGGCCAACACCCCCTTCTGGGGGGTTGGTTGCTTTTTGAAATCTTAAGTAACACGCTAAACTAACTCCCCTTGGGGGGGGGGGGGGTTGGTTGCGTTTTAAAGTATTGAGTAAGAAACTAAACTAACCCACCCGAATGGGGGGTTAAAACACTTGACAACCCCCCTTCGGAGAGGGGGTTGCGTTTTAAAATCTTTTTAAGGGTAATTTAGTGTCTCATTCATGTGTTTTAGCCCTTGAGTAAGTAACTAAACTACCCCCTAATGGGGGTTAAAACACTTGATCAACCCCCCTTCTTTTTCAGCGTCTTGTTTTATTTTGCTCCTCTGTTCTTATCGAATAAGTTTTTCTACGTGTGTCGTTAAATAGTTCTGATGTTTCAGTTCTTTACGTCGCTGTTCAGAGGCCAACTGTTCTTGGTCAGTCAACTTTCTACGTCCAGCCCCACCCTTGCAAATCTTCGTCTTAAAATCGATCATAATAGTTTTCGTAATCGTAATATATCGAATAAGTATCACTTTACCTTGTTGGTGTTGGTAATTCAAATACTTGATAACTTCTCTTTTCACTTTTCTGATATTTTAGGCCAACTGTCAATCAATTTTTAATAATGCGACGTGCTGCCTACAGAGCAGTGATAATGCGACTGGCTTGGTAGTGAAGCGTTATTTGTTTACTCGGCATTGTTGTGGAACACAACAATGCCGAGTAAACAAATATCTGTTGACATTGTTGATGACGTCATTTCTTGAAGACAACGAGGAATCACAAATTTTTATAGTAGAAAGAAGAAGATAGATTTAATTTAATGAGGTCAACACTGTATTCAGATGAGGCAACGTCGCGTCTGATGACGCTACACTGAAACACAGTTAAGAAAAAAAATGCGTCGCCCCTTGACACCAGCACCACTGTCTAGATATTGCCTGAACAAAAATATACTTCACACAAAACTGTACAAAATTCATTCAAATAATTAATTCGTACATCGCCTCAATTGTATTCTGTCATTACCTGCTTCATTATTATACATGATACTTCTTGACCCCATAAACATTTCACACATAATTCCGAAATACGACAAATAAATAAAGCTATGTATTCTGTATTTTGCTACTCACCTTTCACAATTTTAATATAAAGATGGCCTTCAACTGGCTACACGTAAGCACAACCGACTGCTCTCGTGGGAAATTTCCTGACGATGGTGTTCGATTCAAAGCAGAAGTTTACAGTGATGCCATATCATTTACATAACCCATGTAAATAAATCGATATACCTTTCTCTTGCAGCAGACTATTTCCAGTATGAACAATTTCCAGCGAAACAGATTGCTAAATATGAATTGTCATTAGCGTACATATTTTAAACACTAACACATAATTACAAAATCGCACTGTGCCACATTAGGCAATAATGAAAGTCAAGTTAGGTCAATGTTGGAATGTCATTGAATGTGTGGAAATAATGTTCTATATAAAATAAGAAATGTTTATAGTGTTTCATTTCTGCTTTTAAATCATTAACAAATCCGTTGATAATGCATTAATTAGACCTTGTGTTGGAATCATTTATAGTTGGCAAACAAATCCGCCATGCTTGTGCGGTGTGTAGACAGAATTTAATCCCTTGTCTGGGGTTTGCTTCCTCCCCCCTTCGCCCCCAGATATGGTTGAAAAGTCACTACGTTTGTATCAGCGAGTAGAGGTTACTGGGAAAGATATTCCTGGTGTTGTTGCTTATGTTGGTAGTACTATGTTTACAACTGCAAAATGGGTTGGTATTATACTTGATGAACCGAAAGGAAAGAATAATGGAAGTCCTCGGAAAATCATATTTTCAAGTAAATATTCATTCGTGTTTATTTCACAGTCACTTTAAACATACTACTAATTGTAAAGGTCTTCAGGTTTTTAAGATGTGTAGCTAATCTAAGTCATTTCAGATTTATACGGGAGATATAGTTCAGATTGTTGTCTTCTGTGTTGCGATACTGTGTTAGGTAACAACCTACCAGACTGCACAGTGTTGTAGCTAATCTTGCCTCAATTTTTGGATGTGTATTGTGGTAGGAGGGTTTTCCATAATTTTGTAAAACCCCACTCTCTCCATGTCTGGTATGAAGTTACCACTGACAAGTAGTAATTTAGATTGTATGCTGACCAGGAATAGCTTGTATTTGTTATAAAATACTTGTCTTAAATGCAGACATATTGTCAGTGTTAAATTTACAGTACAACTTAGGCAAAATGTATAGCTCCCATTGTAAACATGTTGCTTTTGTTTAAGTGCAAAGAGAACCATGGGATGTTTGTGCGACAATCACTGCTGACTTTATTAGATGATTGCGGTAACCCAATCAGTGATGAAACAAGTCCATCTCCAGGTGCTTTCACTGCAACTACTCCTGATGATGGTAGAAAATCATGATCCAGATTAAGCAGTTGTGTAAGTATTTATTTATTATTTCTTGGCAACGTATGAGTGTATATGTGTCTTATCTCCTTGTCAGGTTTTTGATTGATACTTTCTGCTCTGTTTTAATATGCTCATTGGAACTTTCTAACCATGGCAGTTAGTGTGTTAATATTACTTAATTATAAATAACATTCTCTATCTGTGCATTCATGGAATAGCATTCGTAGGAAAGCTGAACCCACTACGTAAGTAAAAGCTTAGAAGGTCTGAAACTGGTATTTTGTTTTTGTGGTCTGACGTCAGTGCCACTTTATTCGCCACAATTCTCATTTGGACTGACCTAGGTGCAACTAACCGCCTGAGCTGTGGCATGCCCAAGATAATGCCACTTGAAGCATCATCATTCGTCTTAAAACTTTGCATACCGTGTAGTGTATTAGAATATGAAATAAGCAAACAAACAAACTATTGCACTATAGTCTTTTTTATAGTGTTAATAGTTTGTTTGCTTATTTTATATCATCATTTGTGTTCCCAATTCCCTCATATGGAAGATTTTGTTGTCATAATCAAATGTACAGAAGCTTCTACTCTTGTGTCTGTCGATCGCAGCTGAATGAACCAGGAGGTCTTTGCGTCGGTCATGCCAGTCATCAGCTGTACGTTGCTGACACCAACAACCACTGTCCACTAGGAGGATAAAACAATTGAGAAGGTAAAGACCTGCTGCATTAGGGCCAGCGCACACGTAAGACTTAACCGTCGGCTGACTGTTCTGTCGTCGGCTGAAGCATACGACCCATAAACGACACGACAGTTCAGTCCACGAGCATGGGCACACGTACGACTAAACAGTCGTTCTTTTGTTCCACATTCTTCGCTCTACGCTCGCCGAGTACAGACATCAGGAATGTCGCAAGAAGATAATATCGAACGATTAATTGAAGAGGTAGAAATAGCGAGACGCATATCCGTATCTTGATAGGTTATACTCGGTCTCAGCAATAATAGAAGTTCATCAAAACTTTGTGTGCTCATGCGAAAAAATGAAAAGAATTTTGCAGGATAATTCCGTAATGTTTCATACATAGTATGGAATTTTCCTTTCAACAGTCTCTCACTGTATAATGGATGCACCCAGCAATTCCTTTTCCTCCTTTTATTGAGGCGAATCACAGGTGCACATACTATAGCAATGTCAACAAAATCCATGTTTGACAATCGTCTACTGTCTGCAAATGCTCTCACGAAATGAAAGGCAGAATGACTGAAAGGTCGTTCGTCTGCGCGCTTTCATATAATTCGAAGGGCCAACGACAGAAAAGTCCGGGGTTGTCGGTAGAGGTAACCGACTGCCAGTCGTGTCGTAACAGTGTGCGCATCTCTATATGTTCTTAAGGGCTTTGTGCGAACGACGAAACAGTCGTCTGACTGCTTGTCTTACGTGTGCGGTAACCCTAAGTCCTCATAATGTTTTCTGGAGATAATTTGGCACATTTAAGTCGTTGATATTTGTAATTCCAAACCTGTCAGTCTTAGCTTTACAGATTTCTTAATTTGTTGCAACTATCATATGTTGGTGTCCTGATTTATAAAAAAATAAACACATTTAATTTTTTTGTTACTGGATTAGTAGGAGGTTATTTAACAACTGCTGTATCAAATGCAGTGATTATTTAATGTCAAATGATGTTAAAGGTTAGCTCCATTCAGTGAAGTTGAGAGGATCTGAAAGGAGCAGTCTTGCCATATTAAATGGTGCTCTCTGGAAATTTAGAGGGGGAAAACAATGAAAAGATCAGTCGTTAAATTCAGTGTCTAAGATAAGATTTAAACTGGGCATCTCTGCGATACAAATCAGAAGTGTTGAGACATTTTCAACAATTTTATATATTACTCATAGCGAATGGGGACAGAATTTATACATAATTTATAATCAGCGGATGAAGGATGGTGTTACGAGATGGTTTGTTGCAGCTGGAAATATTCCTGCCACAAGAGGTCAAAAGTAATAAGACTGGTACAGTGCTACCAACAGATCTAACAATCAGTTCAGCCGGTGGTGAAATCAGCCTGATTCCATCAGTCGCACTACATGATGGCCTAACACTCACAGATGGTGCGCCTCAGAAATGGGCTCTGGAGCTCCCGAGTAATGACCTACCACAATCTTGCATATGATTTAAAAAATATTTTCACATTCGCGTGTCATCCTTCTTTTTCCGAAGTTCAAATCCTGCCTGTGGCGTGGACGTTATTTCTAGTCAATAAACATTTATCCTGCCGTAACTAACCACCTTTGTACATTTTGAACAAGTAATAGAATTACATTTCCACTCTGCTGATAAACGAAGTTCATATTCTAGTCAGATAAATATAGTAATAGGTCTTTTTCACATTGTTTTTGAATGTAAGTAGAAATTGTCTCGCATCGTGTCCAGATACGTCGTGGTCAGCCACCTCTAGCGGGGAATACGAACGAGAGATGACACTGCGCATACTTGAACCAAAGCAGAAGCAAATTCCCACCACGAGTTTCTCTGTCAATTATCGTTTGTACGTTTGTCACGAACATTCAGAATGCAAAACCTTTGCTTTGTTGGAATCGTTATATATGCTGAAGGTGCACCGGCCAAAGTTGTCCACCATTTTACTCGCATTATCCGACCGTATCAAACGCAATCTTCAAGCATTAGCGAACCATCATAACCCATGCATATCCTTCATTTTTGTAACCACCAAAATTGTTTTTTGAAATGTTTATCATAGGTTTTATTAACATGTGAATGTTATTTCAAAAATGCATGAAATAAAGAATATCTGCTAAGCAGTATTATGTTGAAACTTGAAATTAAGTTTATGAAAATGTACTGTAATAATCTTGTCAAACACCCCCACCCACAATCTTTCCTTTGCCTGAGACCAAGCTCCACACCTTAATAACTCTTTAGCAGATTCAGGGTAGAAACTGACTCCACAGAGCAGAGTCCTTGAAAAGCTGACAGTCGCTCAGCTAACTCAGAAATTATCCAAATTTTATGGGGCCCGCCACGAGTCCCATGTCGACCTCACACCCTATTTCTGTGAGATCCCGCTTAATGTTAAAGAATCTACGCCCAGACATCCAAATCTTAAGTAGCAGCATGAAACGTTAGTTTCAAACATGGTTACGTCTGGATGCTTTTTTACCCCACGAAATAAGCTGGTAGCCGCTGCTTTACTTGGTGTGTGACTTGAGATGTGGGATAACAAGAACACGATGTGTGTAGATAAAAGTTTTCAGTGAGCCTACATTCTGTGGAGTCCTTGAGAAGCCAGTCAAACTCCCTGCTTTGAAGGAACTTAAAGGTTCATTACAGTGCTCGTAAGAATCTGACGCATCTCATGTTGCCGAGTACAGAAAAGTACAAATTAAGTTCATTCGATCTTGAACAGTTGCACATTATACTGAGAATTCTGACGTGGCCTTGTCAAGAAATCGTCAACTTCCTCCAGCCTTCGTCGCGTCACCCGTCTGTAATTATGAAATCAGAGGAGTTATTATTACCGTAACACTTATCACGCAAACCGACTGTCAGTTTCGATTTCGCTGTGATACCATTGATCCTGCAGTCAATAAATTTCAATGACTGGTGTTGAAACAAAATCTTATTTCTTGGGTTGATTACAAAATCAGTTTAGGAAAAAAAACATTTTTTATATACACTTGTAGTTAACGAAGAGAGGAAAGGCAGATAGATATAATGAAAACAGAACCCTTAAACAAATTAGGAAATGTACGAATTACGTAACAATTCTGGTGTATTTACCAGGAATAAACCATTATTAATAGCCAATGAATTCCTCACCAAGTCATTTCCCGGACCAGAAATTCAGTTAGGTCTTCAAATGAAACGCTCGATGTTGTCAGATTTACCGCAGTACAAAAATTAAATAAGGAGGAGGCTCATTCCCAATGTAACGGTCCCTGCCGCTTGGAGTTGCCCGGCTCGGTTGCAGTCTTGTCGATCACAGACGTCTACGATGTCATTCGGGAATTTCTGTTCAGGTAGGCATGGAACTTTTCTCATGGAGTATTACGTGGCGAAGTATAAGCTGAATGCCAGCGAGGAAGGTTTCGGTAATGGTCTTGAGATTTAAGTTCGTAGTTTCGCAAGCACAATTTATTTATTCCCTTAACCACTTTACCGAAGCGAACTACAGACTATCCGGGATGACGTCCTCGTCTGAATGCTCAAAGAAGCCTTCTTTCTTTTTGTCGCCAGACTTCCCCCTTAATTTCCACAAAAAATGATCTGCTTGGCCAGTAATGATGCGATGCTCTCATTGGTCAGCTCAGCCCTACTCCACGTGGACCATTGAAAACCTTTTAGCTTGCGAATGGCCCTCCAAGAATTGTGGCTGTCACTCTGGTGTGAGATAGCATTCTGCACTGAGATGCAGACCACCTACCAACACTGACTCATGGCCTGGAAAGGAAGCAGTTGCCTAACGAGTGAAACGCGTAAAATTTCATTATTTGTTTCAAAATTATATTCATTGGCACCTCACCGGGACTTGAACCCAGAACGGGCCGTCACACCATGTAACAAGCTCTCGCAAACTAAATAAAACCATATCAACATCATAATAGTTACTGTAATTTTCCAAACAAAAATATCTTCAACAGCCCCAGTTTGCATGACTTTTCAAACACCACGTAAGAAGCAAACGTGGAATGGAAATCCACGATGACCGCATAAGAAACTTGTCACATTGAAACACGTCTGGTCTACGAGCTACTACAGACAGACAAGCCACTATTCTTACAGTGCCTGAAGCCAACAGACGCGGGACTGGAACCACTGCGTACCCTTTGGATCGATGTGCAGACCGTCAATCAACTCCAACTGAGGTGTCCGCTGTCCATCAAGGTTCGTCTCAGCTTCTACAGTCATACTGCTATCTGGAGGTCAGGGTTCAGTGACTTCCTTGCAAATAGCGTAACTGTCGATCCGCTGTCCCACTTGCTCACTCAGAAAAATTACGGCTTGCTGCCTACAGAGTGGGAGACTGTAGGAATCATTTGGTACAAACCAGTGTGAGCTCGTCCCGCATTTCTTCTTCAGCATCACGTACATATTCGTCGGGCCGATGGACTGGTTCAGCATGTCCGTGAGATCTTCCGACAGACTACGCATCTAAGATAACGAAAAGTTTGACATGTTTAGAATGTTTCATACTGTACGAACAAAAAATTATGTTAACAACTGGCATTCAATATTTACGTGTAAGGACTGAAGTAAATCATAGAAAATCAAAGAATTATTGATGGTCGAGAATATATCATCAGTTGTAAGTCTAAAGCACAAAGTGCCTCAGGTAACCTGCTCTTGAACAAACAACTGAATCAATAAACTCACACACCCTATATGCCATTATACAGAGCGAGAAACATTTAGAGCACAGAAGGATATACAGCAAGAACACACTCCAGTGTTCCTCTCTCAGAGTGAGAGACCATGTTACGCACCCATACAAAACAACAGGCAAAATTATTTTGTATATTTTGATCTTCAGGTTCTTAGAAACCAGACGGGAAGACAAAATATTATGAACTGAGAAGTAACAAGCTGGAACTTTGAATAAGAAACAAAAAGATGATTATAAACGGTGAATTGAGAAATATGCATGAGGAGTTTGCCCTTTAGTGTTTTAAACCGCTTAAAAATAGCAGCTGCTCTTCAAATCAAGACAGAAACAGATAATTTCCTTCATGAGAAATAAAAGTGATAACACAAAATTGAAATGGCTGGTAAATTTTTTTTAAGATTGATCCTTCAATGCTATTTGATATACACAGCGTGCCTGGCGTTTGATCGCGTGTCACTGTCGCACGCCCAGCGTAACTGAAATTTCCAATTAGTCTCGTAACATCAATTTTTTTCAAATAACAAGTGAAAGGGGAAACTATAAGCTTTCACGTTATATTTAACTGGTCACACTTTTACCAGATGACCGTCTTCTAGTTTGTTGAACCGTACAGTCTACTAGAAAGTGATTTTTCAGAGGAGCTTACAGCCCCGATCATCACGGTGATGAGTGAGGTGAGCGGTCAGGTTTATTGCCGAGGACTGTGACTCCAGTATAATCTGGATTAGAGACGATGCCCCAGAAGAGCCTTGACAAGTTAGAAATGAAAACTGTCTGCTCGTATCAGGAGTCAAACCCCCAGGTGTCCAATAAATCCTGCACTGATTAAGGTATCGTGGCTCTGAAAGGAGAAATACCGAATAAAGTTCAGATGAATGCTGTTTCAACTTTGCTTCTGATCCAACTCCACGCACGACACAGGCGGTATGACAATCCTGTAAACTTCGCGCTTTCATTAAATGTTGCAAATCTAACATATTATCCCCAGGAAAATAATCTCGGGTACTCGACAGATAGGAGGCTGGGTGGATCCCAGAGCTGACATAGATCCAGATGCTGTAAGAAAATTCCTTTGTCCTTGCTGGTGATCAAACTCCAGTCATCCAGTCCTTAATCAGAAACTTTAGCGAGAGACCCACATTTAATACACAAAAATAGTTGCTTAAGCATAAACAAAGGGCGATAGCAGACTGCAAAGACATTGAATTAAGTGAAATGCCTCAAATAAGGACTAAAAGAATGATCTTTTAAACATAAGAACATAGTTAGTTCAAAACAGCTCTTCTTAAAATCACTTTATTAGTATTTTCTCCTTAAATGCTTTTACAGTATCTACTCTAAGGAGATACCTTAAATTACAATGTATCTTTGATTCAGGTAAATTCAGAATTTTAGATCTACAATATTCCAAATAAGAGATTTATTACCTGAAAAATACTCTCAAAGTTTCTGTATGCTTCAACCATCTTCTTGTGTCATTTCATCTGCACAGATATTCTTCTCTGCGAGTGTCCAGGTTCCTCCGTCGACCGCTAAAAGACGAGCAAGACATTATACCTCTTACTATGACATGAACAGAGGATTATATAAGTGACACTTTCAACTTCATGGAACAAAGTGCATGAACAAACATAGTGGTGTAATAAATTTATTTTGTTTTGAGAAAATTCAAAGAAATAAAGATAAATTAATGTCTTAGAAAAACTGAATGATCAAAATAATTTAGACATGCTCAGATGTCCAAATTTTGCCACAAAATGAACAGTAGCTAACACAAATGTGACACCAAGTAGAGTACAAGGTCTGATTTATCTCTCCCCAGTGTATAACTGGTTTTACTCCTTAAATTTCTTCTCTAATAACACACAATACCCCACATATCATAAAACATCACACACACACAAATAAATTCCCTTAGTGCAACTGGAATCCAAAATCTTAAAAATTACTGTTAGCACTATGACACACTTTAATGAAGGTAAGTCATAAGGTCTCAACCTTAAGCAAAGCCAACACCTTCCATACTATATACTTCATAACCCTTTTGTTCTCAGCTTATAGTACAGGTTATGGAACTTGATCTTCGAAGTCCAGAGTCGGATTTCATCCCACACACATGCTTCTACGTGGTTACACTCTGTTAATTTTAAGAAACCTGCACCCTAATTTGCATTCTACCCACCTTCCACATTCAGTTCAGTCATTAACGACAAAATACACGACCATGAACACACATAACTTACAGTGTTGAAGTTTTCTGTAGCATTCTTTAATGTTTAGTAAGGATAAGAAATCAACTTATTGCAAAGGATATATTTCGCAATTTCTGTTACAATTTTAGAGCATGAAGTTGGGGCAAGTGTTTCGTCTATATTACAGTGTATAAAAACAGGCTTCGCCAATCGACTCCGATTTGAAATGTTGTAAGATAACCTTTCACTTTTTTAATTTTCCTTCCATTCTACAAATATATAGTTAGTCCTTCAATTCAACTTTATCAGGTCAATGCAATGATAGTATCCAACCACACACACTGTATTCTTTTTTACAAACAGCAGTTATTTTTTTCAATACAAATCGTAATAATTTCCGACCAATGACGTCATACTTATCGTCCTGCCATCTATTGTTGATACAACACAACAGCGGTGGGTTCTTGACACTCGTACTCAGTCGATAAGAATGTTTACTGTTGAGTCTACTTCTGCACACTAAATTATTTTTACATATGATAACGGTGTGAAGTTTGTCGCTGAACTGATACAATCTGGTGGAATACACAGCATGTAAAAAGCTCCGTTAACGCAATTCTGAAAATACAGACAGGGAGATGACCTCTGAAATGTCGGTAAACTTCTAACATACTTTAAGGTACGATGCCCCAAAAGACAGAAATCTTCACATAAGCCGCATTGAGAACTTGAATTCGAAAAGTACAATTTCTAAACACGAAATTTACCTTTGTTGTAAGATATTCCTACGCGTGGCCACACACGTACAGGCTTTGTGGCAGGTTTGTGCTCAGTCCTTTTATTCGTCAGTCGATGCTACGACATTCACAAGGGGTTTTGAAGTTTTACACTTCACTTTGTCGTTTAGTGACGTCATCACTGCTGTGCTCTACTTTATGTCGTATTATGGAACATAACCTAACTCACTCGGAAGAGTGCGGAAACCTTCACACAAAAGATAACAGCTTGCATGGTAGGTTCAAAGGTTTGTTATACAGACGTTTGAGTTCCTTTAAAATTTCTTTACAAATTTTTTACAGGTTAGTAACAGTATTCCTAGCGGTCGAGACTTCAAACTCATCGACTTAACTATCGAATATCGAATCTTCTCGATTAGGGAATTTCCAGATCGATTTATGCTCCCAATACCGATCAGTTATCTATTGATTGACGTTTAACATTTATTTCCTTAATAAACTCAGTTAATATCCTAATGCTAGCACGTATGGATCATGACCTGATTAATAATGTGTGCGCAGGCAATAACTTCGATCTTTATGTCGTATGTATCTGTTTGTGAAAGGCTTAGCAGTTGTTATTCGTTGATTCTAACTTGAAGCCGCAACTGAATAAATTAAAAAGTATTAAAAGGAAATTTACCAGTTTGTGCAATTACCGGGGTTTTTTTCAGTTTAAAATCACACGTACATATGAATTGATTTTAACTACTTTAAATTTCAGAGCACTTTATTCCTTATTATTTGTTATTAATGTATTTAAGGGCAAAATAAATTGCAATTCTATCATGGACAATGTTGGTATTCGTGTGTCGTCAAGGTAAATAAGAGAATTTTCTACGTTTATTGTGAGCTGTGCTCTAAGACATAGTCCTTCAGCCAGGTGCGTCATCGCTGCAAATGACGTATGTAAATCTTTAGACGTGTTTGGCATAAACATTGTTTCTTCTGAGGGCACTTTCTCATTAAATAACTGCAGCAAACTGGTTACTGGTAATTCAGCTGCCGACCTCAGCTACTGTTCAGTGAAACATGATCGGGATCTCCACTAACAGCGACACGGCAGTTATCAGTTCCACTAATTCAAACACTCGCTGCAAATAACTAGTTATTGGAAAGTGCATCTCCTAGCCAGTGAAATGTAAACTGTGACGATAGCAATCTCTGATCTAGATACAGAGTAATTGTCGATGACCGTGGTTATTAGTGACAGTTATCAAGTCACTGTTATACAAATATCACTCATTTCAGTCACCGTTTATTCTGAGATTTATGCGATACCACACAATGGGCATGATATTAAAGCTGGTGGAACATAGAATTATCGCTGTGCTTTAAAGAGTTGATAGTTCTGTGTTTTCGTGCTAAGTTACACTCATCTGTCGCTTTATTTCTGCTCATCTGTTTGTTGCTGCTGTTTCATTCCGACACGATTTCTAGTCTGACTTAGTCCCAGCGTTATCAGAAACACAGAAGGGATTCATGTTCACGCTCTAAGACCTACAATTTTGGTTTTTCCTTCTTATGAACACGACTGCATTCATTGTTTGTGAAGCAATGATAACGCCCTCTGTGGCTGTTGTACTCTTGATTTCCATGTGCTTGGCAACACTGTACTCGCTTCCCCCAACAGCACTACGATGTTTGACCTTGGTCTCCTCGGTCCCTCTCGACAACCCAACAGTCGGAGAACCGGTCAGGCGAGCTAGCTCAACAACAGCGGTTACCATGGTAATTGCAAAATGGCCGCCACCAAACTGCACCTCGTAGTCCGTCGGACACGTCTTGGTAACCTGATTTATTTTAAGTTTTAGATCAGTACGAATTTATCTACTTATTAAGTTTCGCGTTAAATCACCAAAAATTAGGAAGTAAATAGGTGTAGAAAGAATGTTGCGTGTTATATTTTGATTATGGCCCGTGTGCAGTTACTGCATTTTACTGAGCGTACTGATTCAGTGTCTTACATTTAACCTCATGACCTCGGAAGGTATTCCAGCAAACGATCCCAGTGTTCAGTGGTTCAAGACTACATACACTTTGGACCTAGCGGCCCCTATAACCGATCACAATTAATTAATACGAAAGTCTGGATCGGCCGTGGATTTTCCGTAGTGCTGATGTCTAGAAGATGTCACTCCAGAAGGTTCTGAAAGCGTGTACGAATGATTTTGACGTAAAAGTCGAATGACACAGAGATAATGAGTGGAACAAAGAATAACCTTACGTCAATGAGGCAAGCTGTTAGCTGGCAACACTGCTAACGGAGTTCTAGATATTCTTCAAGACAGGGTTGCCAGCGCGTGCTGCTATGCCAGGGGCGTTAGAACTCATTCAAACCTGAAGGAGCAGGAATTCCTTCTTCGGTGTGTGTTTCTCGTACGGATGCTTGGTGTCTTAACCGTGTTCAAAGGAATATGAAGCAGGACTGCAGAACATGATGATGGGCCGATCCAACAGCACGAAGAATATTTTGCGTTCAGCGGCTTCTGATTGGTTCGGATTCAGAACTACGTCTGGAAAAATAAACCCTCAGACATTTGGTAGAAATCGGTCCATCGCAAGTCCTGCGAGTACGTAGAATAACACCACGACAGCCATCCATATCTGTACATCGAAGAGGATTCAAACCCGTGACTCTAGGTCAAGAACAGTTTACGTCTTGGACTAAAGCGATGAGTCATAAATGTTTTGTCCAAGGATGAATCGAGTATTACCAAGATGGAGGGACAGTGTATGAAGTTTGACCCCTCTTTGCAGAAACCTGTAAAGTGACGTAGACGAACTCCAAACCGATCCAGGAACATCGTACGACAACGAATCCTTCATTCAATACGAGAGTTGGTGGGGCATTTTTGCTCAATGTAGTTAGACCCTTAGTCTTGTTCAGAAATGGACTACAGCTCATAAGAAATCATTTGCCAAGACTACATTTATTACTAAATTAAAAATACTAAAATAAATTCAGACAGGAAACTCGTATATTTATTGATCCCACAAAAATCTAATTAAACCTTGCATCAAAACTTATGACGTGAACTGACTGAACCAATCAACCTGGACATTGGGGGAAGTTCAGTACTGCAATGTTGGTACTAGAATCATGGACAGGCTTGGAATCACACAACTTGGTAAAGCATGTCTTTATGAAGATAGGGCTGAGGGTGGAATGACTTTGAAAAAAGGACTACGACATTGCTACTGATAAGATATTTATGAAATTGGAGGTCAGATAATATATCGGTCAGTAAATTGGTTTTCCTCCGTTCCTTCAGACAGATTCTGATGCCACCCGCACCCACCGGAAAAGAGGGTAGAAGGATAGAGATCACATTCTCTGCATGTTTCTGTGTTTAAATAGAAGCAGCTGTTGGAAGTGTAAGGTTCAGTAAAACATATCTGTTGCATTCCTTACTATCAGAAGGATAGTTTTAATTTCTACAGCCCATATATGCAACGAATAACGCCTGCGCGATGAGGTTTGCCCTGACTGGCCAATTGTGAAAAGAATGCTCTCTCTCTCTGTTCATGTAGCGGCAACGTCGCATTTCATCGAGCTGTGCCTGGGAGTCTAAATATAAACGCCAGACCTCATAGTCATCATGGCTGGCCCTTCAACAAGTCGTGCGGTGATGGAGCTTGAGGAAATACAAGTTTTAAATGAAGTTTTAGTAGATGAAAGTATAAGTGAATATAGTTCGGACGATGATAGTGTATTTGACATTGATTATACACAGTTTGCGACTCCTGGAACTCACGTGATTAGTGATAGTGAGAGTGAGAGTGATAATGATACTGACGAAAGACGGGAAGAAATCGTACACGTGGGATTGGGAGGGGTGTCCAGTAAGTTTGTGTGGGAAAATATAGACTCATTTCCTGCGTCACGAGAAACATTTTGCAATGTATATGGTCCCCAGTTCGACACTGCTGGTCTAGATGTCGTGAGTTCATTCGAAAACATTTTCGATGTAGCTCTTGTACAGTTGATTGTAGATGAAACCAACAGATATGCTCAGCAGGAGATTTCTAAAAGTGCCCATCCTCTCTCATTTCGCTCTAGGATTAGGAAGTGGAAAGATGTTACAGTGGACGAAATTTACGTGGTTTTGGCTATATTTATGGCGATGGGCATTGTACAAAAGCCTACCCTTAAATCTTATTATGCAAAGAACCGGTTGCTGTTTTCTCCGTTTTTTTCTGAAACTTTACCTCTGGAAAGACTAGAGTTAATTACCAAATTTATGCATTTTGCAGATAACAGTAAGCAAAATGAATATCAAGGACCTCCCAAACTTTTCAAAATTTATCCAGTCATTCAGCACCTAAATAACAAGTTTCAAAATCTATATCTTCCGAACCAGAACATTTCGATAGGTCATTTGTCCTTCAGACAATACATACCCCTCATGGCTGCCAAATTTGGAATCAGAACGTATGAACTCTGCGAGTCTAGCTCTGGCTATGTGTGGTCTTTTCTGGTTTATATTGGAAAAGACATGGAACTGGCGAATCAGTTTGTGACTGCAGAAACGAACAAAACTGCAGCAATTGTAGTCAAACTGCTAGAACCTCTTCTTGGTCGTGGACACACAGTGTGGATGGACAAATTTTATAATTCACCAGATCTGGCTCGGTTCATAAAGTCCAAAAGAACAGACTGTGTTGGAACTTTACGGGCTAGCTGGAAAAATGTCCCTCCTGCAGTGAAGAATAATAAATTGAAAAAAGGTGAGCACTGTGGTCAACACTCTGGTGATGTGGCAGTTCTCGCGTGGCAAGATAAGAGGCGAGTCACCATGATATCTACATACCACAAACATGATATCTGTGTGACTATAAATAAAGCAAAGCAAGAACAAACAAAGCCTCTGGTTGTTGGTGATTACAACAAAAACATGCTGGGAGTAGATATGAAGGATCAGATGCTACAACCGTACTTGCTGGAACGAAAGAAGGGAACAAAGTGGTACATGAAACTATTCAAGAGACTACTCAATGTAGCAATACATAATGCAATGGTCATGTATCGCTGCGTTCCACAAAACAAAACCTTAGACACCCTAATATTCAGAATTTTATTAGCACAAGGCCTCGTGGAAAAACACGGTTCTAGTGTTCCTCGGCCTGTTCACGGCCGTCCGTCAATTGAACCGCCACCTAAAAGACTCTCAGAACGACATTTTCCGGAGCGTATTCCTGCCTCCGGAAAGAAGGCAAGACCTCAAAGAAAATGTGTGGTGTGTAGGAAAAACGGGAGAAGCAAAGGTTCTATTTATTGGTGTGGTGAGTGTGAGGCAGGGTTGTGCATAGTTGGATGCTTCAAGGCTTACCACACGAAGCTCAACTTCTGATCCACTTGCTTCCATTGCTAACACACAGGGTGTTGATGTTATAAGGTAAGATTATAAAACCATCTTTTAAGAGGATTTCAGTGAAAAATTCATAATTATATCTCATATAGTTCAAAAGTTATGATAAATAAAGTATTTTAGAGCAAAAATTAATTTGGCATTCAAAAAATATTACCGCAGGACAAGCACAACAGCCGTATTTAAATCCCCGCGCTGAAGGTTGTCTTTAGAGCACTTTCTAAAACATCTGTGTAGAGCGTAAAATGCGTGTCGAATATTTCAGCCACCCAAGAACACGTCCATAATTTTAACACCTTCCTCGTATTAATTATAGATTACTTTAATTAGCATCTCTTTTTTTATAACGTTCCTTTGTCCTTGAAATTGTCTTAAGACGTCATTTGATTTTAGAGGACATCTAAATAACAAGCAGTCCTCCTCTTTACCTGAAAGGGAAAATGAATGCTAGAACAAATAATGTGATATGTGATATATATAAAATTAGTTAATGGCTCTGTAAATTGTCTCAAGTCTGGGATCATATAATTCTACGGGGCAGATGGGAAGGCGTTCTGGTTTATAGACGATATTTCCAGGGCAGGACCTGTTAATGCCCATATATTTTTAAGGGTTCATGTAAAATAGCGTGTACACATATCTCGGAAGATTGCTGTCTTAACACTGAATTGGTACCATATAAAGGCAGAACAAGGAGAAAACGAACTGAAGATAGGCGTGAGAATGAAAAAAAAAGTTTGGTTAGAATGTCTCTTCGATTCGTAGCCCGTGACATCGAGCGAGCTACGAGCTAGTTCGGCGATACCAACCTGACAATACTCCGCTATATTCAGTTGTTGCAGTTTTTTATGGTGACCACAAACTTAAATGTTCACTCCTCGGTCGGATCGATCATCGAGACAACAAGACAATAAACAGTAGGAGTAACAGGAACACATGAAATAGAAGCGTTAAAATTATATTTCGAATTTTGAGATGGCTGAAAGTTTCGATTTAGATATTATAGTATGAAGCTAGACGGAGTAAAATCATGTGAGATTCTGGGACTCTTTCAAAGTCTCTCTGTCGACGACATTATTTGCGTTCTTGGAAGAAATAATTTTGTTTGGGCTCGAATTCGCTGTATGTGCAGTCGGAGTGTTGGCGACGCAGGCAATGCCAGGGACAAACCCACCGGGCAGATGGCAGACTCTCCTGCCTCTCGCGTGTTTGACCGGCTTTTGTTCGTAATAGCGTCTAGTCGCCATGACAGTTCGGCAGGAATCATTGTGAGCTCGTGTATGTCTCATTGCTGCGATTGTGTGTGTGTTTGTTTGTTTATATTGCGAACAAGGACAGATATTCGAAGATACATATGTTATTTATGTGAAGCTGAATTGTTACAAGCCATTTTCTACCTAACCCACAAACCATGATGTGTGATAAACAAGTTTCTTACAGTAAAGAAATTCTGCACACTATTCCAAAAATTATATTGCACAGAGCTGAAGAAATATTTCCATCTCTGAATGGGACCTTGGTGAGTATTTGTGTGTATAGAAACCAACATAATTAATACTTATAAAAAGGTCTCAAGTCATTATGTTATAATGTGATTGAAAAGGATTCCCGTCTTGTGTTCATTATGTTATGGCTACCATGAGCATGACCGCTACACAGTTAACAGTGTGGAATTAACTTTATAAAAGAAAGAAAGAACGTGTGTATGTATCTATCGTGGTTGAATGTGAGATGCTTGTGTAAGAGGCTATGTACCGTGGCATCACTACAGTAAAACTCCAGTAAATTTCTTGTTTCATCAACACAAGGTTAATGAATTTTGCATTACAGCAGTTTCTTATATTCTGGAAATTTTTATGTGAAATTGATTTGTGATATACAATTTTATCCTGAATATACCCAGTATTAGTTTGAGGGCACCCATATTCTATTTCAGAATATGGTATTGTAGATTCCCATCCAGTTTATACCTGCATTTGATGCATATCATCTCAAGGAATTTATGTTTAACTCATAATTTTACAGCAGAATATTGATAAAATCAAAGTAGAATATGACGTGGATGTTCTGAGTGAAGTGGATTCCGTTGGCGTGAGAAATGATGAGGTTTACACACCAATCAGCTTTTCCCATAATGAAGGATGAATGGAAGGTAAGCCTCCTTTTAACCAAATTATTTATGGTTCTTATATGTTTGTGTGTATGTACAAATGTATCCGTACATGCATGCTGTTTTAGGGTAACTTTTATAAAAACAACATTTCTGCAACTTAATAATTGTAATGTGTATTGTGGTTTTACAGAACCGTATGGATTCGGTGAAAGATGAACCTCATTCAGATAGTGAGACTTGGCAGGATGGAAATCAGGTCATCATTGTAAAAGCTGAGGATATCTCAGATATAGATATCGAGGAACACCCTATTCCAGTAAGAAGCCCAGTAACACAATTTGAACAGGAGGTATGTCCATTAAAGTGTCAATTGTCCTCATGTGTGTCTGTCCACCCAAATGAAAAAAGTCCCTTCTGATGAATAAATTTTGGAATTGTTTCTAGGTTATGAATGGTATAAACAATCTTAAGACATTCGTAGATCCTGATAATTATTCTACAGATGGAATCAGAGCACTGTTTGTTTTCGCAGTGCACTCAGGCTCTACCCCTTCCTTCTGAAGTAAGGATATGTTACGCTGAATTACCAGATTGTACTCAGAGTAGATCTTTTTTAGGATGGATGTCTTATGTATTCCCATTTGCCTTTTTCTCATCATAAGTGATATCACCGAGAGAATAAAATTTAAATCCACACTCTGAACAAGTTTGTTGTTTTTGCATCATTCACTTGTCGTTAATTTTGAAAGTATTATAACTGCAGCGCGATGGTCAGTAGGGGAGAGAGGGGCTTTGTGGTGTAAGAAGAGACTTCTCAAAAAGTGAGGTGGAGTTTACGTTATTTCTGGGATTTTAGATTTATTGGTGGCACTGTAATTTCTGACAGTGACAAGCACATGGAATATTGTGCGCTTTTTGATAGTTTTACTAAATGTTTTGAACATGAAATTAAAGGACAAGCTCCCAAAAGGGAGAAATAAAGATGGGTGCAGGAAGTTACAGGAGATGTCACACAGAACGAAGGAAGAACATGGGAAAAACGGAGGAGAGGCGTGGAAGAAAGAGACTTGTTTATCTACAGAGTGGCAGTGTCTTATGAAGATAAAGACTGCAGTGTGTTAAAATTCACTGAATGTGGAAATGTTAAATAATATTTGGAAATTACTATTTATTCGTATTTATGTAAAATATGGAATCCAAACGTGGCTACTTCTATTGGTAGAAATATTTTTTTATTAAAATTAAAATTTGTAAGATGTGGTCATCTTAGTACGAGGCGCGTCCCAAAAGTAAGTTTCCCTGGGGCCGTTTACAGAAACAAAACACAATTTCATGGAAATATTTATTGCAACAGATACAGCAAGTGTCCAGCTATTTTTCAACATATTCGCCACCGGAATTGAGACATTGGTCATACCGTGGGACCAACTTTTGAATACCTGTGTCGTAGAAGTCTGCCGCCTGGGATTGGAACCACTGTGTGACAACCATCTCCGCCTCTCTGTCATTCTCAAAACGCTGACGCTGACCGGACAGGAATTTCTTGAGGTGTAGGAAAAGATGGAAATCACTGGGAGCGAGGTCCGGGCTGTAGGGTGAATGATTAAACACCTCCCAGCTGAACTCCTGCAGGAGACTTGCTGTCCGTCGAGTCATGTGGGGCCTAGCGTTATCACTGACCGCACTTCACAGTCGGCGGGAGCTGGAATAAGAACCTCCATCTTCATCAGCTGCAACGATGCTACTGTGAGAACGCGGGAAGTACCGTTAGTGCATGCGCCATGCTACGTCATTGCTCTATCACGTACGCACAGTCGCTTCGCGCAATATAAGGTTTGCTAGCTGTGGGACGAGTGGGAAACTTACTTTGTGGACGTGCCTCGTAGTTCAACTATAAAGTTTGGAAAGTGGTTTATTACATAACTTCGTCTGAGCAGTATATTATGTTTGTTTTCTGTTACTTATAAAGGCATGAAGATACGCTGGAAATAGAGAAAGGTTCATGTTGTCAGTCAAAACATTTCTAAAAATCTGGGTTATTTATTTAGGTTAATTTTTTGAATTTAAATTCGCATTAGCAAATCATGACTTCATATATCCCCACTCCTTGGTACTTTGACTCTGATTGGTTAACTCTGCTTGCCTGTTGCAGAAAGCCCAATCATTTTGCTATAGCTTTTCTAATAACAAGTCTGGCTGGATACAAAGAACTTGAGTATGTTTGTTATGAAATAGGATGAGAATTTGGGGATAGTTGGCATAAGTGACTTTTCTTCTATTCCCAGCATTAGGGAAAATTATTTTTGAACCTCTTAAGTACCATGCTGTCATTTGGGAGTCCATTTGATATGTATCCGAGTTCAGGCCTGACAAGAAACCCAACTTTCTGTTACAAGTATCAAGGAACTAAATGAACTAACATCCGACATCTTCCTATCCCACTGCATCTAGAGTAATATACGAGGCGCGTCCTCAAAGTAAGTTTCCCACTCGTCCCACAGCTAGCAAACCTTATATTGCGCGAAGCGACTGTGCGTACGTGATAGAGCAATGACGTAGCATGGCGCATGCACTAACGGCACCTCCCGCGTTCTCACAGTAGCATCGTTGCAGCTGTTGAAGATGGAGGTTCTTATTCCAGCTCCCGCCGACTGAGAAGTGCGGTCAGTGATAACGCTAGGCCGCACACGGCTCGACGGACAGCAAGTCTCCTGCAGGAGTTCAGCTGGGAGGTGTTTAATCATTCACCCTACAGCCCGGACCTCGCTCCCAGTGATTTCCATCTTTTCCTACACCTCAAGAAATTCCTGTCCGGTCAGCGTCAGCGTTTTGAGAATGACAGAGAGGCGGAAATGGTTGTCACACAGTGGTTCCAATCCCAGGCGGCAGACTTCTACGACACAGGTATTCAAAAGTTGGTCCCACGGTATGACAAATGTCTCAATTCCGGTGGCGAATATGTTGAAAAATAGCTGGACACTTGCTGTATCTGTCGCAATAAATATTTCCATGAAATTGTGTTTTGTTTCTGTAAACGGCCCCAGGGAAACTTACTTTGAGGACGCGCCTCGTATTTGCCATGTTTGTGTGTTTACCTTTTAATACAGTGACCTACCATTCAGAGTTAGAACACGTTATGTGATGGAAGACCAGGGGCTCCAAAATATTTAATCTCTTGCTATAAGTAGCCATCAAGCGATCGAACCAACAAATTTACGTGTAAAAAAATGCATTTACTATGGAATTCAGATCCAACCTGGTACAGAGTAAGAACCAAGATGATTGAGTGACTTGGCATTTATTGTTTGAGTATGATGTTAAATTGGGGGCAGGGGTTCCAGATTACGTCACATACCTCAGTGAATGTGGACTTCAAATTCTTGCACACCTTCCACTAAATTTGGGTCAGGTAATGGGATTTGGTAGAAAAACCTCTCGTGTTTGCTTTCGATCTCATTCTTCTTCTTCTTCTTCTTTATGTTAACTTTATCATAATTCTTTCCTCATTTCTTCAGCAGAGTCCTCGGAATAAACGTGAACTTAAGCATGGTGGGGGACATCCCAATTCCTGTGATGTATGCAGTGAAACATCGTTGGCCAAGCGGTCAAAAGAGACATCAACGCACACATAGCGGAGAGTATCCTTGTACCTGTAATGTGTGCAGAATCATCATTTGAAGATACATAGTGGCGAACGTCCATATTCCTGTGACGTGTGTAATAAATCATTCAGTCAGTGGAGTCCTCTGAAGTGTCCATGTTTCTGTGTGTACGTGCTCTAAACAGAGTGATCTCGAGAACCATTAATGTATGAATTGGTGTTTTTCCTGTCGTGCGTGTAACACGTCGTTTCATTGTCAGGGTACTCCGTGGAGACGTAATCGTATACACAGCATCCGTATCACGTGATTTGTGCTTCGAGTTTGTGAACGAATGTCATCTGACGTGCGTGCAAGAACACGTTCTGGAAATGGTGTAACGTGTTGCAAAAGAGGAATTGGTAGAAATGAACAGATCTAAGAATTTCAGTAAAACTCGTCAACATTCACAGCCTAAGATCTGTGATAAATTTATTAAGAAGGATTTCCAATGAAGACTGTGTAAGTAAGACTTAAGTAATGTTAATTTTTGTTTTCCTTCCTCCCTCAGCCGACTTTGGTTTAAACGATGTACGAGGTTTTGTGTTTGAACCCGGTACACAAAACTAAGAGCACAGAGTATTTAACGTTGTCAGTCAATATGTTTGTTTGACAATGCTGAATTTTGTGCTTTCAGACGTTGTTATGAAGGTGTTAACTTTTAATATACTCTTTAACTTGTGGTTTTGCCAGTGGTGGCCCCTCGATAAGAGCTGCAGAGTTGCAGCACCCCTTATAATTTTTCAAAAATTGAAAGAAAAAAATTATTTTTTGTGTTTATGTAATTTGCGACACTTTATTTCTTCTGTATCGTTATTTTAATATTGTCGGCTGCAAGGATTTCAGCGCGGCTGGCCGGTCTAAAGTGGCGAGCGCAGTGTGAGGTAGAGTGAGGGGCAGGGCTTTTACTTTGTTGTTAATAGGACAGCTTCTTTTATTGAGTTTTATTCCTCTGTGCATAAAATGTTGTTAATCTTGATAAAATTACTTGCTGTGTCATCTTTATTAGTAAACACAATAGTATTAATAGTTTATGAGTAAAATGTAAGTGCGTAATTTTACCCAGGGCCTTGGCCGAAAATAACACTGGGAATTTTATATTGTTCATGTATTTTTAAAGAATGCCCATAGGAAGACAGACATTTCTTCATACTCCAGAGAGTACATAAAGCACGTAGTTGTACATTCAGAGGTTAGAGTTAAAGCGTTAAACTGATTTTTAATTATAGTATGTCATTTTGGGTCCATATCCTCTGCGGAGGAACCCAAGTTATCTGACAGCTGAACGCAAACATCATTTCTTGTTGAAGATGACTGTCTTCTGGGTGTGGTCTGGTAGAAGTTTGTCGACGATTGCTGATTCTGCCCTGAAGATGGAGGCAGCAAACAAATGTGAAACTCTTGCCGCCTCTTTCCAGACTACATGACGTGGTCGTCTAATACTCCAGTTCAGAATCACAAAGAACCTGTTCTAAAAGTATTCCACGCTGGAATGTAGGACCTGTTCGTCTGTTAGTTTTGTATTTGGTTTATGCTGTTACAATAAAGTTTGTTAGGAAACGTGAAAGGAAGATCTAGATGTAGATGGATAATAATGAAGCAAGGTGGGAGGTTTGAGTCTGGATTCATCTGGCTCAGGATGTGGTCCATTGGTGAACATGGTTATGGTTTTTCTTTGTTATTTTTCTGATACTAGAGCAACAACAATTTTGAGGCATCGCGACAGTGGGAAAGACCGTGGTGGGTCCTGGACTCTGAACCAGCGAAATTTGAATTCCAAGCAGGAAACCTATGGATCAAATCACGATTTCTGGATTGATGTGCACATTTACTACAGACCTCTCAGGATACACTTAAGGTCTTTCTTTTGTTTATTCCACGGTCATATGTGACGACGCTGATGCTAGTGGCTGGGTTGATGAGTGTCGAACGACGTGTTGGTGAATGAGTAATGAATTGGAAATGGTGTGGAAGGAAGTGGTCGTGGCTTAATTAAAAGCGGCTTACAGTCACGGCATTTGCCACGGGAAACCTCAGTGTGGCCTGTTTCTGGAACCTCCACCGGTTATTATTATTATTATTTAGTGTTCTGTCTGACGACAGGTCCATATAAACAGGATCCTTCCATCCTTTTCTCGGACTGGGACCTGTTCATATACGTTCTTGGCAGATGATCCAGAAGTGGTTTGCTATTGCCTTCTTCTGTGTGTGAATGGAGTAATTGTTGGGATGCCACGGAGGAAAACTCCGCGTTGCCTAGACCACGGCCTTGCCCAACACAAGTTATAAATTCGGGCACCGCCGGGAATCGAACCCGAGACCCCCAGGATTACAAGGCCAGCGTTCTAACCGCTGGACCACCGGTACGGAGCAGAAATACTAAGTCTGAGAAAAGTCTAGGTTAATTCTCATTTCGGATAGCAGGTTCTCCGCGTGTGATTGGAAACTGCAAGTCATGACTCACAAACTGTCTTTCTGTTTAGTCAGCTAACGCGGAGACTAATTCTGTGGAGCATAAATCTTCCTGAGAAGCTGGTGGTAGTTCATATGGTCAACATATTCCACGATCTTTATGGAACCCGAAAGTTCAGTACCTTTTTCAAAAGAGCCCGTCACTTATCTGCGTGCTGAAGGGTTGAAACGGAATCAGGACCCCTTTCGTCTGTCGGGAGAAGGAAATCTCTCGTGGGCTTGCTTGGGTGTGCTGAAGGCGTGGATGTTCTTCGGTCGCAATATTTTTACCCAACCCTTTGAAGCTCGGTGGTAACTGTTTATACCACCAACATTAACATTCAGTAACAATGAATTTTGCAGCTGTATTTGTGAGCATTATTTAGAGGAGCCTCGGGATTCAAAGTTTGAATAGTCGGTAAACTGGGTACGTACACAGACCTTGGACCTGTGTGAATTTCAAGGTCTGACCTTTGATATTTCAGTTTCCTCGGCAGTGTAAATTACGGAGCGCTGTCTATCCTGGACTCAGTGCGGTAGAAGTTTACTCATTTCAGAGGTCCTTGCTGAATCCATCATTAGGGCAATGCTGCCTCCGTTATCACAATGATGATTGAGGCAGCAAGGACCTCTGAAATATCGGTAAAATTCTACCAGACTACAAGGCACAACAACCCAGAAAACAGCCATCCTCAGATTCCCAGCAGTGAAAAGCTTAAATCTTGCAAAGGTTAAATTGTCCCTGGCACTTAATGAAGTACCACGCCATGCAGATTTATTGTGAAGATAATTAAAAGATACAAAGGTTGGGTCACCTCTCAGAAATGATCCATTCAATCTGTTATTTGATTCATAAGTTACTGGAGGAGACAATACATGAACAGATGAATACTTTGAAATAAAATCATAAATTTATCTTTCGTTGTAGAATTTGTAAAGTAACCAAACTTCCTTCAGCAACTGTGGAAAACGAAGAAATTCTGGAATGATCACTCATACAGACTACAGATTGATGTCTACTTACTGTTTTTATTTCCAAGCGAGCCAAGGTAGAGCTGGCTCTGGTGTTTGAGACGGCGGACGGTGCGCATGCCTGCGGGGAGGTTAAGCTTGTTGGAGAGGGAACTGATGCGGACCAACCCTTCTCTCCAGAACACAGAAAGAAGTCAGTGAGACACTCTCTCAGCTGGTCAGTAGCTGCAGGTCGGTCGACAACCCCACTCCGGCTGGGTACGCCCTGTGAGGTGGTATTGTATTTTATTGTAGTAGTTGCCCGTCCTGTTGTTTTGTTGTCAGTTGACGGGGCAACTGCCGTGTGGTTGATATTTTTGGTCTCTCAGGGTGATCCCAGCTGAGGGAGACGTAGGGGTATTACCAATAGTGAGGCTGTTGTGTGGGCTTTGATTGTATCTAAATATTTTTAATCAAGATTTTGTTGGTAATCGTTTTGTGTTTTCAGTGGCCCAAGTAATATATATATGACATTCATATTAAGTACTGTATTGATGTGGCACTTGTTTTAAGTAATTAAATTCATTGCCTATTGGATGTATGTGCGTTTGAGTACCTTATTGTCTGGGGCGTGGGCCAAGCGAACCTACGACACAGAACTCGACACCTCCTTCCCAGTTGGGGAGAGCGGTGGGGAGGATGGATCAATAGAATATTTTTTATTAGTGGTTTGTGTTTCCACCAGGGTAGATCTCTGTCTCGCGTCTGTATCGGCTGCGGCGATGCACGGATCTGAACATGGCTAGAGCCACAAAGTAACCGAAGCTGACACCCTCATAGCACACACTTCTGACTTCTGATTTGTTTCTTAATGAACTTTTAAGCCATAATTTGGAAAGTTAAATAAGTAATTTACCGGCCTCCACTGAAATGGCTTAAATTTTGATGAATTTAAATCCGGATCGCTGCATGTGAAGCATGAAGTGGCAACTTGGAACTAGCTCAGAATTTGCTTAAAGACGGAGGAAAACTAAGAAAACCTGTGTCGACGTGTGGTTTAAATAATATTTAAGAATCCAGTCCGTACCGCGAAGAAAACACTACACTTCACCATTACAAAGATCAACTGTTTAACGCTGTTTAAGGAAATAATCGCTGTTTACTCTCAGAATCGCGAGAAACGCAAAACAAACAGGTTCAAAGGGTTAATAAGATGAAGTCTGTTACAGAATATGAACATGAAAGCCGATGAAATGGATCATGTCCAAAAGACTGTCTCTGTTAAAGTTTCCCTGCGTTTGGAATGTCATTCCTGGCATTGCTTCGACCTATCGATATCGGATGTTGACGTTTGAACGATGAATCGGCTGTAATGTACGACTTGAAGTCCAACCCAACACAGAAACTGTTCTTAAATTTTGAATTGAATGCGGCGATCCAATTCGTCCCTCAAAATCACCCCATAACGCCGGAAACGCTTCGAAAAGCCACATTGGAATTTCATTGGTCCCAGTCGCAGTGAGGCGTCTGTTCTAGGGCAAACGTCATTCTATATCTGGAAAGGCTTACGTTTTCGCCTCGTAAACAACTTTTACGAGGCGAAAGCTTTGTGAGTGTCACGGAAGGTCTCGAGGAAAGACGTTGAAGCGACTGATTGTCGCTACTCGCTTCAAATCCAATCTTTCGAATTTGGATGATTCCGTTGTCGTAATGGAGGTCCTAATTTCGACCGCACAAAACAAAAACAAACTCTCAGAGACAGAATCGAAACAGACGCCACGAGGAATTGAGAAAGATGAGGCAATGAAATGTATCAAACGCGACTTTTTAAGCCCCTGAATATATGACGTCAGGGTGGACTTAAAACAGTTCTCAGTCCAGTATCTTTGATACTATTTTACAATTCATAATTTCAGTTAATACTAATAATTTATCTCGTAAATAATGACAGAAGTTTTAGCAACATCAATTTCAAAACAACATTTTCAGACAGAATCAAATACGAGGTGCTAAGTCCTAAGTTTTTGTGTTTATCTGGACGTCATCCATCGCTCAGTATTCCAAAAATGCGGCCATTACGTTTCAGGAGCTGGCTCTGTTTCTAGGATATTGAACGACAGAGAAACAGCTGTACTGAATACATTGCACCACCATTAGAACACACGAGAATTATGTTTAAAAACACACGAAGGTTTGCTCCTAATATATTAGTGAATGCTCATCATAATTTGCTATGCGAGTGCGACGTAGGAGACCTTGGTAGCACGAGATGAAAACGAGGTAATGGTGGCGCCTCTTGTGGAACTGGGTGGAGTCTGGAGTAAGACGCTCGGTTTTATTTACGTGTTTTTGGTAGTCGCCGTGAAGGTATTTTTACATTTAATTTACTCTAAAGAGAAATATTATAAATTGCGTAATTTTAATGTGATTTGTATTGATACTGCTGGAATAAATTGTTTTACTGTCGAACAATATGAAGGTTCATTCCCGTCAAGATAGACGGGTCACACTACGCTAGGAACTGATATAAACTTGTTACAGAAAGACGGACCTGAAGATGATCCGGAATCTAGCCAACTGATAAAGGTTGCTATAAACGCTCTGACTCCATCGCATGTGAATCTCCTGATGCATCAGCCACAAAGTTTCAGTGGTGGCCGATGGCTAGGAATTCGGGGGTCATTTCAGGCACACGCGAAAGCCTTAATTCGCTCGAGTAGGAGAGAGTGAGGCCATGAAGCCGATTGTACAATAAGCGAAAACGTCGATTTCTGTTCGTGCAGTAAATTGAAAGAGTAAATGCATAAATGGAATAAGGGCTTCCAATTCACTTCGCTATGAAGAAACTGTTAACACGATTCGATCTTTCAGAGCATAAAGTCCACACCCTCACACATTTTTCGAACTACATGTAATGCATTAATATTTTTAACAAAACAATTAATTTTGTGTAAACCAGAAAGATGTTTACCTCTCATCATGCACACGTGGCTAATCAGTTATACTGCGCTGAACCAACTGCTCTTGTTATGCAAAATCAAATCGGGAGACGAGGGAGAAAGGAGTGGTCCACTATAAATTCTGTTATGCAGAGTCCATTTGTTTAATAATGTTGCGCCAACAGCTAACATTTTCTAACATGAAGTAACTTCTGAGTGACAAGTTCGGAGGTATGTAAGATGAAATGGCCGGTGTGTATTTTAAAATGTTATTTCTGGTATTTATTTTACAAAACAGTTCAAACTGACGAATTTATATCACCATGTTGAGAGTGTTGAATTGAAGAATATTAAGGCCCTATTCTGTGTTACCTGAAATTTCTGTCGAAATGCAGAAATAAACCTATGCGCTTAGCTCGACACAGACTGGATTCAAACTGGACATTTCCAGAACGAGGCACAGTTCCTCACTTTTCTTGATTCTCGTCATGGTTTTTAGCCTAGCCGTATCGAAATACTGGCCTTAGGCTTTTTCGTGCCGGTCACAGTTATATCATGAAGAAATCTGATGAGAGCAGGGTGGCTAGTTCTCAGGGTATTAATGACGCCGTTTAAACCACTGAGACTATAAAGAGTGAAATTAGATGAAATATGATAATTATTTTTAAATATGCAGGAGATGGAAGGAGCCGATCTTGATTCATTTGATGATTGGCGTGTCATACGCTTCAGAGACTTCTGTACGCATTTTAACTTGTAACTCATCGCAACCACCGCAATTATAATTATAAGATATTTCACTCACAGTTTCTCGTGCTTCAATTGTCTCCATTTGGCATACTTTTCGTCATTTACAGGTCCACACTCTTACAGAAACAACGGAAATTTAGAATACCTTAGAGAGAAGACGATAATTTAATTATAATGTACTACGTAAATTTAATTTACTCTCTGTGTCTTGTGAGCGTCGGTTCTATTACGTTCCACTCGAAATGCATCATAAATTATGGCAAAAAATGATTGAAATATAGGTAAGCAGTATTTTGAAAATATATTCTAGAAGTTTAACCTTCGAAAACAAATTTTCGCTCATTCTTAAGATATCCAAACAAGAAAATTTTTGTATATTTTCCATCGTAAAAAATAATAAAAATCAGAATAAAATTGAACCGACGTTTCGGAGATGGGCTCTATCTCCTTCTTCAGATACCTACTCTGTTGGGCTATATGGTGCTAATCCCTATCTCCGAACCTAGGTAAACGTATGAACCAACAATTGCGTCGAAATCAATGAATCTTTATTACGACTCCTTCCTTGAAGAGACATCACACAGTCCAGATCGTGAGAAACGCAACCCTCATTAAGAGAACAACTACAATACTCAATTGTAAACAAATGCTAGATACCAAGAACAACTGAGCTCGGACGTCAAAACAAGTTCCGGCCGGTTACGACGACTTCGATGTGCGTGTCGTGTTCAACGAATTTCGAATGAAATACGAAACTAATTCTCGTTTGTTGATGTTTAAAAGCAACGTGTGACTCAGGTATCGATTGTGTCAGGCATTAGAACGAGATTTCCTCGTAACCTTCCGTCTGAAGAACACAGGACGGCCAGCCTCAGAATCCGATTTCTTGTCATTGTGTACGTCTGTGAACGATCATCCAACCAGATACAGGATGACGTGTGGTCAGCACGACGAACCCCCGGCCATTGCTAGTTTTCATGACCGGATTGTAGCTCCCCAATTTCCTCACGATGCTGGGTTGGCACCGGTCGAAAGCTCATGAGAAAATTTCTTCTCCCCCGAGACTCGAACCAACGTACATTCCGTATCACCCGGTCCGAAGCAATGAGGCACATTGAGTTTATGTGTGACGACGTCATCTAGACGCAGGTGTCCATTTGACTGTTGCCTTCAGTAGCGAGAGCAGACCCAGTCAGTTCCTCGTTGGACGTTGGTCGTTGTCGGTCGTGCAGTGAAATCTGAAATGTATCTCGAACCTCGATTTACCTGATTTATAATTACGGGATTTTAAATCTGTGTTTAATTGGGAAGTGTAAATAATTCTCGTACCCCATCAAAGGCAAAATAAGGTAAGAAGGCAGTGTCGTATTTATGGAGAGAGGCTACGAAATGAGGAATTTTTTGGTCGGCTGTCACGTATATTTAATGACAAGTAATTTGTGGAAAGTGGAACCAAAATTGTTTTCGAACGAGTGTTTTTTTGTTACGCAAAAAAATTTCGAAGAATGATATAAATCGCCTATGAAATTTTAAATGATAAAAGCCGGATTTCTATTGAATTTGGACTCCAATGATATGCAAATTTCGTGAAATATGAGAGTGGGAAAAGAAACTTTCGAAATTTTTTAAGATTGAAGTAAAGTTCAAATTGGGAATGTGCGTTTGGCGTCATGTAACAGGTGTTAGCCGCCTCTTCAAGGGTAAATATTTAGATAACATTATACGAATTTTTTAAATCGTAGGCGTATCTTTTTAGTTACAAATTGTTATATTTTACCATAAACTCACATAGTTATGTTTATACTTGAAGTTTCACTGGAGTTTACGTGCACATTGCCAATACAGAATTGGTTTTCGTTTTAAATTCAAATTAAAAGTTTGTCTATCGTTTTTAATATATCGACTATTGTAATTTTAATGCTTTAAAATTTCTAATGATTCTGTTCACATTACTTTTAAATTAATATGAATTCGTTGTGGTTGGAAGCGAGAAAAACTGCCGAATAATTGAAATTCTGAAAGGTATCTGTTTCTGATTGAGCAAAATTTGAGAGCCATGCGTGTGTGAAGCGTAAACAAAATTTTAATCATAAAGCCTCGGTGACCAAATCGTAGATATTAGGACGTGTGTGTTGATGCTGAGAAGTGTCGCGTGATATTTTGGCTCAGTACATGGAATCGTACAGGATAGCTCAGGATAGTGTCCGGTGGAGCGATCTAGTGACCAACCTTCGTGTTTCAAGATTAAAGTGGAACTATTATGTCAGAAGCGAGTGTGCTAATGCGGTGCTTGGCGGAGCCACTGTTAGACGAGCTCCAGGTACAGCGTCACCATCTACCGGTCGCTGGAACAACGAGGAGCATACACCACTCTCACCATAAGGTAGAAAAGGGACAATATTATTTTGTGCCGAAGAACCAAGGCCAAATACAGAAGGAAATTTCCCAAGTCATGTCGAAAATGACCGAAGAGTTCAAAATGCAGGGTTCTTCTCCCCAAGCGCCTACATGGCGTGTAGCGGGTTGACTTTAGTTTTACGTGTGTACTAGATTATAGAACTGTTTCTCCTTAAGAAATCCTTCCGAGGTGAATGCTTTGTTGGGTGTCCGGTGATCTCATTGGCCATGCTACTGGACCTCCACCTTAAGGGTACTGTTCATTGAGATGATATCTGACGCGATGGGAGAAGTGTGCTGGGGCCCCGTCGTGCATAAACCACATTTGTCTTCTTGTATTCAGTGGTACATCTTCAGGGAGACGTGGCAAGTGTGTTCTAAAGAATCAGCGATAAGTAGGTCCTCTTAGACGCGATCGAAGCATGTGTGGACCAATAAGCATGTCTCCAAGAATTCCTGCCAAACATTAATTGAAAATCTTTGCTGGAAGCTGGATTCACTTTGATATAAAGACAATTTATTGAAACTTATTTTTGGCTATTATTTCGAAAATGAAACATCTGCTACCCCATGTTCATAGGAATATTTTTTCTTATTCTTGATCCTGGAACAAGGACACGAAGTTTGTTTAAATAATTCTGTCTCACCCTGTGTATACGTCTCTTATCATGTTTCTTTTATAATATTAGAATTTTACTGAAAAAAAATTATCATTTTCACGATTTACGTGTTGAAGTGTTTCGAGAGAGGTTTTGATAATTTCTTGCATGTGGGATTCTTGTAGAAGTTGGAGAAGGCACGTATGTCCCATGTTACAGACGTTTTTTGAAAGACGAGCAGGTAAACCGCAAGCGGTTAGCGGTGTACCAATGTTTCTGATCTGAAATGAAGCTCAGGAGAAAGAGATTGAGGCAGAATTGAATTGCGTGTCTTAGTGAGTTTTTCTCAAAATGATTTATATGGAATATTGTAGAGGCTTAAATTTTATATAGTCCTAGTGTGTTGTGGTAGAAAATCATTCGAATTTTATACAAATGCATGTCGCAAATATTTATTGTTGGCTTCATGAAATGGTCATTTATTTACTCATTGGCTTAATGTTACATACTTTTCCACAAATGATTTTTAATATCGTGAGTTATTGGAGTTGTATGTCCCACTCATTGCAACATGGAAAGATGATCAATAGTTGCGGGGTAAAACATGTCTGTTTCTCCGTATGTGTTCATACAGTGGTAAACTTGTAAAGACTGGTTTATACGAACAAACTGTAACCTGCATGGACCTGTTGAGAACTGTGGAAACCTGCCAAAACTTGTCGAATCCTGTCCATATCTGTCCAATCATATCTAAACCTCTCGTAATTTTTTCAAACTATGTTAATATCTTCTTATGAACTACACTATTTACAGGCATTTGTATTTCCGTGTCCCTCAATTCATATTTTGAATGGGGTTTGGGTTTATTTCACTGATATAACTCATAGTAAAATAATTTATTACCCAAGCTGCAGCTTCCTGATCAGTATTTTTTCTGGTACAACAAAATATATTAGAATTAGTACTAATATATTCTAATTTGCACACATATTATTTATCAGTACCTCCTCTGCTTAAAAAGAAGTTCAGCTCCACTCGACTCCACTCATGACTTCCAAGATTCACAAGGATTAAATTTTATTTATTCTATTTAATAATATACCAGTAGATGGCAGCAGTAATATCAATTTCCCGATTCTTAAGACTTAATATTTTCAACCATTATTATCTTTGAAATTGGCCAGAACTAAAGTTCGCCGGGACCAGCGGCGGCCACCGAACACGGGATTAATGACTAAATGCAAGTTTTACTCCTGTGAATAACAGCATCTAGTGGACATTTTGCATACGAAATATGTATTACCTCTTGAGCTTTCCATATCTGTTTTCGGATTTTACATATCACAAATGGTTTAGGTTCTACAAACATTTATTTATACAAATAGAAGCGCATCGCAATTCACGTTTCTCCGGCGTCTGTGTGTTGCGTCATACTACGTAGAGATAACAAGACGGATGACATTGAAACTAAAAGAGTCCGTAATGCAGAATATACGAGACAGTACAGAAAACGTAAGAAAATAGAACTATTAAATAATGAAACTACAGTTCCCC
Organism: Zootermopsis nevadensis; assembly: GCF_977971745.1. Lineage (NCBI taxonomy): Eukaryota > Metazoa > Arthropoda > Insecta > Blattodea > Termopsidae > Zootermopsis > Zootermopsis nevadensis. The sequence continues at coordinate 91,131 of NW_028259190.1, forward strand.
CAAAAAATTCCAAAAACTAATGTCGAACGTACAAGTGAATATAGGAATCGCAAGAAGCAGTTACTGCAACTTAATGATTCCACATCATTAGCAAGTACAAGCTTTCCTACAAGAATCGCACAACCAAAGTATGACAACGCAACAGAATATTTTCATAAGCATTTTAATAAAAATAGATTTGGATACGCTTGCAATGTATGTGATCGGTTATGGTTTGAAAAAAATTTGAAACAAGTTACTGATAGCCATTTAGATATATTGGGTACGGAGTTTGTAAATGAAAATGTATCCCAATTTAAGGTACGCACAACACACTGGCTATCTTTAAATAAGCAGCAAATACCTATATTGTCTAGGAGTAATGGATTTGTGTATCCACCATAACCCACTGATTTGCCTCCTCCAGATTGCATAAGCGAAAGATTAATATCTCCCAGACTTCCATTTATGCAAATTAGGAGGTTAAGACATCAATTGGGTGCATTTGGGATACTGGGACAAGTAATCAATGTTCCAGTAGATGTTAATAATATGGTAAGGTTACTTCCTAGAGAATTGGACGATGATTATAGTTTCAACGTCCATATAAAGAGAAACTTGATTCACAAATCTAAGTATCTGGAAGGAACCTTGAAAAAGATACAATAAAACGTTGGCTTACTTATTTTATTAATACTCCATTGTACAAACATTACAAGATTAGAATTAACGATGCATTTTTCCAAAAACAAGAAACTACTGAAGAAGAAATTAATGGATAGAAGACACTGAATTGTCAAGTGACGTAGAATTGATGCTAGCGAAACAGCAAACTCTCTTGTGGAAGGAGGATAAATACTTGGAAATTGCTCCCTTATCCATCATATACGATGAACACGCGGAAGAGTTGTCATTTCCAGGCATCTATTTAGGAAGATCGAGGCAATTTAAAGAACATCACAAGGTAACACCATTCATGATGGCAACCAGCGAAATTCGCCGTAGCGACAGAAGAGTGGAACATCTCAAGACATATTATACATGGCAATGAAAATAATGCGATTGCCAATTAGCGAAGGCTTGCACAACACGTTCAAATGTATAGGAGAAACAGATAACATTACAAGAAAGATGATTGAAGATAAGGAATTTTTAGAAACGTGCGTAGAGAAAACCTATCGTTTCCAATGTCCATACCTAATTCTGTACACTACTGGGCTCAGAGGAAGCGAGAAGTATTTGCCATGATAAGACAATTGGAAAAACCTACCATGTTTTTAACAACGAGCGCAAATGAAATTCGCTGGCCCCGATTTCTAAATGCGCTGCATCCCTTAAAACATGGCACAGATGTAAAAGAGCCTATGAAAGAATTGTCATGTGTACAAAGAACGACTTTGGTAAACGAGGATTCAGTTGCGTTGGTTACTTCAATAGGTTGATTGAGGTAATTATGAATGCATTGCAGTTGAAAAAGAATAGTCCGTTTGGTAAATATTGCATCGTGGATTACTTGAAGAGAATTGAGTTTCAACACAGAGGCAGTCCACATGCACACATCTTGATGTGGTTGGACAATGATCCGAGGGAACAAATTTCTGAAAAAAATACCACAAACCATTTCGTTAATAGACGAGTTATGTTTTGTTAGTGAAGAATCATTATTTACATACAACAATCAAGTGCATAGTCACACGTTCACATGTTATAAAAAGAATGATGTGGTTTGTAGATTTAATATTCCATATTGGCCAATGGATAAGACCATGGTTCGTCTTCCGATGAATGCTGAAGATGGCAGGAGAGAAATCTACAAGCGTCGATCATCGAAGCTACGTGAGGTGTTGGAAAATAGAAACTTTGACACTCTGGAACGCTTCTTGGACGATCAAGAATTGGAGATGGAGACGTACTTAAATGTAATAGGAGCCAGCATTCGAAGACCCACGATGCTCGTAAAGCGTAACATGACGCAGCTCTGGACGAATACGTTTAATCCGTGGATTGCTGAAAACTTGAATTCCAATATGGACCTACAATTCATACTTGAAGAATATTCATGTGCTTCCTATGTTGTGGAGTATGTCAATAAGAGGCATAAGCAACTTGCATAGAGAGATGATTCAACTGCAACAGGATTACCCCGACCAAGACTACTGTGAACTGTTGAAGAAGGTGAGTTTGAATGTCTTAAATAGCGTCGAGTTGAGTAGCCAGGAAGCAGCGTGGTATTTGGTGAGGCAACATATGTCGGAATCAAGCAGATTTGTCAAATACATTCCCACATGTTGGCTTCACGAGAGACAAAAGTGTAGAAAAACACTGAAACAGATGGAACAAGAAAATCTTGATGATAACTCTACTGTTGTATGGTATGATAATATTATACAAATGTATGAAAAACGTCCTATAGACTCCAGGGAAAATGTTGCGCTGGCAGACTTTGGTGCCATATATACGGCAAGTACAGATGGAACGTACAAATGTAGAGATGCCCCTAGAATCATTCGACATACTAACTACGATATGAGTGACGTCATAAACTACATACAAGATTTGTGCTGACATTTTACACAACATAAATGCGAGATTTCAGCCAATATCTAATGAATATGATAAGTCATTTGGGGATATGAATGTAATATTTTGTGGAGATCTTCGACATTTACCACCTGTAAATGCGAAAGCCATATAAAAGCCTCACAAAAATTCCTTGGCTGGTGCTAATCTGTGGCAATCGCTGTCGTATTTTCCTCTGATGCAAGTAATGAGGCAAAGTGACGTAAAACTTTCTAACATACTAACCATATATATTGCCCACGTTGACTGCTTCGGTGAGAGCATTCATAAGGAGTGCTGGTATTCGTGATCTAAAAACGACTACTCTAAACGTACAGAGTTTAAAAAATCACGTGCAAGACATAGAAACGGATACAGTGATAACTGATACCGATATCCTGACGCTCACCGAAACGTCGATGCACAACAATGAAACTGTATATTTGGAAGGTTATAAATTCATCAAGCAATTTATGCGTGACGAACAAACAGCAGGAGGAGTGGCTATGTACGAGAAACATGGAGCAACTACCATGGCTACCCCATACCTAAGGAAGATGGAGCAGATTACAGAATAACTGCAGCTGAAAGGAGAGGTGATATTTGTGCGGCAGAGTGTATGGTCAATGGTGAAAAAGTTTTAATTGTAACCCTGTATATATGTAACCACACACCTATTGATGATTGTAAGAGATTTATTTTGAGTCATTTGAGAAATTATACAAAGATGTTTTCAGTTATGGAAACTGAAGATCCTAATACAATGCCGATAATAATGACAGGAGATTTTAACATTGATTTAAAGAAGGAGGAAAATCAAAGCTTTGTCACATTTATGGAGGAAACGTTTGGCTTAATATTGATGTCAAATCCTCAATGTAGTGCTACTAGATTAAAATCTTGTATAGATATGGAGTTTGCACGATATATTGGTATTCTAAAATGTACAAATATTATAATATATTTTAGCTACAACAGACCCATTTTAAGCGTAACTAATTCAAGGTAGGAAGTAATGACTTACTCAAAACTTAATCAGTTTTAAAGCGTGTATAAAGAAAATATTTGAAATAAAGTCAATATATAAAATTCCTTACCGTATAGACGTATTTACGTCAAATTCTAAGGAACTATAACTTATTTCAGAAACGAATTATATTAATAAATGACGTACAATCATTCACGTATGTTTTTTTCGATTCTTTCATTACATGATACTTATATATAGTGAATTAGATTGGGTCATCTTTACGCATGTATCTGCTACGTATTTGGGTCAACATCTTAACTGCATCTATTTTGCAAGAAACAACACTTCTGGAAACATTATGTAATTTTAGGCGTGTTATGACGTATTACACGCATATAAGCACTAATTGTGTTATATGGGGATTGTGTGATCGCTTAATATCGTTATTGATAAGTGGTCGTGGCCGACTTTGCGCATCCTCCACCTCACGACTTTGATGCCTTCGTGCGAATTTCTAAAAAGCGATAAGACATAATAGAGTATGAATATCATTAACTTACCTGTGGCATGACGTACATACAAAACTTCAATAATTTCTGAGCATCCATTCGCTTTTTCCAAAATTCGTGCGCAGGAAACCATTTTGCACTGATGCAGATTACCCCGTTTTGGTTGGTTTGGGTTAGGTTAGGTTAGGTTAGGTTAGGTTAGGTTAGTGGGGCACCTGCGCAGACGTTGCGCAGTGCAGCCGTATGACTTGCGCATGTGAGGGCACCTTGAGCTCGTTATGGTTAATTGTATATTATTAAAAACTCAAAAATTCGATTCCGTCACTTTAAAAAGTATATTATATTCTGGGCTTCACTTTCATACCTGATTTAATTTTTTTACAAGGATATTTTATTGGACACATACTTTCAGTAATTGCAAGTACACCAATCACTTATCACTTAAATATGATGTTATTGAATATTTCATTGTGGAAGTATATATGTTGTCACACGAAGAATAATTTATTAAAATATTTTCTTAATTTTATATTACACTACATGTCATTACTACAGTGACCCCAGTCATCGTTATAAAGAATAAATGTTCTCAAAATACATAGGTCCAGCTTCAGAAGATACGCGATGTCTGTATATAATTTACGTGTTACTAACTCCTACAAACGTCTTTACTGAGCACACATGGCATGGAAATGTCCATTCACTGAAGTCGTATGTCTCAATGTGGCGAACCGCACATATTCTTGCGTGTTATGTTGGATTGTTGTTTCAATTGTTTCTATTCTCACACGCCACCGAGAAGACATCCTTACACTGAGATTCAGTGTAGGTAGCACCCGTTAATACTTGATTGAACGGTGGTAATTAATCTTGTTAGTGGTCCCGAAGAACTCTATTCCTAGAACACAAAGTTACGTTGATACTGACCGACCGGTATCAAATAATCCCAACCGTAGTTTAATGGCGACTATTCCAATGGGACCAGCCGACTGTTCCAAGACAGAATCAGTACTGACTGTCTTCTGATTGGTCCTCGATACCATTCGAAAGTATTGATTCCTTTCCATTTAGGTCGTCACAGATGGCACGTTTTATCTTTGGTTCCGTATTTTTCCGATAGACTGCGTCCTTGTGTTTGTACGTCGTGTTCTCGAGTAAATGTGAGGCAATATTTTCGATATATTTTGTAGAAGTTTGACATAGGACACCAATATGTTACCAAAAGTTTGACGTGCGCCACGAATTCCGCGCCCACCAAACATTGCGATTGATGTACCAGAGATTTATATTCAGTTTCTTTGTGAGGCCATTTATATTAATAAATGACGTACTATCATTCACGAATGTTTATTCCGATTCTTTCGTTACATGATACTTATTTATAGTGAGTTAGATTGGGTCATCGTTACGCATGAATCTGCTACGTATTTGCGTCAACGTCTACACTGCATCAATTTTGGAAGAAATATTTCTTGTGGAAACATTATGTAATTTTAGACGTGTTAGGACGTATTACACGCATATAAGCACTAATTGCGTTATATGGGGATTGTGTGAGCGCTTAATATTGTTATTGATAAGTGGTCGTTGCCGACTCTGCGCATCATCCACCTCACGACTTTGATGCCTTCGTGCGAATTTCTAAAAGGCGATAAGACATAAGAGAGTATGAATATCATTAACTTACCTATGGCATGACGTCCATACAAAATTTCAATAATTTCTGAGCATCCATTCGCTTTTTCCAAAATTCGTGCGCAGGAAACCATTTTGCACTGATGCAGATTACCCCGTTTTGGTTGGTTTGGGTTAGGTTAGGTTAGGTTAGATTAGGTTAGTGGGGCACCTGCGCAGACGTTGTTGCGCAGTGCAGTCGTATGACTTGCGCATGGGAGGGCACCTTGAGCTCGTTATGGTTAATTGTATATTATTAAACACTCAAAAATTCGATTCCGTCACTTTAAAAAGTATATTAAATACTGGGCTTCACTTTCATACCTGATTTAATTTTTTTACAAAGATATTTTATTGGACACATACTTTCAGTAATTGGAAGTACACCAATCACTTATCACTTAAATATGATGTTATTGAATATTTCATTGTGGAAGTATATATGTTGTCACACGAAGAATAATTTATTAAAATATTTATTTAATTTTATATTACACTACATGTAATTACTACAGTGACCCCAGTCAACGTTATAAAGAATAAATATTTTCAAATTACATAGGTCCAGCTTCTGCAGTTAGGCGATGTCTGTATATGATTTACGTGTTACTAACTCCTACAAACGTCTTTGCTGAGCACACATGGCATGAAAATGTCCATTCACTGAAGTCGTATGTCTCAATGTGGCGAACCGCACATATTCTTGCGTGTTATGTTGGATTGTTGTTTCACTTGTTTCTATTCTAACACGTCACCGATAAGACATCCTTACATTGAGATTCATTATAGGTAGCACCCGTTAATACGTGATTGAACGGTGGTAATTAATCTTGTTAATGGTCCCGAAGAACTCTATTCCTAGAACACAAAGTTACGTTGATACTGACCGACCGAAATCAAATAATCCCAACCGTAGTTTAATGGCGACTATTCCAATGGGACCAGCCGACTGTTCCAAGACAGAATGAGTACTGGCTGTCTTCTGAGTGGTCCTCGATGCCATTCGAAAGTATTGATTTCTTTCCATTTATGTCGTCACAGATGGCACGTCTTATCTTTGGTTCCGTATTTTTCCGATAGACTGCGTCCTTGTGTTTGTACGTCGTGTCCTCGAGTAAATGTGAGGCAATATTTTCGATATATTTTGTAGAAGTTTGACATAGGACACCAATATGTTACCACAAGTTTGACGTGCGCCACGAATTCCGCGCCCACCAAACATTGCAATTGATATACCAGAAATTTATATTCAGTTTCTTTTGAGGCGATTTATAAAAATAAATGAAGTACTATCATTCACGTATGTTTATTCCGATTATTTCGTTACATGATACTTATTTATAGTGAGTTAGATTGGGTCATCGTTACGCATGAATCTGCTACGTATTTGCGTCAACATCTACACTGCATCAATTTTGGAAGAAATATTTCTTGTGGAAATATTATGTAATTTTAGACGTGTTATGATGTATTACATGCATATAAGCACTAATTGTGTTATATGGGGATTGTGTGAGCGCTTAATATCGTTATTGATAAGTGGTCGTGGCCGACTTTGCGCATCCTCCACCTCACGAATTTGATGCCTTCGTGCGAATTTCTAAAAATCGATAAGACATAATAGGGTATGAATATCATTAACTTACCTGTGGCATGACGTCCATAAAAAATTTCAATAATTTCTGAGCATCCATTCGCTTTTTCCAAAATTCGTGCGCAGGAAACCATTTTGCACTGATGGAGATTATCCCGTTTTGGTTGGCTTGGGTTAGGTTAGGTTAGGTTAGGTTAGGTTAGGTTAGGTTAGGTTAGTGGGGCACCTGCGCAGACTTTGTTGCGCAGTGCAGTAGTATGACTTGCGCATGTAAGGGCACCTTGAGCTCGTTATGGTTAATTGTATATTATTAAAAACTCAAAAATTCGATTCCGTCACTTTAAAAAGTATATTATATTCTGGGCTTCACTTTCATACCTGATTTAATTTTTTTACAAGGATATTTTATTGGACACATACTTTCAGTAATTGCAAGTACACCAATCACTTATCACTTAAATATGATGTTGTTGAATATTTCATTGTGGAAGTATATATGTTGTCACACGAAGAATAATTTATTAAAATATTTATTTAATTTTATATTACACTACATGTAATTACTACAGTGACCCCAGTCATCTTTAAAAAGAATAAATGTTCTCAAATTACATAGGTCCAGTTTCTGCAGATACGCGATGTCTGTATATAATTTACGTGTTACTAACTCGTACAAACGTCTTTACTGAGCACACATGGCATGGAAATGTCCATTCACTGAAGTCGTATGTCTCGATGTGGCGAACCGCACATATTCTTGCATTTTATGTTGGATTGTTGTTTCAATTGTTTCTATTCTCACACGTCACCGAGAAGACATCCTTACACTGAGATTCAGTGTAGGTAGCACCCGTTTATACTTGATTGAACGGTGGTAATTAATCTTGTTAATGGTCCCGAAGAACTCTATTCCTAGAACACAAAGTTGCGTTGATACTGACCGACCGGTATCAAATAATCCCAACCGTAGTTTAATGGCGACTATTCCAATGGGACCAGCCGACTGTTCCAAGACAGAATCAGTACTGACTCTCTTCTGATTGGTCCTCGATGCAATTCGAAAGTATTGATTTCTTTCCATTTAGGTCGTCACAGATGGCACGTCTTATCTTTGGTTCCGTATTTTTCCGAAAGACTGCGTCCTTGTGTTTGTACGTCGTGTCCTCGAGTAAATGTGAGGCAATATTTTCGATATATTTTGTAGAAGTTTGACATAGGACACCAATATGGTACCACAAGTTTGACGTGCGCCACGAATTCCGCGCCCACCAAACATTGCAATTAATGTACCAGAGATTTATATTCAGTTTCTTTGTGAGGCAATTCATATTAATAAATGAAGTACTATCATTCACTATGTTTATTCCGATTCTTTCGTTACATGATACTTATTTATAGTGAGTTAGATTGGGTCATCGTTACGCATGAATCTGCTTCGTATTTGCATCAATTTTGGAAGAAATATTTCTTGTGGAAACATTATGTAATTTTAGACGTGTTATGATGTATTACACGAATATAAGCACTAATTGTGTTATATGGGGATTGTGTGAGCGCTTAATATCGTTATTGATAAGTGGTCGTGGCCGACTTTGCTCATCGTCCACCTCACGAATTTGATGCCTTCGTTCGAATTTCTAAAAAGCGATAAGACATAATAGAGTATGAATATCATTAACTTACCTGTGGCATGACGTCCATACAAAATTTCAATAATTTCTGAGCATCCATTCGCTTTTTCCAAAATTCGTGCGCAGGAAACCATTTTGCACTGATGCAGATTGCCCGGTTTTGGTTGGTTTGGGTTAGGTTAGGTTAGGTTAGGTTAGGTTAGTGGAGCACCTGCGCAGACGTTGTTGCGCAGTGCAGTCGTATGACTTGCGCATGTGAGGGCACCTTGAGCTCGTTATGGTTAATTGTATATTATTAAACACTCAAAAATTCGATTCCGTCACTTTAAAAAGTATATTATATTCTGGGCTTCACTTTCATACCTGATTTAATTTTTTTACAAGGATATTTTATTGGACACATACTTTCAGTATTTGCAAGTACACCAATCACTTATCACTTAAATATGATGTTATTGAATATTTCATTGTTGATGTATATATGTTGTCACACGAAGAATAATTTATTAAAATATTTATTTAATTTTATATTACACTACATGTAATTACTACAGTGACCCCAGTCATCGTTATAAAGAATAAATGTTCTCAAAATACATAGGTCCAGCTTCAGAAGATACGCGATGTCTGTATATGATTTACGTGTTACTAACTCGTACAAACGTCTTTACTGAGCACACATGGCATGGAAATGTCCATTCACTGAAGTCGTATGTCTCAATGTGGCGAACCGCACATATTCTTGCGTGTTATGTTGGATTGTTGTTTCAATTGTTTCTATTCTCACACGTCACCGAGAAGACATCCTTACACTGAGATTCAGTGTAGGTAGCACCCGTTAATACTTGATTTAACGGTGGTAATTAATCTTGTTAATGGTCCCGAAGATCTCTATTCCTAGAACACAAAGTTACGTTGATACTTACCGACCGGTATCAAATAATCCCAACCGTAGTTTAATGGCGACTATTCCAATGGGACCAGCCGACTGTTCCAAGACAGAATCAGTACTGACTGTCTTCTGATTGGTCCTCGATGCAATTCGAAAGTATTGATTTATTTTCATTGAGTTCGTCACAGATGGCTCGTCTTATCTTTGGTTCCGTGTTTTTCCGATAGACTGCGTCATTGTGTTTGAATGTCGTGTTCTCGAGTAAATGTGAGGCAATATTTTCGATATATTTTGTAGAAGTTTGAAATAGGACACCAATATGTTACCACAAGTTTGACGTGCGCCACGAATTCCGTGCCCACCAAACATTGCAATTGATGTACCAGATATTTATATTCAGTTTCTTTGTTAGGCGATTTATATTAATAAATGACGTACTATCATTCACATATGTTTATTCCGATTCTTTCGTTACATGATACTTATTTATAGTGAGTTAGATTGGGTCATCGTTAAGCATGAATCTGCTACGTATTTGCGTCAACATCTACACTGCATCAATTTTGGAAGAAATATTTCTTGTGGAAACATTATGTAATTTTAGACGTGTTATGATGTATTACACGATTATAAACACTAATTGTGTTATATGGGGATTGTGTGAGCGCTTAATATCGTTATTGATTAGTGGTCGTGGCAGACTTTGCGCATCCTCCACCTCACGAATTTCATGCCTTCGTGCGAATTTCTAAAAAGCGATAAGACATAATAGAGTATGAATATCATTGACTTACCTGTGGCATGACGTCCATACAAAATTTCAATATATTCTGAGCATCCATTCGCTTTTTCCAAAATTCGTGCGCAGGAAACCATTTTGCACTGATGCAGATTACCCCGTTTTGGTTGGTTTGGTTTAGGTTAGGTTAGGTTAGTGGGTCACCTGCGCAGACGTTGTTGCGCAGTGCAGTCATATGACTTGCGCATGTGAGTGCACCTTGAGCTCGTTATGGTTAATTGTATATTATTAAACACTCAAAAATTCGATTCCGTCACTTTAAAAAGTATATTATATTCTGGGCTTCACTTTCATACCTGATTTAATTTTTTTACAAGGATATTTTATTGGACACATACTTTCAGTAATTGGAAGTACACCAATCACTTAAATATGATGTTATTGAATATTTCATTGTGGAAGTATATATGTTGTCACACGAAGAATAATTTATTAAAATATTTTTTTAATTTTATATTACACTACATGTAATTACTACAGTGACCCCAGTCATCGTTATAAAGAATAAATATTTTTAAATTACATAGGTCCAGCTTCTGCAGTTACGCGATATCTTTATATGATTTACGTGTTACTAACCCCTACAAACGTCTTTACTGAGCACACATGGCATGGAAATGTCTTTTTACTGAAGTCGTATGTCTGAATGTGGCGAAACGCACATATTCTTGCATGTTATGTTGGATTGATTTTTCACTTGTTTCTATTCTAACACGTCACCGATAAGACATCCTTACATTGAGATTCATTATAGGTAGCACCCGTTAATACGTGATTGAACGGTGGTAATTAATCTTGTTAATGGTCCCGAAGAACTCTAATCCTAGAACACAAAGTTACGTTGATACTGACCGACCGGTATCAAATAATCCCAACCGTAGTTTAATGGCGACTATTCCAATGGGACCAGCCGACTGTTCCAAGACAGAATCAGTACTGACTGTCTTCTGATTGGTCCTCGATGCCATTCGAAATATTGATTTCTTTCCATTTAGGTCGTCACAGATGGCACGTCTTATCTTTGGTTCCGTATTTTTCCGAAAGACTGCGTCCTTGTGTTTGTACGTCGTGTCCTCGAGTAAATGTGAGGCAATATTTTCAATATATTTTGTAGACGTTTGACATAGGACACCAATATGTTACCACAAGTTTGACGTGCGCCACGAATTCCGCGCCCACCAAACATTGCAATTGATGTACCAGAGATTTATATTCAGTTTCTTTGTGAGGCGATTTATATTAATAAATAACGTATTATCATTCACGTATGTTTATTCCGATTCTTTCGTTACATGATACTTATTTATAGTGAGTTAGATTGGGTCATCGTTAAGCATGAATCTGCTTCGTATTTGCGTCAACATCTACACTGCATCAATTTTGGAAGAAATATTTCTTGTGGAAACATTATGTAATTTTAGACGTGTTATGATGTATTACACGAATATAAGCACTAATTGTGTTATATGGGGATTGTGTGAGCGCTTAATATCGTTATTGATAAGTGGTCGTGGCAGACTTTGCGCATCCTCCACCTCACGAATTTGATGCCTTCGTGCGAATTTGTAAAAATCGATAAGACATAAAAGAGTATGAATAAGATTAACTTACCTGTGTCATGACGTCCATACAAAATTTCAATAATTTCTGAGCATCCATCCGCTTTTTCCAAAATTCCTGCGCTGGAAACCATTTTGCACTGATGCAGATTACCCCGTTTTGGTTGGTTTAGGTTAGGTTAGGTTAGGTTAGGTTAGGTTAGTGGGGCACCTGCAAAGACGTCGTTGCGCAGTGCAGTCGTATGACTTGCGCATGTGAGGGCACCTTAACTCGTTATGGTTTATTGTATATTATTAAACACTCAAAAATTCGATTCCGTCACTTTAAATAGTATATTATATTCTGGGCTTCACTTTCATACCTGATTTAATTTTTTTACAAAGATATTTTATTGGACACATACTTTCAGTAATTGCAAGTACACCAATTACTTATCACTTAAATATGATGTAATTGAATATTTCATTGTGGAAGTATATATGTTGTCACACGAAGAATAATTTATTAAAATATTTTTTTAATTTTATATTACACTACATGTAATTACTACAGTGACCCCAGTCATCGTTATAAAGAATAAATGTTCTCAAATTACATAGGTCCAGCTTCTGCAGTTACGCGATGTCTGTATATAATTTACGTGTTACTAACTCGTACAAACGTCTTTACTGAGCACACATGGCATGGAAATGTCCATTCACTGAAGTCGTATGTCTCAATGTGGCGAACCGCACATATTCTTGCATGTTATGTTGGATTGTTGTTTCAATTGTTTCTATTCTCACACGTCACCGAGAAGTCATCCTTACACTGAGATTCAGTGTAGGTAGCACCCGTTAATACTTGATTGAACGGTGGTAATTAATCTTGTTAATGGTCCCGAAGAACTCTATTCCTAGAACACAAAGTTACGTTGATACTGACCGACCGGTATCAAATAATCCCAACTGTAGTTTAATGGCTACTATTCCAATGGGACCAGCCGACTGTTCCAAGACAGAATCAGTACTGTCTGTCTTCTGATTGGTCCTCGATGCCATTCGAAAGTATTGATTTCTTTCCATTTAGGTCGTCACAGGTGGAACGTCTTATCTTTGGTTCCGTATTTTTCCGATAGACTGCGTCATTGTGTTTGAACGTCATGTCCTCGAGTAAATGTGAGGCAATATTTTCGATATATTTTGTAGACATTTGACATAGGACACCAATATGTTACCACACGTTTGACGTGCGCCACGAATTCCGCGTCCACCAAACATTGCAATTGATGTACCAGAGTTTTATATTCAGTTTCTTTGTGAGGCCATTTATATTAATAAATGACGTACTATCATTCACGTATGTTTATTCCGATTCTTTCGTTACATGATACTTATTTATAGTGAGTTAGATTGGGTCATCGTTAAGCATGAATCTGCTTCGTATTTGCGTCAACATCTACACTGCATCAATTTTGGAAGAAATATTTCTTGTGGAAACATTATGTAATTTTAGTCGTGTTATGATGTATTACACGATTATAAACACTAATTGTGTTATATGGGGATTGTGTGAGCGCTTAATATCGTTATTGATTAGTGGTCGTGGCCGACTTTGCGCATCCTGCACCTCACGAATTTGATGCCTTCGTGCGAATTTCTAAAAAGCGATAAGACATAATAGAGTATGAATATCATTGACTTACCTGTGGCATGACGTCCATACAAAATTTCAATAATTTCTGAGCATCCATTCGGTTTTTCCAAAATTCGTGCGCAGGAAACCATTTTGCACTGATGCAGATTACTCCGTTTTGGTTGGTTTGGGTTAGGTTAGGTTAGGTTAGGTTAGGTTAGTGGGTCACCTGCGCAGACGTTGTTGCGCAGTGCAGTCATATGACTTGCGCATGTGAGGGCACCTTGAGCTCGTTATTGTTAATTGTATATTATTAAACACTCAAAAATTCGATTCCGTCACTTTAAAAAGTATATTATATTCTGGGCTTCACTTTCATACCTGATTTAATATTTTTACAAGAATATTTTATTGGACACATACTTTCAGTAATTGGAAATACACCAATCACTTAAATATGATGTTATTGAATATTTCATTGTGGAAGTATAAATGTTGTCACACGAAGAATAATTTATTAAAATATTTATTTAATTTTATATTACACTACATGTAATTACTACAGTGACCCCAGTCATCGTTATAAAGAATAAATATTTTCAAATTACATAGGTCCAGCTTCTGCAGTTACGCGATATCTTTATATGATTTACGTGTTACTAACTCCTACAAACGTCTTTACTGAGCACACATGGCATGGAAATGTCTTTTCATTGAAGTCGTATGTCTGAATGTGGCGAAACGCACATATTCTTGCATGTTATGTTGGATTGATTTTTCACTTGTTTCTATTCTAACACGTCACCGATAAGACATCCATACATTGAGATTCATTATAGGTAGCACCCGTTAATACGTGATTGAACGGTGGTAATTAATCTTGTTAATGGTCCCGAAGAACTCTATTCCTAGAACACAAAGTTACGTTGATACTGACCGACCGGTATCAAATAATCCCAACCGTAGTTTATTGGCGACTATTCCAATGGGACCAGCCGACTGTTCCAAGACAGAATCTGTACTGACTGTCTTCTGATTGGTCCTCGATGCCATTCGAAATATTGATTTCTTTCCATTTAGGTCGTCACAGATGGCACGTCTTATCTTTGGTTCCGTATTTTTCCGATAGACTGCGACCTAGTGTTTGTACGTCGTGTCCTCGAGTAAATGTGAGGCAATATTTTCGATATATTTTGTAGAAGTTTGACATAGGACACCAATATGTTACCACAAGTTTGACGTGCGCCACGAATTCCGCGCCCACCAAACATTGCAATTGATGTACCAGAAATTTATATTCAGTTTCTTTGTAAGGCGATTTATATTAATAAATGACGTACTATCATTCACTATGTTTATTCCGATTCTTTCGTTACATGATACTTATTTATAGTGAGTTAGATTGGGTCATCGTTACGCATGAATCTGCTACGTATTTGCGTCAACATCTACCCTGCATCAATTTTGGAAGAAATATTTCTTGTGGAAACATTATGTAATTTTAGACGTGTTATGACATTTGATATGCATATAAGCACTTATTGTGTTATATGGGGATTGCGTGAGCGCTTAATATCGTTATTGATAAGTGGTCGTGGCCGACTTTGCGCATCCTCCACCTCACGACTTTGATGCCTTCGTGCGAATTTCTAAAAATCGATAAGACATAATAGAGTATGAATATCTTTAACTTACCTGTGGCATGACGTCCATACAAAATTTCAATAATTTCTGAGCATCCTTTCGCTTTTTCCAAAATTCGTGCGCAGGAAACCATTTTGCACTGATGCAGATTACCCCGTTTTGGTTGGTTTGGGTTAGGTTAGATTAGGTTAGGTTAGGTCAGTGGGGCACCTGCGCAGACGTTGTTGCGCAGTGCAGTCCTATGACTTGCGCATGTGAGGACACCTTGAGCTCGTTATGGTTTATTGTATATTATTAAACACTCAAAAATTCGATACCGTCACTTTAAAAAGTATATTATATTCTGGGCTTCACTTTCATACCTGATTTAATTTTTTTAACAAAGATATTTTATTGGACACATACTTTCAGTAATTGAAAGTACACCAATCACTTATCACTTAAATATGATGTTATTGAATATTTCATTGTGGAAGTATATATGTTGTCACACGAAGTATAATTTATTAAAATATTTTTTTAATTTTATATTACACTACATGTAATTACTACAGTGACCCCAGTCATCGTTATAAAGAATAAATATTTTCAAATTACATAGGTCCAGCTTCTGCAGTTACGCGATATCTTTATATGATTTACGTGTTACTAACTCCTAGAAACGTCTTTACTGAGCACACATGGCATGGAAATGTCTTTTCACTGAAGTCGTATGTCTGAATGTGGCGAAACGCACATATTCTTGCATGTTATGTTGGATTGATTTTTCACTTGTTTCTATTCTAACACGTCACCGATAAGACATCCTTACATTGAGATTCATTATAGGTAGCACCCGTTAATACGTGATTGAACGATGGTAATTAATCTTGTTAATGGTCCCGAAGAACTCTATTCCTAGAACACAAAGTTACGTTGATACTGACCGACCGGTATCAAATAATCCCAACCGTAGTTTAATGGCGACTATTCCAATGGGACCAGCCGACTGTTCCAAGACAGAATCAGTACTGACTGTCTTCTGATTGGTCCTCGATGCCATTCGAAATATTGATTTCTTTCCATTTATGTCGTCACAGATGGCACGTCTTATCTTTGGTTCCGTATTTTTCCGATAGACTGCGACCTTGTGTTTGTACGTCGTGTCCTCGAGTTAATGTGAGGCAATATTTTCGATATATTTTGTAGAAGTTTGACATAGGACACCAATATGTTACCACAAGTTTGACGTGCGCCACGAATTCCGCGCCCACCAAACATTGCAATTGATGTACCAGAAATTTATATTCAGTTTCTTTGTAAGGCGATTTATATTAATAAATGACGTACTATCATTCACTATGTTTATTCCGATTCTTTCGTTACATGATACTTATTTATAGTGTGATAGATTGGGTCATCGTTACGCATGAATCTGCTACGTATTTGCGTCAACATCTACACTGCATCAATTTTGGAAGAAATATTTCTTGTGGAAACATTATGTAATTTTAGACGTGTTATGATGTATTTCACGCATATAAGCACTAATTGTGTTATATGGGGATTGTGTGAGCGCATAATATCGTTAATGATAAGTGGTCGTGGCCGACTTTGCGCATCCTCCACCTCACGACTTTGATGCTTTCGTGCGAATTTCTAAAAAGCGATAAGACATAATAGAGTATGAATATCATTAACTTACCTGTGGCATGACATCCATACAAAATTTCAATAATTTCTGAGCATCCATTCGGTTTTTCCAAAATTCGTGCGCAGGAAACCATTTTGCACTGATGCAGATTACTCCGTTTTGGTTGGTTTGGGTTAGGTTAGGTTAGGTTAGGTTAGGTCAGTGGGGCACCTGCGCAGACGTTGTTGCGCAGTGCAGTCGTATGACTTGCGCATGTGAGGGCACCTTGAGCTCGTTATGGTTTATTGTATATTATTAAACACTCAAAAATTCGATTCCGTCACTTTAAAAAGTATATTATATTCTGGGCTTCACTTTCATACCTGAATTAATTTTTTTAACAAAGATATTTTATTGGACACATACTTTCAGTAATTGAAAGTACACCAATCACCTATCACTTAAATATGATGTTATTGAATATTTCATTGTGGAACTATATATGTTGTCACACGAAGTATAATTTATTAAAATATTTTTTTAATTTTATATTACACTACATGTAATTACTACAGTGACCCCAGTCATCGTTATAAAGAATAAATGTTCTCAAATTACATAGGTCAAGCTTCTGCAGATACGCGATGTCTGTATATGATTTCCGTGTTACTAAGTCTTACAAACGTCTTTACTGAGCACACATGGCATGGAAATGTCCATTCACTGAAGTCGTATGTCTCAATGTGGTGAACCGCACATATTCTTGCGTGTTATGTTGGATTGTTGTTTCAATTGTTTCTATTCTCACACGTCACCGAGAAGACATCCTTACACTGAGATTCAGTGTAGGTAGCACCCGTTAATACTTGATTGAACGGTGGTAATTAATCTTGTTAATGGTCCCGAAGAACTCTATTCCTAGAACACAAAGTTACGTTGATACTTACCGACCGGTATCAAATAATCCCAACCGTAGTTTAATGGCGACTATTCCAATGGGAACAGCCGACTGTTCCAAGACAGAATCAGTACTGACTGTCTTCTGATTGGTCCTCGATGCCATTCCAAATATTGATTTATTTCCATTTAGGTCGTCACAGATGGCACGTCTTATCTTTGGTTCCGTATTTTTCCGATAGACTGCGTCCTTGTGTTTGTACGTCGTGTCCTCAAATAAATGTGAGGCAATATTTTCGATATATTTTGTAGAAGTTTGACATAGGACACCAATATGTTACCACAAGTTTGACGTGCGCCACGTATTCCGCGCCCACCAAACATTGCAATTGATGTACCAGAAATTTATATTCAGTTTCTTTGTGAGGCGATTTATAAGAATAAATGAAGTACTAACAGTCACGTATGTTTATTCCGATTCTTTCGTTACATGATACTTAATTATAGTGAATTAGATTGGGTCATCGTTACGCATGTATCTGCTACGTATTTGCGTCAACACCTACACTGCATCAATTTTGGAAGAAATATTTCTTGTGGAAACATTATGTAATTTTATACGTGTTATGATGTATTACACGCATATAAGCACTAATTGTGTTATGTGGGGATTGTGTGAGCGCTTAATATCGTTATTGATAAGTGGTTGTGGCCGACTTTGCTCATCCTCCACCTCACGACTTTGACGCCTTCGTGCGAATTTCTAAAAAGCGATAAGACATAATAGAGTATGAATATCATTAACTTACCTGTGGCATGACGTCCATACAAAATTTCAATAATTTCTGAGCATCCATTCGCTTTTTCCAAAATTCGTGCGCAGGAAACCATTTTGCACTAATGCAGATTACACCGTATTGGTTGGTTAGGGTTAGGTTAGGTTAGGTTAGGTTAGGTTAGTGGGGCACCTGCAAAGACGTTGTTGCGCAGTGCAGTCGTATGACTTGCGCATGTGAGGGCACCTTGAGCTCGTTATGGTTTATTGTATATTATTAAACACTCAAAAATTCGATTCCGTCACTTTAAAAAGTATATTATATTCTGGGCTTCACTTTCATACCTGATTTAATTTTTTTACAAAGATATTTTATTGGACACATACTTTCAGTAATTGCAAGTACACCAATCACTTATCACTTAAATATGATGTTATTGAATATTTCATTGTGGAAGTATATATGTTGTCACACGAAGAATAATTTATTAAAATATTTATTTAATTTTATATTACACTACATGTAATTACTACAGTGACCCCAGTCATCGTTATAAAGAATAAATGTTCTCAAATTACATAGGTACAGCTTCTGCAGATACGCGATGTCTGTATATAATTTACGTGTTACTAACTCGTACAAACGTCTTTACTGAGCACACATGGCATGGAAATGTCCATTCACTGAAGTCGTATGTCGCAATGTGGCGAACCGCACACATTCTTGCATGTTATGTTGGATTGTTGTTTCAATTGTTTCTATTCTAACACGTCACCGAGAAGACATCCTTACACTGAGATTCAGTGTAGGTAGCACCCGTTAATACTTGATTGAACGGTGGTAATTAATCTTGTTAATGGTCCCGAAGAACTCTAATCCTAGAACACAAAGTTACGTTGATACTGACCGACCGGTATCAAATAATCCCAACCGTAGTTTAATGGCGACTATTCCAATGGGACCAGCCGACTGTTCCAAGACAGAATCAGTACTGACTGTCTTCTGATTGGCCCTCGATGCCATTCGAAATATTGATTTCTTTCCATTTAGGTCGTCACAGATTGCACGTCTTATCTTTGGTTCCGTATTTTTCCGATAGACTGCGTCCCTGTGTTTGTACGTCGTGTCCTCGAGTAAATGTGAGGCAATATTTTCGATATATTTTGTGGAAGTTTGACATAGGACACCAATATGTTACCACAAGTTTGACGTGCGCCACGAATTCCGCGCCCACCAAACATTGCAATTGAGGTACCAGAAATTTATATTCTGTTTCTTTGTGAGGCGATT
Source organism: Zootermopsis nevadensis (assembly GCF_977971745.1). Taxonomy (NCBI): domain Eukaryota; kingdom Metazoa; phylum Arthropoda; class Insecta; order Blattodea; family Termopsidae; genus Zootermopsis; species Zootermopsis nevadensis. Next base: position 111,131 of record NW_028259190.1, read on the forward strand.
TATATAAATAAATGACGTACTATCATTCACGTATGTTTATTCCGATTCTTTCGTTACATGATACTTATTTATAGTGAGTTAGATTGGGTCATCGTTACGCATGAATCTGCTACGTGTTTGCGTCAACATCTACCCTGCATCAATTTTTGAAGAAATATTTCTTGTGGAAACATTATGTAATTTTAGACGTGTTATGATGTATTACACGCATATAAGCACTAATTGTGTTATATGGGGATTGTGTGAGCGCTTAATATCGTTATTGATAAGTGGTCGTGGCCGACTTTGCGCATCCTCCACCTCACGAATTTGATGCCTTCGTGCGAATTTCTAAAAATCGATAAGACATAATAGAGTATGAATATCATTAACTTACCTGTGGCGTGACGTCCATACAAAATTTCAATAATTTCTGAGCATCCATTCGCTTTTTCCAAAATTCGTGCGCAGGAATCCATTTTGCACTGATGCAGATTACCCCGTTTTGGTTGGTTTAGGTTAGGTTAGGTTAGTGGGGCACCTGCGCAGACGTTGTTGCGCAGTGCAGTCGTATGATTTGCGCATGTGAGGGCACTTTGGGCCCGTTATGGTTAATTGTATATTATTAAACACTCAAAAATTCGATTCCGTCACTTTAAAAAGTATATTATATTCTGGGCTTCACTTTCATACCTGATTTAATATTTTTACAAGAATATTTTATTGGACACATACTTTCAGTAATTGAAAGTACACCAATCACTTATCACTTAAATATGATGTTATTGAATATTTCATTGTGGAAGTATATATGTTGTCACACGAAGTATAATTTATTAAAAGATTTTCTTAATTTTATATTACACTACATGTAATTACTACAGTGACCCCAGTCATCGTTATAAAGAATAAATGTTCTCAAATTACATAGGTCCTGCTTCTGCAGATATGCGATTTCTGTATATGATTTACGTGTTACTAACTCGTACAAACGTCTTTACTGAGCACACATGGCATGGAAATGTCCATTCACTGAAGTCGTATGTCTCAATGTGGCGAACCGCACATATTCTTGCATTTTATGTTGGATTGTTGTTTCAATTGTTTCTATTCTCACACGTCACCGAGAAGACATCCTTACACTGAGATTCAGTGTAGGTAGCACCCGTTAATACTTGATTGAACGGTGGTAATTAATCTTGTTAATGGTCCCGAAGAACTCTATTCCTAGAACACAAAGTTACGTTGATACTGACCGACCGGTATCAAATAATCCCAACCGTAGTTTAATGGCGACTATTCCAATGGACCAGCCGACTGTTCCAAGACAGAATCAGTACTGACTGTCTTCTGATTGGTCCTCGATGCAATTCGAAAGTATTGATTTCTTTCCATTGAGTTCGTCACAGATGGCTCGTCTCATCTTTGGTTCCGTATTTTTCCGATATACTGCGTCATTGTGTTTGAACGTCTTGTCCTCGAGTAAATGTGAGGCAATATTTTCGATATATTTTGTAGAAGTTTGACATAGGACACCAATATGTTACCACAAGTTTCACGTTCGCTACGAATTCCGCGCCCACCAAACATTGCAATTGATGTACCAGAGATATATATTCAGTTTCTTTGTGAGGCGATTTATATAAATAAATGACGTACTATCATACACGTATGTTTATTCCGATTCTTTTGTTACATGATACTTATTTATAGTGAGTTAGATTGGGTCATCTTTAAGCATGAATCTGCTACGTATTTGCGTCAACATCTACACTGCATCAATTTTGGAAGAAATATTTCTTGTGGAAACATTATGTAATTTTAGACGTGTTATGATGTATTACACGAATATAAGCACTAATTGTGTTATATGGGGATTGTGTGAGCGCTTAATAACGTTATTGATAAGTGGCCGACTTTGCGCATCCTCCACCTCACGACTTTGATGCCTTTGTGCGAATTTCTAAAAAGCGATAAGACATAATAGAGTATGAATATCATTAACTTACCTGTGGCATGACGTCCATACAAAATTTCAATAATTTCTGAGCATCCATTCGCTTTTTCCAAAATTCGTGCGCAGGATACCATTTTGCACTGATGCAGATTACCCCGTTTTGGTCGGTTTGGGTTAGGTTAGGTTAGGTTAGTGGGGCACCTGCGCAGACGTTGTTGCGCAGTGCAGTCGTATGACTTGCGCATGTGAGTTCACCTTGAGTTCGTTATGGTTAATTGTATGTTATTAAACACTCAAAAATTCGATTCCGTCACTTTAAATGTATATTATATTCTGGGCTTCACTTTCATACCTGATTTAATTTTTTTACAAGGATATTTTATTGGACACATACTTTCAGTAATTGCAAATACACCAATCACTTATCACTTAAATATGATGTTTTTGAATATTTCATTGTGGAAGTATATATGTTGTCACACGAAGAATAATTTATTAAAATATTTATTTAATTTTATATTACACTACATGTAATTACTACAGTCATCGTTATAAAGAATAATTATTTTCAAATTACATAGGTCCTGCTTCTGCAGTTACGCGATGTCTGTATATGATTTACGTGTTACTAACTCCTACAAAAGTCTTTACTGAGCACACATGGCATGGAAATGTCTTTTCACTGAAGTCGTATGTCTCAATGTGGCGAACCGCACATATTCTTGCATGTTATGTTGGATTGGTGTTTCACTTGTTTCTATTCTCACGCGTCACCGAGAAGACATCCTTACACTGAGATTCAGTGTAGGTAGCACCCGTTAATACTTGATTGAACGGTGGTAATTAATCTTGTTAATGGTCCCGAATAACTCTATTCCTAGAACACAAAGTTGCGTTGATACTGACCGACCGGTATCAAATAATGCCAACCGTAGTTTAATGGCGACTATTCCAATGGGACCAGCCGACTGTTCCAAGACAGAATCAGTACTGTCTGTCTTCTGATTGGTCCTCGATGCCATTCGAAAGTATTGATTTCTTTCCATTTAGGTCGTCACAGGTGGAACGTCTTATCTTTGGTTCTGTATTTTTCCGATAGACTGCGTCTTTGTGTTTGTACTTCGTGTCCTCGAGTAAATGTGAGGCAATATTTTCGATATATTTTGTGGAAGTTTGACATAGGACACCAATATGTTACCACAAGTTTGACGTGCGCCACGAATTCCGCGCCCACCAAACATTGCAATTGATGTACCAGAAATTTATATTCAGTTTCTTTGTGAGGCCATTTATATTAATAAATGACGTACTATCATTCACGTATGTTTATTCCGATTCTTTCGTTACATGATACTTATTTATAGTGAGTTAGATTGGGTCATCGTTACGCATGAATCTGCTACGTATTTGCGTCAACATCTACACTGTATCAATTTTGGAAGAAATATTTCTTGTGGAAACATTATGTAATTTTAGACGTGTTAGGACGTATTACACGCATATAAGCACTAATTGCGTTATATGGGGATTGTGTGAGCGCTTAATATTGTTATTGTTAAGTGGTCGTGGCCGACTCTGCGCATCATCCACCTCACGACTTTGATGCCTTCGTGCGAATTTCTAAAAAGCGATAAGACATAATAGAGTATGAATATCATTAACTTACCTGTGGCATGACGTCCATACAAAATTTCAATAATTTCTGAGCATCCATTCGCTTTTCCCAAAATTCGTGCACAGGAAACCATTTTGCACTGATGCAGATTACCCTGTTTTGGTTGGTTTGGTTTAGGTTAGGTTAGGTTATGTTAGTGAGGCACCTGCGCAGACGTTGTTGCGCAGTGCAGTCGTATGACTTGCGCATGTGAGGGCACCTTGAGCTCGTTATGGTTAATTTTATATTATTAAACACTCAAAAATTCGATTCCGTCACTTTAAAAAGTATATTATATTCTGGGCTTCACTTTCATACCTGATTTAATTTTTTTACAAGGATATTTTATTGGACACATACTTTCAGTAATTGCAAGTACACCAATCACTTATCACTTAAATATGATGTTATTGAATATTTCATTGTGGAAGTATATATGTTGTCACACGAAGAATAATTTATTAAAATATTTATTTAATTTTATATTTCACTACATGTAATTACTACGGTGACCCCAGTCATCGTTATAAAGAATAAATGTTCTCGAATTACATAGGTCCAGCTTCTGCAGTTAGGCGATGTCTGTATATGATTTACGTGTTACTAACTCGTACAAACGTCTTTATTGAGCACACATGGCATGGAAATGTCCTTTCATTGAAGTCGTATGTCTCAATGTGGCTAAACGCACATATTCTTGCATGTTATGTTGGATTGTTTTTCAATTGTTTCTTTTCTTACACGTCACCCAGAAGACATCCTTACACTGAGATTCAGTGTAGGTAGCACCCGTTAATACTTAATTGAACGGTGGTAATTAATCTTGTTAATGGTCTCGAAGAACTCTATTCCTAGAACACAAAGTTGCGTTGATACTGACCGACCGGTATCAAATAATCCCAACCGTAGTTTAATGGCGACTGTTCCAATGGGACCAGCCGACTGTTCCAAGACAGAATCAGTAGTGACTGGCTTCTGATTGGTCCTCGATGCCATTCGAAAGTATTGATTTCTTTCCATTTAGTTCGTCACAGGTGGCACGTCTTATCTTTGGTTCCGTATTTTCTGCGATAGACTGCGTCCTTGTGTTTGTACGTCGTGTCCTCGAGTAAATGTGAGGCAATATTTTCGATATATTTTGTAGAAGTTTGACATAGGACACCAATATGTTACCACAAGTTTGTCGTGCGCCACGAATTCCGCGCCCACCAAACATTGCAATTGATGTACCAGAGATTTATATTCACTTTCTTTGTGAGGCAATTTATATTAATAAATGACGTACTATCATTCACGTATGTTTATTTCGATTCTTTCGTTACATGATACTTATTTATAGTGAGTTAGATTGGGTCATCGTTACGCATGAATCTGCTACGTATTTGCGTCAACATCTACACTGCATCAATTTTGGAAGAAATATTTCTTGTGGAAACATTATGTAATTTTAGACGTGTTAGGACGTATTACACGCTTATAAGCACTAATTTCATTATATGGGGATTGTGTGAGCGCTTAATATTGTTATTGATAAGTGGTCGTGGCCGACTCTGCGCATCATCCACCTCACGACTTTGATGCCTTCGTGCGAATTTCTAAAAAGCGATAAGACATAATAGAGTATGAATATCATTAACTTACCTGTGGCATGACGTCCATACAAAATTTCAATAATTTCTGAGCATCCATTCGCTTTTTCCAAAATTCGTGCACAGGAAACCATTTTGCACTGATGCAGATTACCCCGTTTTGGTTGGTTTGGTTTAGGTTAGGTTAGGTTATGTTAGTGGGGCACCTGCGCATACGTTGTTGCGCAGTGCAGTCGTATGACTTGCGCATGTGAGGGCACCTTGAGCTCGTTATGGTTAATTGTATATTATTAAACACTCAAAAATTCGATTCCGTCACTTTAAAAAGTATATTATATTCTGGGCTTCACTTTCATACCTGATTTAATTTTTTTACAAGGATATTTTATTGGACACATACTTTCAGTATTTGCAAGTACACCAATCACTTATCACTTAAATATGATGTTATTGAATATTTCATTGTGGAAGTATATATGTTGTCACACGAAGAATAATTTATTAAAATATTTATTTAATTTTATATTACACTACATGTAATTACTACAGTGACCCCAGTCATCGTTATAAAGAATAAATGTTCTCAAATTACATAGGTCCAGCTTCTGCAGATATGCGATGTCTGTATATGATTTACGTGTTACTAACTCGTACAAACGTCTTTACTGAGCACACATGGCATGGAAATGTCCATTCACTGAAGTCGTATGTCTCAATGTGGCGAACCGCACATATTCTTGCGTGTTATGTTGGATTGTTGTTTCACTTGTTTCTATTCTGTCACGTCACCGAGAAGACTTCCTAACATTGAGATTCATTATAGGTATCACGCGTTAATACGTGATTGAACGGTGGTAATTAATCTTGTTGATGGTCCCGTAGAACTCTATTTCTAGAACACAATATTACGTTGATACTGACCGACTGAAATCAAATAATTCCAACCGTAGTTTAATGGCGACTATTCAAATGTTACCAGCCGACTGTTCCAAGACAGAATCAGTACTGTCTGACTTTTGATTAGTCCTCGATGCCATTCGAAAGTATTGATTTCTTTCCATTTATGCTACTAATAAATAATGCAGTAACTTAAAATGGATCTGGATCTCTGGAGTCCAGCGCACAGACGTGGAGACATGGTGGGCCGTCGGATCTGCGCGTTGGCAGCCTCGCCTCTGAAGATGGCAGACCTCAAGAAAACAAATGGTCAGAGGGCAACAAGGTTTGCTGAAGGGAAAAGTTTTAGCATCTATCCGAAACAAGAAATAGTAAGTGGCGTTTCTTTGGAATTCCGTACGCCAAACTTCCTGTCAGCGACCTCAAGTTCAAGGTAACGAGAAGTTGATAAGTGGCAACGTAAGTTCTACATTGCGGTGTGTATTTTGTAAAATGTACATAAATCATTCGCAAAATATCGCCGTGTCCAGAGGAAAAATGCCACCAAAATTACGAAAAAAACCTTAGGACCTTAAATGTCACATCGTACATTGCGTCAAAGTGGCCGCGCGGTCCTTGTAGCCTCTTGGTCGCAGGGACCGTGGGTTCGTATCCCACGCTTTTCTGTGATGTGCTTTCCTTTGTACAGGTAGAGTAGTATCCTGTCTTTTGTAACTCTTTTTAACAAATTTCTGTAAACGTCACGTGTTATTTCGCCTCTTTGTGTAGGGTCTGCTGTCAGAATGTGAAGTGTAATTGTGAGGTAATTTTTCAGAACTCAGATCTCATACTGACAGGAGCAATAATTTATGTACTTGCTGAGTTCGAACCAGTTAGAAGATGATTTTAATATTATCTTCCTATGTATCCAATGCTGTCTCTTCAATAATATTTACTGTGTTTCTTCATTTTCTAATTCGGGGATGTTGGGTTAACAACTCCATGGTCATTGGTGTGGTACCATCCATTGATAAAATTTTCAGTAGCTTAATGTGGTCATGTTCTCCAATGCAGGAAATTATGATCATTCCTAAATCAAAAGCTAAGGAGTACAGAAAAAATAAACTATCTGAATATCTTATGTCATTGCCACTATAAGTCGTAGCCCACAGTTGGAAGATTAATCACGAGTAATAACAACGCCTGCACATGGGAATCCGTGGTCAGCCATTTCCAGTCATCTCAGAGGTTCAAAAAATATTTCCCTAAAATCCATCGTAATGTTTCCATGCCACCTCCCCCCCGTCACTGAAGTGGCCAATTACAATAAATATTCTTTCAAACACAGTACATGCATGCCTTGTGCATCAATATTATTGAAATGCCACCTTCCTTCCTTTTATTATCCTACAAGTAACATGAGATGCACATAACCTGAGAAATTTTGTGCTATACGTGTAATAATTGTAGACTGAAATCTTCATTCAACAATATTTTCCTTAGCAGTTTGTTTACCAACAGTTGCAATTAACCATTATTCTGGTAACAGATTAATCCATTAGAAATTAAAGATAACAAATATGAAAACATGACTCCATTCTTCCACACTTTCACAGTTTGTTGATAATTTGTCAGAAGACGGCATTCTAAAATTTCCATGCAAGAAAGAGCATGTTCATGAACCTAAAAGCAGGAATGTAAATATTGTCATCTATGCTACAATGTAAGAGCTTCTGACAGTGTGTTTATATAAACCACAAATTAATAAATAAAGTTTAATCAAAATTCTTAACCCTCTTCCAGCCTAAATACTTGAAAGCACTTTTGTTCGTGGTCTTTGGTATCTTAGACATTCGAATTTTGTTCCTGTCTCCTAGTGAAATATGTTGTAATGTTGACTGTCTTTGCGTTGCCACAGCGTTCTCTTCACTTATTGGTTTCAGTTCCCACACTGTTCTAACGTAACGTTAAACTTTCTTGTGTGTGAAATGATGGAGGTTTCAGTCTTTTGAATAAGGGTAGGAGAGGGATAGAGATTGAAATGTTATAAGCTCTCTGCATAATGTCCTTATATTCTTAGTTGCATTTAACAATTTCACCAGTTCATTAGTAAGAAGTGTGATGGCTCCCCCAGTGGTGAATCGTTTTCCGTTTGCTACGTGAGGAATCACATATAACCACTGTAACTGTCTATAAAGAAATCTAAAATGTCAAGGGATTCTAAAATAACTTCATTTAAAATAGTGTCAGGTTTGCCGTAACGCAAAGAATATTTTGATGAAAATGGATTATACAAATGCTTATTACTCTGGTACATTGCAGCCAAAATACAAATTAACGCAGTTCACTTTAGGATGGCAGGAGCATGTGGGTAAGTGTAGATTAGTACTGAGGGAACGCGATAAGACCGCAAAGTTTGGATCGTGGCAGAGGGGCTGTGTAGTGGCGACATATGCAATAATCGTTTATAGTGCTTCGTTCATTGAGCTGTAGTTTACGAAATCCCACCTGTTTTCATAAATGATGGAAGATATTTAGGTTATGGAAATGTTTGGTAGTTGGTGTCTTATAGGTGATGTTGGTCGGACTTTTCAAATGACGAAGCTCGCGAGTCGTCTCCGACCTTCTGGAAAATTAGTTGTGAGAAATTATCGCGCAGGGAAGATGTCGGTGCTGAATTTGCGTGATGTCTTGAGTGCCAACATGAAATGTGACGAGGATAAGTTCGTGTTGGAAAGGACGTGGACGATTTCACTGGGTGATTTATAGGTAGACGTGCAGGTATTCAAGATTTGTGTCTGGTATCAATCTGAGCAGGGTGTCGAAGGTTGCTCTGTGCAGTAACAATCCGGCGACCGAGAGGTTATGTGATAAATGTGTCCTAGGATGTAGGCGATCTAGTGGCGAATTGTGGGCTACTTGTTTGATAGTGCTTCGTGCTAAGTTGATTGAGTTTTTAGTTTTTTGGGTGTGGTCCGATTCATAATTTATTTTAAGATTTTTGAGGTTATGGAAGTGTTTGGTAGTTGGTTTCTTATAGGCGAAGTTGGTAGCTCGTTTCGCCTTAATTTTTTTCTTTATTTCCTGTTAGTTTTAAGGCAGAAGATGTCAGTAACGGTAGTCACGAAATAAAGTTTGAGGTCTTCATAATTTTACAGTCTTTCGAGTGGTATTTCAGTCAGCATTTGGTTCGGCAGTGCCGTGTAGTGTTCGCGGACGGGCATGTACCTCAGGTGTATTGTCGGTAGATGACAGCACAGTTCGTCAGGGTGCGCACATATTGGTCATTGAATATCCCTCATGCTCCGCCGGTGGCGGGATGTGTTCGCTGTTTTTCAGACGTTGCCGTCCCTGCGTGCGAGAAAATGGCGCAGCTGCTCTGCTGTTATTGTTTACTTCGGACGGCGTGATGGTAGGATGTTTGCCCAGTCGAGTGCAGCTTTACTCTCTTATATTTCGAATGCTTGCAAGTTTATTTGAACTGATGTTTGTCATCTTTCTCCTGTGTGAAGTACGTAAAGTGGGAAATATTTTGGTTACACGAAAGGCCGGATTAGTTGCCAGTAGGTTATTAATGTGGTGTAGAGTGCCTTCGTAGTAAGAATTAATACTGGTCTCTCAATGCGGATGTTTATTTCTGTACATGGTTTTGTTTCAGGTAGGCGTGAATGCAAGCATATGGGATACTTCAGCCGTTATGCAGTTTCGAGTCCATCATTACTACGGAGGTAGCAAGACTTTGCTCCGGTAGCTGACATGACCATTGTGCGTGATGGACACAATTCATCAGTCGATGCGTTTGGGATGACCCAGGAGGTGTACTGTTATAGATTTAGTGGGAGTGCCTAGTCTGTCTCAAAGAGGAGTTTGAGATCAGGGGATGTGCTGAGTAGCAACTTTCATGTGAACTGTAGCTGTAGTGTGTGTGGACAGGTATCAACGAAGACATGGAGGACCAATTTGTCTGAATATCAGCGTTTGAGAAGATCAGTTGTGTGCGTGATGGGGAAGCAGCTTTTTTGGAGTTGGAGATGTGAAGAACGAGACAGAACGAAGCACCTGGAGTGTTTGTTACTTGGATAAGGAATTGCATTATTCAGGTATGTTAGAGAGTAGAGTTTGTTTGCATTCCATAGATCCTTCTTAGGACTAAACCATGGGATGCAGAGCAAGTCATTTCATACAATAAACATAAACTTCAGGACTTCATTCAATATACTTTTGACACAATTACAAGAACGTGTTTCACATATGAATGTACATAGCCTTCAGATTCTGCAATACAGGTATTAAAAAAAATTACAAATTAATATACATAAACCTCAGAATTTTAAATAGAAATGCAAAACCACTTTAAATATAGATTATAGATATACATAAAACTGAAGAAATTTCAGCAGAGGTGAAATAAACTGCAGAATGGAAAGTGTGAGTGATGAGGTGACCTCTCAATGCACGCTTGAACACCTTTAAATCATTTAGAGTTTAAATTGTTGGTGGAAGATTATGAAATAACTTGGTACGCGTATAGTACGTTCCTTTTTGACGTTTATTAGGGTTAGCATAGACTATACAAAAATTATATGCTTGTAGTTAATTTTTATTTCAGTGTTGTTGAGATTTGTCAAACTCGTTTTTTACGTACAAAATAAAAGTCTAGGTGTCCATGAAACCCAAAGTTTCTGGAAATAAATATGACATGCGCCCTGATGTGGAGAAAAGGTGTTTAGAGTATTACAGTAAGTGCAGTACGTGAAAGTATTATAACAATGCCGCGTGGAAGTTACTGTAACTAAAACATTTGACTTCCCTTACTCGTTATAACTTGAAACTGTTGCTTGTGTTTTCCAGGTCGTGGAGACAGCATCTAGTGCTCAGAAGTCAAGCACGACGGATCCGTTCTACCGTCGTCAGTGCTGGGAAATAATTTGCTGTTTCTTGGTGGCATCCCTGAATTTTAATGATGATGAGAATAGAGCGCAGCAGCTGTTCTCCTGTCCAAGGTATATAAGAGCAGTTGGAGGCAGAAGAATATTGTCAAACTAACCTCATTCTTGATATTAAAAAAGTGTACAGCCAGCCTGATGGTACTAACATGACATAACAGATTGTTAATCACTGGCTTTTCTTCGCAGAATTGTAAGCGAGTCCCAAGGCAGTCTATGAGGCACTGGTATAGATTTTTCTCTGAGCACCCAGAACTCATTATTTACTGGTACAGTGAGCCCGTTAGAGGCTGTATCACAATTAGTTTGTGTTTAGTATCCTGCCAGTACCAGGAGGCTTCTACAAGTAATGTATTTCTTTGTCATATCATAAAACCAGATTTCCCATTTGCTCTGTGCCTCTTACATCAGGTGCTGATTTAGGAAGCAGCAACTGCATTGGCCACTGCTGTGACCATTGAACATTAGGATGTGAGTGTAATTATCTGTACTCATTGTGATTCGCTGTTGCAGTTTTGATGATCCACATGTGGAGATCTCCGCAGTCCATGGGATTCCGTTCAGATTGCAGGACAAGCAAGCCAGAGCCACTCACCAGATGGCAGTCACAGGCAAGTTCATCCATTTGAGTAAATTGTTTAATAAACTTCTTCTCTGAATTATAATGCCATTATTGAAATGAGAAGACCTTTTGTCCTGAAAAGTAGCAAATGGTTTTAATGAAATGAAGAACTTGTCTATTTCTTCTATTGAGACTACAAAGAAACAATGAAGAATGTGATTTTTCTTTGCCAGTGTAAGGAACCACATTTTGAGGCTGACCTCCACATAGTTCTATAATTGAGAATGCATGGAGTTTACCTCCATGCTCCCACTGCCTCATGGCATGGCGCTTAGTCACAAGGATAACTTCAGCTGATATAGCGAACCATTAAATGTTTAAAAACCATAATCGGTGTTGGTTTTCTGTAAGTCCAAGTGGTGTTAGAACCCAAAGACCACTGTGAGAACCTGAAATCTCTCTTAAAACCACATTTAGTATGTGAACTTGTTGAAAGCGTCTGCTTCATGTCTGGAAAAGCCAGTAAGGCCTGTTGTGTATGTTGGTAGGAGTGTTTGTTGCTGCAGCCATGAAAGAGTTACGACGGTGTTCCTTGTGTGTCACTACACAATGGTGGCGATATCACAGGAAGCTGGTGAGTTCAGTTTTATAAATTTAGATTGTTCAACATTGAAACAATTTATATTACTGACGGTGAAGTTTCCACCTTTGCTTCCAGAAGGTATTATAAAGTGGCATTACTGATGGTGATATGGAAAATAAATCTAATTGCCCCTTGTCGGTTGAATTCACCTTAGTAGTAGAAGTGCTACAGATGTTGGCTGTGTGGTAGAGGCTTGCCATTTCTTAATCTTTCATTTACGTCCTTTCTCCATGACATCAAAACAGGCGAACCTGAAGGGCATGGACCGACTGGTGTTTATAGACTCCCTTGCTGTCATAATGGGGCACGAGGAGAGGGAGCCTTGTAAGCCGGGACACCTGGCACTTGTTCTTTTCTTGGAGACAGCGATCAACATCCTCGGCTCCAAACAGACGGCAAGCGAACTGTTCGTTAAATATCCACTGAATCAGTGGCAACGGAAGTTGCGTGGGTCTGACGTGATGTGTGTGAGTTGTAGAGTTTGTAGTTGCAGTATTATGACGTGTGGAATAATGGCCCACTTGGCGAATGTTTTAAATTTGCTGGGGGGGAGGAAAGAAAGGCTCCAGTATGAATCTGTAAGCGAGGGAGTTCAGAATTTGTCAGGTCGCTGGTTGTGACACTGTCGTGACCCGTATTTAAAGTTAACTTGTGAATGGGTTTGTAATGAACTTGACAGAATTTGTCTTCTGAAAATGTAAGGTGCTTGTTCATTGGCTAAGGTAGGAGTGTTAACTGCTTGGTGAAGTAAAACTGTATGTTCTTAGAAGAGTGTGATGTCTTGATTTCTTGAATGTGAATGTATTTTCTCTTTCTGGGAGTAGCAGATTACGAGAAACAGAATGATCCTTCAGATTCTACTGAGCACCACGTGACCCGCGTACTGCCGGCCAGAGAAGCGTTGAAGTACGTGCGGCAACAGTTGGCAGACCGACTTGATGTCAGAAGATTAAACCTGCTGGGACAAAGAAGGAACCTCGTATCCGCAAGAGACTGATATCGGTCTGAACCAGGCATTCGTTGTGTGAGTACATGAGCATTAGAATGTATTTGATGTGGTTGTCGTGTGAGAGAGATGAGTCTGTCCAATTTTATTAGGTACTTTAGATGTTGTGAACTTAAATGTGAGATTTGATATGTTGAAAGACCTATGTGCGGTGAGAGATTGGCATAATTGCAGTATCTGTGGTATGCTAGAGGCATTCATGAGTCTCTAGTGAATATATTGTTCATAGGACATCAAAATTGGAGGTTAGGTGTAGCTTGTAGACGAGGGTGGTGACTATTTGTGATAAGGTTTTGTTACATGTGAGATGTGCACAGTGAGCGGAGCTGCCGGGATATTTTCTGTTCTTGTGCTTAAGTTTAGAGTTTCCTGTGTTGAGCAAGGGGATCGGTTACAAAACTTGTAAGTTTGTGATGTGGTGTTCGTTATGAATTTGGATTTGCTTGCAAAAATGGAGATGACTGTCAGAGGTTCCATTTATTTGAGACTTAACCATAAGTTGAGAGTTGTCAGGTGTCAGTCTCATGGACATGTGATGAGGCTCAGTATTACTTCTGGTATATTCCGTGGTTGGTGGTGGGGTAAGGGGATTTGCATTAGGATCGAGGAGTGGTGTGGTTGGTTGGAACCAAGTATAGAAAGGCAGTGCCACTTATGTGGGTCACAATGTACCAGTGCTGGTGTTGTCAGGATTGTTATTTTATGTCTGTAAAATGGTTGTGAAGAGTTCTTGGCTTAGGAAAGACTAATTTGTTAGTGTTGTCAGTCAGATTGTTTATAGGAAGAATGTAGAGATTGTGTTTTTGTGTATGTCAGAGAGAGAGAGAGACAGGCTGAAGTTATTGACCATTTAGTTTGGTTAAAGATTGTTGACCTGGAAATGAAATGATATATGATGTCTGTTTGGTGTTCGTTGACCACCTTGGCTGCTCCCTCATAAATATATTTTTACATAACCCCTCCTTCCTCTCATCTTGGGCTCCCATATCGCACCCACGAAAACCCTCAGTTATTTTTTAGAGGGCAGAAATCAGGAAGGAAATGCATACAATACGAAACCCGTGTCTACCCTCCATTCATTTCTAGAACTTATTACTACTGTAAGAATCCGTGCTGAAATGGAAGGGAGAGGACTTTAAGTGGTACAGCTCTTTTGCAGGATGTTTGTTAAAATATTAGATGTTCGAGCCGTCTGTGAGTGAAGATTCCTTTGCGTATGATTCTTGGAGGTAGAACGTAGCTTTGTTTGTTGCACGTTTTATTGATCTTGTTATTGGGTAGTCAATCAACATACGATCATGATGTTGAAGGGGTCCCGGGATCTTAATAAACATTGTGACCACAATCAGAAATTCTCGTGTAGACATGCTGGCAATTCAGTAATCAGCGTGCACTAAAACTCATCTCGTAAAACTGTTTATTGACGTAATGTCAGATACAAAATATTGTTTTGTAGAATTGCTTTCTTTATTTTGTTGTGTTTCTACTTGTTAAAGTTGTTACATTGAGAGTGCTGCTGCTGGTGTCATGGAGAGATGTTTACTTAGTGGGGAATCCCCACGTCCACAGTACAGAATGTCTGAGTATTTGCGACCGGGTTGGTGGCCCCAGCACCCTGCCAGTTTCTTTAGCACTTACAGTCATCCTTCCATCATGTTATGTGAATTGGGTGTGGAGCGAGAGAGAGAAGGCAGGCAGTTGTCTGCTGGTTCTGTAATTGCTGGAAATGTGACCATACGAGTAACCAAGACTTTGAATAAAAATCTGCCCCAAGATGTGGGCGTAGGTGTGCGGATTGTTTTAAAAAGGGTAGCAGAAAAATTGAACGTAGTTTAGCATAATGAATGGCGCGTTGCTTTGGTTAACAAGGAAATTATCATTTTTTTACCGTAGCCGAAACAAATTATTTACGAACACACAGTCACGAAGGTCATATTGAACGGCTTTTCGCGTTTGCTTTACTTCATCGTTTTGTCGTCTGATTTGACTTCGTTTGTCCCCACCATTTTCCTACGTGATACGATCATAATTCGTTGCGTTGGATACATTACTGGGCGGGGGAAAAGGGTCCCTTTGTAAGTTATGAAAGTGACATTTGACAACTTGCTGAAGCGTAGCCTAGAACGTTTGTACATTGGCCGACAGAATTCGTGTATTTCTACATTGTTTTGAGGTCTTGTTCGTCCTCGTAATCGTTAAAAAACAACTCGGCTCAATTTGAATACTAAGCAAAGTGTTAAAACTAGTTACTACGTGTTTGTCCAGGAAGGCACTGATGTTTTGTAGTTGGTAATATTACCAGTTTGTTACGATTCTAGTGAGGCAGTCAGAAAGGGAAAGAATGAGCACGGAAGTTGCATATGGCAGATCAGATGTTTGGAATAAGAAGATGGCAATAATGATGATGACAGTAATTGCAGTAAACTTGTCTTACTTTTTTTTTCAGAATCGTCACCTTTACTCGGAACACCTGATGTGATCTGGATATGCCATTCTGGTCGCTGTGGTGTGACAGCAGATAGGTTGCGGTGTTTAAATATCAGTGTTGTAATGCAGTTTGGAATATGCAGGGTTCCTAATGACGTAGGATGTGGAAAGAGGCAACTCCATTCTGAATGAATCTGGTTTCATGCGGAATGTCACGGCCATTGCACTTTGGAATTTCCTGGAAACTCGGCTATGCTGTCAGAGGAATTTTGCACTTATCTTCATCCAATATTGTTTCCTTCCACACAAGAGACTGAACTACTGTCGCAGTTTAAAATATAAGGTGACATTTTCATTGATCTGTCTTTTACACGAACATTTGTCATTTCAGAGTTGGTGACCGTGAAATAATGACTTTTTGTACAGACTGGATGCAGCGGCTTGTCACCGTTTAGATTCAGCTGTAATGAGTATTGCCCAGGTAAATGTTAGGTGGAGGGAATATGTTGTTTGTGGCAATTCTTACTAATATAGAATATCACAAGTTCTTATCTTATAAAAGAATTATTAAGAAATCTGTGAAACCGCCCTCCACTCTCTCCATTTTAATTTTGATTAAACTGATCTTTGCCCGTGGACATCGTGGTCTCCTACAATTGAACAAAGTTTGAGGTAAGGGATTCCTAATTATAAATATTGTTGTTCATCACATTTAATGTTTTCGTCTGCATTTGTGAACTCGTGTAAGAGAATTAAACTTTTTTAACACAATTTCAAGTAACATTAGATTGACTTCTGTTTGTTCACGGCAACATTTATAATAAAAGAATATTCCAGTAGGCAACTAACATTTTACACTTTTAAAAGAATTAAACGTGTTTCGTAGCCCAGAATCTTAATAAAAATATGTGGATCTTAAGAAGTGGGGTTTATATTCTGAACAATAATTCTAACGCTTTTCATCTCTTGATACATCGACATTATTAAAGCGTTTTAGGGAACTGAAAGAAATTGTATTCCGGATTTAGAAGAATAAATATTGAAGAATCTCCCTCTCATTATCTCCTACATCAGCAGATTAAATCCGGGGAATGTTTGCTACTATTGAGTGCAAAGTATTTATGGATGCAAAAGTGGTCTTTCACATTGAGGGAGGAACATAGACTGAGGGGCTCTGAGAACAGAGTGTCGAGGAAGATGTCTGGACCCAAAATGGGAGTGGGACGGATAACAGAGAAAAATGCATGACGAGCTCCTCAGCCGATGTTTTTAGGGCGAGTTGAAAGTTTACAAGGCCTGAAGGGAACACCTCGGCGTAGGTGGGAAGATAACATCAAGACGAATCTTACGGAGATGGGTCTCAATGGAGTGAACTGGATGCAACTGACTCAGGATAGACCCCGGTGGCGGGCTTTTGTGAACACGATGATGTACCCGACAGACATTAAGGTGGATCATAAATCCTTTGAAAGGGTTACAAAGTTCAAATATCTGGGAACAACAATAACAAATCAAAATGACACTCATGAGGAAGTTAGAAGGAGACTAAATTCCGGAAATGCTTGCTACTTCTCAGTTCAAAATATTTTGTCTTCCGTCTGATTTCTAAGAACCTGAAAATTAATGTGTACAAAACAATAATCTTACCTGTTGTTTTTTATTGGGTGCGAAACATCGTCTCTCACTCAGAGGGAGGAACACGGATTGCAGGTGTTTGAGAATCGGATGTTGAGGAGGATATTTGGGCCTAAGAGGGAAGACGATGGGGCGTGGAGAAAACTGCATAATGATGTTCTCCTCTCCCAGTATTGTCAGGGTGATTAAGTCGAGAAGAATGAGATGGGTGGAACATGTAGCGCGCATGGATGGGGCAAGAGGTGTGCACCGGGAAGCCTGAGGGGGAGAAACCTCTGGGGAGACCTAGACGTACATGGGAGGATAATCTCAGGCAGGAGGAAGCCTGAGGGGAAGAGACCTCTGGGGAGACCTAGACGTAGATGGGAGGGATCTGTGGGAGATAGGAGTTGAAGGAGACTGGATTTTGTTAGCCCAGGACAGGGTCCGGTGGAGGGCTTTGGTTAATTCGGTGATGAACCTTCGGGTTCGGTAAGCCATCTAGTTAGTTAGTCAATCGGTCAACGACATGGCCAGCTTTCTTATTAATTATGATTGTCCCAGTTGGCGCTACTCGCAACAGTTACCTTCGTTGCAACTAAAGGTACAACATTTTATTTTACATCCATTGTCCTAGCACTGTGCGAGTTTATGTCAAGAACTTCTTTACAGTTTGTGTACTGATTAAGTTACAAGTTCACGCTGCAACCTGTAGCAACTAGATATCTTGTCAGTGTTAACTGATTTTCCGTTTATTCATGCAAGTGGAATGGGACATAATGGCCACCCGATATGTAGGACTGTTTGTAGTGGCAGCGTGCTGCATTGGAGTGCGATACTGACCGGGTTAATACGACCCACACAATCGTATGTCCCAGTGACGCATTAAACCACGGAAGACATTGTAAACAACCTTGACTTAATCACATTAACGTATAGATGCTTCTGGAGTGTGTGCCCATAAGAATAGCAGTAACTTGGGTGTGCTGTTTGAATGGATTTATCTGAAATGACATATGGGAATACCTTCCCCTACAAGCGTTGATGGGTACCTCATTCAGGCGTAAGCTCCCAGTCTATTTGCGCAAACGCAATTATGACAGAAACAATATCTGCTGTGGAAACCTCATATCTTACAATATAGTTCTGGTTTGAGGGGGTAAGTAGAGGATTACATGACCTACCAAGCTAAGATGCTAGCCAAACCTCGACTGCTAACACTTAATTGTTCATCATGGAAGATAAATTACGATCCAAAAGCTCAACTGCCAAAGTTTTAACTCCCCTGACCCCCATCCCGGAGTGGGATTTGGCCAACACTTTTGAAAAAGTCACGCTTTGCCACTGTGGGAATTCCTTTTCGAAATTTTTTGCTCAGAATATAACTTTTGGGCCAAGCTGGTGCGGCATTACTTTTCTCTCTTTAACTCCCTCTGCATTTATGACCTCCCCCCCCATCTGGACACATCACATCAACTGGATGCTGTATGGACGTAGAATACCACGCGGCAAACACATACGTACTGTGGCAAAGTCCGTCATAAATAAATATGAATCTGCCTTCAATGTGTGGATAATGGCAACCCATATCAACATGAGACATACATGAATGTACAAAAGAAATGTATTTAATCTCGATCTTGTGTGTACATGGGATATACGGATATCCGCACGTAGGAACGTTGAAACTTCGATATCAGCAGACGTGCGTGATTACACCAAACGCACTGATGATAATGTTTGGCATGTATTGCCTTACGTCAGTGGTCCCCAACCTTTTTTTTCCTTTCTCTGGACAAATAAGATACGGACACCAAATAATACACAAAACAACACGACGTTTATTGATACAAGAAACCACGCAATCAAAAATACGTAATTTTATAAGTACAATTATTATTACTCAAGTGGGAAGTTAGTGTGATGTTTGGCACTGCATTTCAGCGGCCAGTTTTTCAAATTTGGGAGTGTAGGATGATGTTGCTGCTCGCAATCGTCAAGATGGGCATTAGTACGTAGAGAACTGTGCTTTGATTTTATAATGTTCATGGTTGAACGGCATTTATTATTCAGTATAACCTCTTTCCGTATCAACGCGGGCACCGCGTTGGGGACCACTGTTGTACATTATTTCGCCCTCACATCTTCATCAGTTATCAGAGTGATTATTCTCTTGTAACATTGATGTCACTGTTAGGTCAAGGTCATGACAAAGTCAAGACAAGATCGCCCCAATAGTTTGCCAGATAGAGGTCTTTAAAATTCTCAAGGTCATACGTATTTATGCCAAACGGCAAATACCTGATTGACCATACTCATGTCAAAATGAGGTCACGTATAGGTCAAGGAAGCCACGACAAATTCGGCCCAATAGTTTCGTAGATACTGGTCTTAAAAAATCTCAAGGTTATATCTTCTCACCAATATTTCTGCTAGCCAGCCACCCCAGGGCCACACCCTTTACCCCAGGGTCACTACCCCAGTCGCACCCCTTCCCAGGGCTATCCCCTTCTTTGGGCCAACCCTCATGATCACCCCTACTCAAGATCGCCCCCCCCGGGACCATCCCCTCAGGAACCCTGCAGCATCACCATATCCCAGGAACCACAGGATCCCCTAGGACCCCAATATTCCCTGGACACTGCCCTCTAGGATCACGGCAGGATCCCCGAAGACAATCACCTCTAGGATCCCCTATAACCCCCTCCAGGATTCCTCGGATTTACCAGGACTCCCCATGACCATCCTAGTATTCCCCACAGATTTCCTAGGATCCCCACCAAGGATTCCCTACCCAGATCTAGCAGAATCTGCCACCAAACATTTCCAACAGAATTTCCCACGATCGCAACCCATGATTCCCAGGATATTCCCCTGGATTCACCACATAATATTACCCACGATCCTGCAGGATTCCCCACCAAAAATCCCCATATTATCCCACATAGGATCCACAACCAGAATTCAAAACGCGCCCTAACCCCCGCGCCCTAACCACCCCGCGCCCCACGAAGGGAGGTGGAGGCCCAGGCCGTTTCTTGAGCGAGCAGAGGCGCGGACTCGGCTCCGGACAATGGCCCGGGCGCCGGGTTCCAACGAACCGCCCGAGTCGGACGAGTCCAACTCGTTGGCTTTGCGCTCGCTCGCTACAGGAAACAGGACCTCGTGGGCGAGGCAAGTCGTCCAACTCTTTCGACTAACCGACCTGGCAACAGATCTTGTCTAGGGGCTGAGGCTCACCCTCCGTCCCGCGATTTGGTTTCATTCGATTAAATCATTGAGTTTTCGCTGCTCGTAGTATTTTCGCTTCGAGTGTTTTATTACTGGACGTATAATTTTATCTGCCCTTTATTCATCTCTGCCGACACGCGGTGGATGAGTTTTTCATCTTTGCCTTTCCCAGCATGCTCCGCGAAACTTGTTTTCTCCGAACAAGTTGAGTTTTTCCCGGTTGTCTGTCTCCTGCTTCGGTACAGCGCGGATGTACGCAGTCTTTACGTAAGTTGGGGCTTCAGTCGGCCATTTTGATATTACGTCTCAGCTTGTGTTTGGTTTAATTCTCGATTTATTCGACAGCCAAAGAGTTGTTGAAGCTTTCGTGGTGGTAGTACGAGGCTCTAGATAACGACCCTGACTTATAGGCATTTGTGTCTGGCGTGATATAAGATCGTCTATATATTTTTCTCTAGGACTGTGACAACGCACATGCGAGAGTACATGTGTCCTGTTGTGTGTCCTCGGGTGCTACGTCCTGTACAACGAGAGCCTACTTAAGTCATTCAAGGTGAGTTGCATGAAATATTCCGTCCTCTGAAGTAGAGAGTTCTTAAAGTACGTTGAGGAAAAAAAAAACTTATATTGCGTGCTGTTCCCGATACAACGTGACTTGGCCTAGGTCACACAAGACAAGATGGCTGAAATGACGTTGCAACACTGAACTAAGTATTCTGAGATATTATTTTATTTTACGTTTTGATTGTTCTGTGATACTGACCACGCATTCCGTCTGCTTCTAGGTCAGTGGTAACAACCACGTGACACTCGTTCAAGACTTGAGGTTTACGGAGCGGTGAGGATGACGGCCGCTTATATCTTGAAGTCGCTAACACGACAACCCGAAAATTATATTACAGCAGCAGCAGCGAACTAAGGACTCCGGTGAGTACAATGAGAAATTGTCAGATAATGCCCACTGATCGAGTTTCAGAGCGTACGTACAGAAGCGACGTAATTATAAATTCTTGTCATTATGTCTGCTTTGAGGTGATTGGCGGAGCCCTCTTCACATTCACGGTGATTATGATATCATCATTCTTCATCGCCGTCGTGAACCCTCTGAAGATTTTTCCACGTCTCGCTCCTGGACGCTGCTCTGTGACGTCGTCTGGCTCGAGACGTCTGAAACGATGAGGCACCAGTGAGCGATGGACTCGGGTGAGTACGGTGATGTATTATTTCGAGGTTGATTAAAAATTATAATGACTTTCGTAGATAGTGTTCTGTGGGAAATTAAAAATTAGTATGTCTCGACGGTAATGTAGTGTCTGAGTAAAGCCTGGTCTACGTGGATGGGGTTTCGCGAAGGTACCGATATCGCCAAAATCAAAGAATGTTTGAAACCCCTACGTACGGTAAGGAATCGAGTTCTTTTATGAGTTTGAAACAGAAAGGAAAAGTTACAGATCGTTTGAGAATTGTTGATGGGAAAGATTGGAAAAGGAGAAAATGCAGACAAATGGACACGCACACTTGCGGTATGAGACCAGTTTCTTGCGTCTGTCTTGTTGTAAACATGTACGGCAGTCATCGTGTAGCTGACAGTCGTTTAACTGGTCAAAGCCTTTCTCTTCGTGTATAGACACAGAAATTTTAAAAACTGACTGGTCGTCCTTACTTCATTTCTGTTGGATAAATTTCGTAAGGAAATGCTGTTGGTGTTAGGTGGACCGAGTATTGCGTACGGAGTCTGTATTGATTTGGATTAGCCGTCTGCCATGGACGCGACTGAGTAGGCGTTCTTTACGCGGTGATGGAATTAGACAGAGCTGCTAGAATGTAGCGCTGTATAGAGCAGAGGTTCCCAAAATATGGAGAAACATTTTCAACATCCTTTGCTTGATTGAGGCAGTCATCAGAACGAAGTATCGTTCTGCGTTGTATCCCGAAGGATGGTGATGGGATACAGGAGCGTAGACCAAGAGGAAGTGCGTTGATATTCAAGTCCACTTGTAGAACACAGTAGAGATATATATTGAATTAAAGCTGCACCAGTTTACAGTATCTCGAGTCAGAAAATTATGAAGGCGTAATTTATAACAGTTATAATTACTCTTCGCTAATACAAATTGCAGTTTTGTGGACTTTCAGTTTATTCTGTGTATAGTAATATAAAATATCGTCAAATTGAGTACCTGATCTATTTTCCTAATCAATGAAACTGAAGCTTTACAAGTGCAAGGAAACCGAAATTTGAGTCTATCGTGAGTCACTGCAGTCTGATTCACATCTCTAGATACTCTTTATACAAAAACACAGTTTAATATTAAGTTTCACCGCTACTAAATCTTCCGAAATAATTCATTCCCTTCCTAAGAGGGTTCATAAATTAACTTTTTGTGTGCTCTTTGAAATGAAAAAAGAAGCATCATTAACCCCATGAAGCCGTAGGTCGTCTGAATTATATTTAAAAATTCAGTCCGTACCGCGAAGAGAAAACACTCTTCAGCATTACGAAGATCAACTGGTTAACGCTGTTTAAGGAAATGATCGCTGTTTACTCCGAGAATCATAGTTCGTCTGAATTATATTTAAGAATTCAGTCCGTACCGCGAAGAAAACACAACTCTTCACCATTACGAAGATCAACTGATTAACGCTGTTTAAGGAAATGATCGCTGTTTACTCCGAGAATCATAGTTCGTCTGAATTATATTTAAGAATTCAGTCCGTACCGCGAAGAGAAAACACTCTTCAGCATTACGAAGATCAACTGGTTAACGCTGTTTAAGGAAATGATCGCTGTTTACTCCGAGAATCATAGTTCATCTGAATTATATTTAAGAATTCAGTCCGTACCGCGAAGAAAACACAACTCTTCACCATTACGAAGATCAACTGATTAACGCTGTTTAAGGAAATGATCGCTATTTACTCCGAGAATCATAGTTCGTCTGAATTATATTTAAGAATTGAGTCCGTACCGCGAAGAAAACACAACTCTTCACCATTACGAAGATCAACTGGTTAACGCTGTTTAAGGAAATGATCGCTGTTTATTCCGAGAATCATAGTTCGTCTGAATTATATTTAAGAATTCAGTCCTTACCGCGAAGAAAACACAACTCTTCACCATTACGAAGATCAACTGGTTAACGCTGTTTAAGGAAATGATCGCTGTTTATTCCGAGAATCATAGTTCGTCTGAATTATATTTAAGAATTCAGTCCGTACCGCGAAGAAAACACAACTCTTCACCATTACGAAGATCAACTGGTTAACGCTGTTTAAGGAAATGATCGCTGTTTATTCCGAGAATCGTAGTTCGTCTGAATAATATTTAAGAATCCAGTCCGTACCGCGAAGAAAACACAACTCTTCACCATTACGAAGATCAACTGGTTAACGCTGTTTAAGGAAATGATCGCTGTTTATTCCGAGAATCATAGTTCGTCTGAATTATATTTAAGAATTCAGTCCGTACCGCGAAGAAAACACAACCCTTCACCATTACGAAGATCAACTGATTAACGCTGTTTAAGGAAATGATCGCTGTTTATTCCGAGAATCATAGTTCGTCTGAATTATATTTAAGAATTCAGTCCGTACCGCGAAGAGAAAACACTCTTCAGCATTACGAAGATCAACTGGTTAACGCTGTTTAAGGAAATGATCGCTGTTTATTCCGAGAATCATAGTTCGTCTGAATTATATTTAAGAATTCAGTCCGTACCGCGAAGAAAACACAACTCTTCACCATTACGAAGATCAACTGGTTAACGCTGTTTAAGGTAATGATCGCTGTTTATTCCGAGAATCATAGTTCGTCTGAATTATATTTAAGAATTCAGTCCGTACCGCGAAGAAAACACAACTCTTCACCATTACGAAGATCAAATGGTTAACGCTGTTTAAGGAAATGATCGCTGTTTATTCCGAGAATCATAGTTCGTCTGAATTATATTTAAGAATTCAGTCCGTACTGCGAAGAAAACACAACTCTTCACCATTACGAAGATCAACTGATTAACGCTGTTTAAGGAAATGTTCGCTGTTTATTCGGAGAATCATAGTTCGTCTGAATTATATTTAAGAATTCAGTCCGTACCGCGAAGAGAAAACACTCTTCAGCATTACGAAGATCAACTGGTTAACGCTGTTTAAGGAAATGATCGCTGTTTATTCCGAGAATCATAGTTCGTCTGAATTATATTTAAGAATTCAGTCCGTACCGCGAAGAAAACACAACTCTTCACCATTACGAAGATCAACTGATTAACGCTGTTTAAGGTAATGATCGCTGTTTATTCCGAGAATCATAGTTCGTCTGAATTATATTTAAGAATTCAGTCCGTACTGCGAAGAAAACACAACTCTTCACCATTACGAAGATCAACTGATTAAGGCTGTTTAAGGAAATGATCGCTGTTTATTCCGAGAATCATAGTTCGTCTGAATAATATTTAAGAATCCAGTCCGTACCGCGAAGAAAACACAACTCTTCACCATTACGAAGATCAACTGGTTAACGCTGTTTAAGGAAATGATCGCTGTTTATAGTGAGAATCATAGAAAATCCATAAATATAAAAGGCATCATAATTAAAGCACTTGGTACGTACGTTGAAGTAAACTTTCAGAATTGAACTAATTGGTATTTAGCATTTTCTGTTGAAGGCTTAATGTACCGGTTACATAACTTTTTCTTTATCAGTATTACTTCGCCCCACTCGCTTGTAAATAATCTTCTTGAATCTCTTTCCCTAAGGGTTTTCAAGTTCGGATTGTCTTACAGAGTGAGAAACGAAGTATTACGCCTGTCTAAATCATCAAGAAATATTATAGGACTGTTAACTCAGTTGAAGCATCTCTCTGTCTGTCTGTCTGTCTGTGTTTTTAATAAGTTCCGAAGATTAGGATAGGTTGACACTCAGGTTACAGTAAATTGGTTCATCGATTCTCGACAGATTCTGACGAATTTAGGACCGCGTTCAGGTGTGTGTTGCTCTAAAAATCCAGTCGTTCCTCAGCTCGAATATTTGTTGCGCCATTGAACAATGTCTCGAGAATAATAGCAAAACTTGAAGAAGGTCTGTTTGCAGCACATCCTTACACTGAGATTCAGTGTAGGTAGCACCCGTTATTACTTGATTGAACGGTGGTAATTAATCTTGTTAATGGTCCCGAAGAACTCTATTCCTAGAACACAAAGTTGCGTTGATACTGACCGACCGGTATCAAATAATCCCAACCGTAGTTTAATGGCGACTATTCCAATAGGACCAGCCGACTGTTCCAAGACAGAATCAGTACTGACTGTCTTCTGATTGGTCCTCGATGCAATTCGAAAGTATTGATTTCTTTCCATTGAGTTCGTCACAGATGGCTCGTCTTATCTTTGGTTCCGTATTTTTCCGATAGACTGCGTCATTGTGTTTGAACGTCGTGTCCTCGAGTAAATGTGAGGCAATATTTTCGATATATTTTGTAGAAGTTTGACATAGGACACCAATATGTTACCACAAGTTTGACGTGCGCCACGAATTCCGCGCCCACCAAACATTGCAATTGATGTACCAGAGATTTATATTCAGTTTCTTTGTGAGGCGATTTATATTAATAAATGACGTACTATCATTCACGTATGTTTATTCCGATTCTTTCGTTACATGATACTTATTTATAGTGAGTTAGATTGGGTCATCGTTAAGCATGAATCTGCTACGTATTTGCGTCAACATCTACACTGCATCAATTTTGGAAGAAATATTTCTTGTCGAAACATTATGTAATTTTAGACGTGTTATGATGTATTACACGAATATAAGCACTAATTGTGTTATATGGGGATTGTGTGAACGCTTAATATTGTTATTGATAAGTGGTCGTGGCCGACTTTGCGCATCCTCCACCTCACGACTTTGATGCCTTCGTGCGAATTTCTAAAAATCGATAAGACATAATAGAGTATGAATATCATTAACTTACCTGTGGCAAGACGTCTATACAAAATTTCAATAATTTCTCAGCATCCATTCGCTTTTTCCAAAATTCGTGCACAGGAAACCATTTTGCACTGATGCAGATTACCCCGTTTTGGTTGGTTTGGGTTGGGTTAGGTTAGGTTTGGTTAGGTTAGTGGGGCACCTGCGCAGACGTTGTTGCGCAGTGCAGTCATATGACTTGCGCATGTGAGGGCACCTTGAGCTCGCTATGGTTAATTGTATATTATTAAACACTCAAAAATTCGATTCCGTCACTTTAAAAAGTATATTATATTCTGGGCTTCACTTTGATACCTGATTTAATATTTTTACAAGGATATTTTATTGGACACATACTTTCAGTAATTACAAGTACAGCAATCACTTATCACTTAAATATGATGTTATTGAATATTTCATTGTGGAAGTATATATGTTGTCACACGAAGAATAATTTATTAAAATATTTATTTAATTTTATATTACACTACATGTAATTACTACAGTGACCCCAGTCATCGTTATAAAGAATAAATATTTTCAAATTACATAGGTCCTGCTTCTGCAGATACGCGATATCTGTTTATGATTTACGTGTTACTAACTCGTACAAACGTCTTTACTGAGCACACATGGCATGGAAATGTGTTTTCACTTAAGTCGTATGTCTCAATGTGGCGAACCGCACATATTCTTGCATGTTATGTTGGATTGATGTTTCACTTGTTTCTATTCTAACACGTCACCGATAAGACATCCTTACATTGAGATTCATTATAGGTAGCACCCGTTAATACGTGATTGAACGGTGGTAATTAATCTTGTTAATGGTCCCGAAGAACTCTATTTCTAGAACACAAATTTAGGTTGATACTGACCGACGGAAATCGAATAATTCCAACCGTAGTTTAATGGCGACTAGTCAAATGGAACCAGCCAACTGTTCCAAGACAGAACCAGTACTGACTGGCTTCTGATTGGTCCTCGATGCCATTCGAAAGTATTGATTTCTTTCCATTTAGGTCGTCACAGATGGCACGTCTTATCTTTGGTTCCGTATTTTCTGCGATAGACTGCGTCTTTGTGTTTGTACGTCGTGCCCTCGAGTAAATGTGAGGCAATATATTCGATATATTTTGTAGAAGTTTGACATAGGACACCAATATGTTACCACAAGTTTGACGTGCGCCACGATTTCCGCGCCCACCAAACATTGCAATTGATGTACCATAAATTTATATTCTGTGTCTTTGTGAGGCGATTTATATTAATAAATGACGTACTATCATTCACGTATGTTTATTCCGATTCTTTCGTTACATGATACTTATTTATCGTGAGTTAGATTGGGTCATCGTTACGCATGAATCTGCTACGTATTTGCGTCAACATCTACACTGCATCAATTTTGGAAGAAATATTTCTTGTGGAAACATTATGTAATTTTAGACGTGTTATGATGTATTACACGCATATAAGCACTAATTGTGTTATATGGGGATTGTGTGAGCGCTTAATATCGTTATTGATAAGTGGTCGTGACCGACTTTGCGCATCCTCCACCTCACGACTTTGATGCCTTCGTGCGAATTTCTAAAAGGCGATAAGACATAAGAGAGTATGAATATCATTAACTTACCTGTGGCATGACGTCCATACAAAATTTCAATAATTTCTGAGCATCCATTCGGTTTTTCCAAAATTCGTGCGCAGGAAACCATTTTGCACTGATGCAGATTACCCCGTTTTGGTTGGTTTGGGTTAGGTTAGGTTAGGTTAGGTTAGTGGGGCACCTGCGCAGACGTTGTTGCGCAGTGCAGTCGTATGACTTGCGCATTTGAGGGCACCTTGAGCTCGTTATGGTTAATTGTATATTATTAAACACTCAAAAATTCGATTCCGTCACTTTAAGAAGTATATTATATTCTGGGCTTTACTTTCATACCTGATTTAATTTTTTTACAAGGATATTTTATTGGACACATACTTTCAGTATTTGCAAGTACACCAATCACTTATCACTTAAATATGATGTTATTGAATATTTCATTGTGGAAGTATATATGTTGTTACACGAAGAATAATTTATTAAATTATTTATTGAATTTTATATTACACTACATGTAATTACTACAGTGACCCTAGTCATCGTTATAAAGAATAAATGTTCTCAAAATACATAGGTCCAACTTCAGAAGATACATGATGTCTGTATATGATTTACGTGTTACTAACTCGTACAAACGTCTTTACTGAGCACACATGGCATGGAAATGTCCATTCACTGAAGTCGTATGTCTCAATGTGGCGAACCGCACATATTCTTGCGTGTTATGTTGGATTGTTGTTTCAATTGTTTCTAATCTCACACGTCACCGAGAAGACATCCTTACACTGAAATTCAGTGTAGGTAGCACCCGTTAATACTTGATTGAACGATGGTCATTAATCTTGTTAATGGTCCCGAAGAACTCTATTCCTAGAACACAAAGTTACGTTGATACTGACCGACCGGTATCAAATAATCCCAACCGTAGTTTAATGGCGACAATTCCAATGGACCAGCCGACTGTTCCAAGACAGAATCAGTACTGACTGTCTTCTGATTGGTCCTCGATGCAATTCGAAAGTATTGATTTCTTTCCATTTAGGTCGTCACAGATGGCTCGTCTTATCTTTAGTTCCGTATTTTTCCGATAGACTGCGTCCTCGTGTTTGTACGTCGTGTCCTCGAGTAAATGTGATGCAATATATTCGATATATTTTGTAGAAGTTTGACATAGGACACCAATATGTTACCACAAGTCTGACGTGCGCCACGATTTCCGCGCCCACCAAACATTGCAATTGATGTACCATAAATTTATATTCTGTTTCTTTGTGAGGCGATTTATATTAATAAATGACGTAATATCATTCACGTATGTTTATTCCGATTCTTTCGTTACATGATACTTATTTATAGTGAGTTAGATTGGGTCATCGTTACGCATGAATCTGCTACGCATTTGCGTCAACATCTACACTGCATCAATTTTGGAAGAAATATTTCTTGTGGAAACATTATGTAATTTTAGACGTGTTATGATGTATTACACGCATATAAGCACTAATTGTGTTATATGGGGATTGTGTGAGCGCTTATTACCTTTATTGATAAGTGGTTGTGGCCGACTTTGCGCATCCTCCACCTCACGACTTTGATGCCTTCGTGCGAATTTCTAAAAGGCGATAAGACATAAGAGAGTATGAATATCATTAACTTACCTGTGGCATGACGTCCATACAAAATTTCAATAATTTCTGAGCAACCATTCGCTTTTTCCAAAATTCGTGCGCAGGAAACCATTTTGCACTCATGCAGTTTACCCCGTTTTGGTTGGCTTGGGTTAGGTTAGGTTTGGTTAGGTTAGGTTAGGTTAGTGGGGCACCTGCGCAGACGTTGTTGCGCAGTGCAGTCGTATGACTTGCGCATGTGAGGGCACCTTGAGCTCGTTATGGTTAATTGTATATTATTAAACACTCAAAAATTCGATTCCGTCACTTTAAAAAGTATATTATATTCTGGGCTTCACTTTGATACCTGATTTAATTTTTTTACAAAGATATTTTATTGGACACATACTTTCAGTGATTGCTAGTACACCTATCACTTATCACTTAAAAATGATGTTATTGAATATTTCATTGTGGAAGTATATATGTTGTCACACGAAGAATAATTTATTAAAATATT
Source organism: Zootermopsis nevadensis (assembly GCF_977971745.1). Taxonomy (NCBI): domain Eukaryota; kingdom Metazoa; phylum Arthropoda; class Insecta; order Blattodea; family Termopsidae; genus Zootermopsis; species Zootermopsis nevadensis. The sequence goes on from NW_028259190.1 coordinate 141,319, forward strand.
TTTTTAATTTTATATTACACTACATGTAATTACTACAGTGACCCCAGTCATCGTTATAAAGAATAAATGTTCTCAAATTACATAGGTCCAGCTTCTGCAGATACGCGATGTCTGTATATGATTTACGTGTTACTAACTCGTACAAACGTCTTTACTGAGCACACATGGCATGGAAATGTCCATTCACTGAAGTCGTATGTCTCAATGTGGCGAACCGCACACATTGTTGCGTGTTATGTTGGATTGTTGTTTCAATTGTTTCTATTCTCACACGTCACCGAGAAGACATCCTTACACTGAGATTCAGTGTAGGTAGCACCCGTTATTACTTGATTGAACGGTGGTAATTAATCTTGTTAATGGTCCCGAAGAACTCTATTCCTAGAACACAAAGTTGCGTTGATACTGACCGACCGGTATCAAATAATCCCAACCGTAGTTTAATGGCGACTATTCCAATAGGACCAGCCGACTGTTCCAAGACAGAATCAGTACTGACTGTCTTCTGATTGGTCCTCGATGCAATTCGAAAGTATTGATTTCTTTCCATTGAGTTCGTCACAGATGGCTCGTCTTATCTTTGGTTCCGTATTTTTCCGATAGACTGCGTCATTGTGTTTGAACGTCGTGTCCTCGAGTAAATGTGAGGCAATATTTTCGATATATTTTGTAGAAGTTTGACATAGGACACCAATATGTTACCACAAGTTTGACGTGCGCCACGAATTCCGCGCCCACCAAACATTGCAATTGATGTACCAGAGATTTATATTCAGTTTCTTTGTGAGGCGATTTATATTAATAAATGACGTACTATCATTCACGTATGTTTATTCCGATTCTTTCGTTACATGATACTTATTTATAGTGAGTTAGATTGGGTCATCGTTAAGCATGAATCTGCTACGTATTTGCGTCAACATCTACACTGCATCAATTTTGGAAGAAATATTTCTTGTCGAAACATTATGTAATTTTAGACGTGTTATGATGTATTACACGAATATAAGCACTAATTGTGTTATATGGGGATTGTGTGAACGCTTAATATTGTTATTGATAAGTGGTCGTGGCCGACTTTGCGCATCCTCCACCTCACGACTTTGATGCCTTCGTGCGAATTTCTAAAAATCGATAAGACATAATAGAGTATGAATATCATTAACTTACCTGTGGCAAGACGTCTATACAAAATTTCAATAATTTCTCAGCATCCATTCGCTTTTTCCAAAATTCGTGCACAGGAAACCATTTTGCACTGATGCAGATTACCCCGTTTTGGTTGGTTTGGGTTGGGTTAGGTTAGGTTTGGTTAGGTTAGTGGGGCACCTGCGCAGACGTTGTTGCGCAGTGCAGTCATATGACTTGCGCATGTGAGGGCACCTTGAGCTCGCTATGGTTAATTGTATATTATTAAACACTCAAAAATTCGATTCCGTCACTTTAAAAAGTATATTATATTCTGGGCTTCACTTTGATACCTGATTTAATATTTTTACAAGGATATTTTATTGGACACATACTTTCAGTAATTACAAGTACAGCAATCACTTATCACTTAAATATGATGTTATTGAATATTTCATTGTGGAAGTATATATGTTGTCACACGAAGAATAATTTATTAAAATATTTATTTAATTTTATATTACACTACATGTAATTACTACAGTGACCCCAGTCATCGTTATAAAGAATAAATATTTTCAAATTACATAGGTCCTGCTTCTGCAGATACGCGATATCTGTTTATGATTTACGTGTTACTAACTCGTACAAACGTCTTTACTGAGCACACATGGCATGGAAATGTGTTTTCACTTAAGTCGTATGTCTCAATGTGGCGAACCGCACATATTCTTGCATGTTATGTTGGATTGATGTTTCACTTGTTTCTATTCTAACACGTCACCGATAAGACATCCTTACATTGAGATTCATTATAGGTAGCACCCGTTAATACGTGATTGAACGATGGTAATTAATCTTGTTAATGGTCCCGAAGAACTCTATTTCTAGAACACAAATTTAGGTTGATACTGACCGACGGAAATCGAATAATTCCAACCGTAGTTTAATGGCGACTAGTCAAATGGAACCAGCCAACTGTTCCAAGACAGAACCAGTACTGACTGGCTTCTGATTGGTCCTCGATGCCATTCGAAAGTATTGATTTCTTTCCATTTAGGTCGTCACAGATGGCACGTCTTATCTTTGGTTCCGTATTTTCTGCGATAGACTGCGTCTTTGTGTTTGTACGTCGTGCCCTCGAGTAAATGTGAGGCAATATATTCGATATATTTTGTAGAAGTTTGACATAGGACACCAATATGTTACCACAAGTTTGACGTGCGCCACGATTTCCGCGCCCACCAAACATTGCAATTGATGTACCATAAATTTATATTCTGTGTCTTTGTGAGGCGATTTATATTAATAAATGACGTACTATCATTCACGTATGTTTATTCCGATTCTTTCGTTACATGATACTTATTTATCGTGAGTTAGATTGGGTCATCGTTACGCATGAATCTGCTACGTATTTGCGTCAACATCTACACTGCATCAATTTTGGAAGAAATATTTCTTGTGGAAACATTATGTAATTTTAGACGTGTTATGATGTATTACACGCATATAAGCACTAATTGTGTTATATGGGGATTGTGTGAGCGCTTAATATCGTTATTGATAAGTGGTCGTGACCGACTTTGCGCATCCTCCACCTCACGACTTTGATGCCTTCGTGCGAATTTCTAAAAGGCGATAAGACATAAGAGAGTATGAATATCATTAACTTACCTGTGGCATGACGTCCATACAAAATTTCAATAATTTCTGAGCATCCATTCGGTTTTTCCAAAATTCGTGCGCAGGAAACCATTTTGCACTGATGCAGATTACCCCGTTTTGGTTGGTTTGGGTTAGGTTAGGTTAGGTTAGGTTAGTGGGGCACCTGCGCAGACGTTGTTGCGCAGTGCAGTCGTATGACTTGCGCATTTGAGGGCACCTTGAGCTCGTTATGGTTAATTGTATATTATTAAACACTCAAAAATTCGATTCCGTCACTTTAAGAAGTATATTATATTCTGGGCTTTACTTTCATACCTGATTTAATTTTTTTACAAGGATATTTTATTGGACACATACTTTCAGTATTTGCAAGTACACCAATCACTTATCACTTAAATATGATGTTATTGAATATTTCATTGTGGAAGTATATATGTTGTTACACGAAGAATAATTTATTAAATTATTTATTGAATTTTATATTACACTACATGTAATTACTACAGTGACCCTAGTCATCGTTATAAAGAATAAATGTTCTCAAAATACATAGGTCCAACTTCAGAAGATACATGATGTCTGTATATGATTTACGTGTTACTAACTCGTACAAACGTCTTTACTGAGCACACATGGCATGGAAATGTCCATTCACTGAAGTCGTATGTCTCAATGTGGCGAACCGCACATATTCTTGCGTGTTATGTTGGATTGTTGTTTCAATTGTTTCTAATCTCACACGTCACCGAGAAGACATCCTTACACTGAAATTCAGTGTAGGTAGCACCCGTTAATACTTGATTGAACGATGGTCATTAATCTTGTTAATGGTCCCGAAGAACTCTATTCCTAGAACACAAAGTTACGTTGATACTGACCGACCGGTATCAAATAATCCCAACCGTAGTTTAATGGCGACAATTCCAATGGACCAGCCGACTGTTCCAAGACAGAATCAGTACTGACTGTCTTCTGATTGGTCCTCGATGCAATTCGAAAGTATTGATTTCTTTCCATTTAGGTCGTCACAGATGGCTCGTCTTATCTTTAGTTCCGTATTTTTCCGATAGACTGCGTCCTCGTGTTTGTACGTCGTGTCCTCGAGTAAATGTGATGCAATATATTCGATATATTTTGTAGAAGTTTGACATAGGACACCAATATGTTACCACAAGTCTGACGTGCGCCACGATTTCCGCGCCCACCAAACATTGCAATTGATGTACCATAAATTTATATTCTGTTTCTTTGTGAGGCGATTTATATTAATAAATGACGTAATATCATTCACGTATGTTTATTCCGATTCTTTCGTTACATGATACTTATTTATAGTGAGTTAGATTGGGTCATCGTTACGCATGAATCTGCTACGCATTTGCGTCAACATCTACACTGCATCAATTTTGGAAGAAATATTTCTTGTGGAAACATTATGTAATTTTAGACGTGTTATGATGTATTACACGCATATAAGCACTAATTGTGTTATATGGGGATTGTGTGAGCGCTTATTACCTTTATTGATAAGTGGTTGTGGCCGACTTTGCGCATCCTCCACCTCACGACTTTGATGCCTTCGTGCGAATTTCTAAAAGGCGATAAGACATAAGAGAGTATGAATATCATTAACTTACCTGTGGCATGACGTCCATACAAAATTTCAATAATTTCTGAGCAACCATTCGCTTTTTCCAAAATTCGTGCGCAGGAAACCATTTTGCACTCATGCAGTTTACCCCGTTTTGGTTGGCTTGGGTTAGGTTAGGTTTGGTTAGGTTAGGTTAGGTTAGTGGGGCACCTGCGCAGACGTTGTTGCGCAGTGCAGTCGTATGACTTGCGCATGTGAGGGCACCTTGAGCTCGTTATGGTTAATTGTATATTATTAAACACTCAAAAATTCGATTCCGTCACTTTAAAAAGTATATTATATTCTGGGCTTCACTTTGATACCTGATTTAATTTTTTTACAAAGATATTTTATTGGACACATACTTTCAGTGATTGCTAGTACACCTATCACTTATCACTTAAAAATGATGTTATTGAATATTTCATTGTGGAAGTATATATGTTGTCACACGAAGAATAATTTATTAAAATATTTTTTTAATTTTATATTACACTACATGTAATTACTACAGTGACCCCAGTCATCGTTATAAAGAATAAATGTTCTCAAATTACATAGGTCCAGCTTCTGCAGATACGCGATGTCTGTATATGATTTACGTGTTACTAACTCGTACAAACGTCTTTACTGAGCACACATGGCATGGAAATGTCCATTCACTGAAGTCGTATGTCTCAATGTGGCGAACCGCACACATTGTTGCGTGTTATGTTGGATTGTTGTTTCAATTGTTTCTATTCTCACACGTCACCGAGAAGACATCCTTACACTGAGATTCAGTGTAGGTAGCACCCGTTAATACTTGATTGAACGGTGGTAATTAATCTTGTTAATGTTCCCGAAGAACTCTATTCCTAGAACACAAATTTACGTTGATACTGACCGACCGGTATCAAATAATCCCAACCGCAGTTTAACGGCGACTAGTCAAATGGAACCAGCCAACTGTTCCAAGACAGAACCAGTACTGACTGGCTTCTGATTGGTCCTCGATGCAATTCGAAAGTATTGATTTCTTTCCATTTAGGTCGTCACAGATGGCACGTCTTATCTTTGGTTCCGTATTTTCTGCGATAGACTGCGTTTTTGTGTTTGTACGTCGTGTCCTCGAGTAAATGTGATGCAATATTTTCGATATATTTTCTAGAAGCTTGACATAGGACACCAATATGTTACCACAAGTTTGACGTGCGCCACGAATTCCGCGCCCACCAAACATTGTAATTGATGTACCAGAGATTTATATTCCGTTTCTTTGTGAGGCAATTTATATTAATAAATGACGTACTATCATTCACGTATGTTTATTCCGATTCTTTCGTTACATGATACTTATTTATAGTGAGTTAGATTGGGTCATCGTTACGCATGAATCTGCTACGTATTTGCGTCAACATCTACACTGCATCAATTTTGGAAGAAATATTTCTTGTGGAAACAATGTAATTTTAGACGATTTATGATGTATTACACGCATATAAGCACTAATTGTGTTATATAGGTATTTTGTGAGCGCTTAATATCGTTATTGATAAGTGGTCGTGGCCGACTTTGCGCATCCTCCACCTCACGACTTTGATGCCTTCGTGCGAATTTCTAAAAAGCGATAAGACATAATAGAGTATGAATATCATTAACTTACCTGTGGAATGACGTCCATACAAAATTTCAATAATTTCTGAGCATCCATTCGGTTTTTCCAAAATTCGTGCGCAGGAAACCATTTTGCACTGATGCAGATTACCCCGTTTTGGTTGGTTTGGGTTAGGTTAGGTTAGGTTAGGTTAGGTTAGTGGGGCACCTGCGCAGACGTTGTTGCGCAGTGCAGTCGTATGGCTTGAGCATGTGAGGGCACCTTGAGCTCGTTATGGTTAATTGTATATTATTAAACACTCAAAAATTCGATTCCGTCACTTTAAAATGTATATTATATTCTGGGCTTCACTTTCATACCTGATTTAATTTTTTTACAAAGATATTTTATTGGACACATACTTTCAGTAATAGGAAGTACACCAATCACTTATCACTTAAATATGATGTTATTGAATATTTCATTGTGGAAGTATATATGTTGTCACAGGAAGAATAATTTATTAAAATATTTATTTAATTTTATGTTAGACTACATGTAATTACTACAGTGACCCCAGTCATCGTTATAAGGAATAAATATTTTCAAATTACATAAGTCCAGCTTCTGCAGATACGCGATATCTGTATATGATTTACTTGTTACTAACTCCTACAAACGTCTTTACTGAGCACACAGGGCATGGAAATGTCCATTCACTGAAGTCGTATGTCTCAATGTGGCGAACCGCACATATTTTTGCATGTTATGTTGGATTGATGTTCCACTTGTTTCTATTCTAACACGTCACCGATAAGACATCCTTACATTGAGATTCATTATAGGTAGCACCCGTTAATACGTGATTGAACGGTGGTAATTAATCTTGTTAATGGTCCCGAAGAACTCTATTTCTAGAACACAAATTTAGGTTGATACTGACCGACGGAAATCGAATAATTCCAACCGTAGTTTAATGGCGACTAGTCAAATGGAACCAGCCAACTGTTCCAAGACAGAACCAGCACTGACTGGCTTCTGATTGGTCCTCGATGCCATTCGAAAGTATTGATTTCTTTCCATTTAGGTCGTCACAGATGGCACGTCTTATCTTTGGTTCCGTATTTCCTGCGATAGACTGCGTCTTTGTGTTTGTACGTCGTGTCCTCGAGTAAATGTGAGGCAATATTTTCGATATATTTTGTAGAAGTTTGACATAGGACACCAATATGTTACCACAAGTTTGACGTGCGCCACGAATTCCGCGCCCACCAAACATTGCAATTCATGTACCAGAGATTTATATTCAGTTTCTTTGTGAGGCAATTTATATTAATAAATGACGTACTATCATTCACTATGTTTACTCCGATTCTTTCGTTACATGATACTTATTTATAGTGAGTTAGATTGGGTCATCGTTACGCATGAATCTGCTACGTATTTGCGTCAACATCTACACTGTATCAATTTTGGAAGAAATATTTCTTGTGGAAACAATGTAATTTTAGACGATTTATGATTTATTACACGCATATAAGCACTAATTGTGTTATATAGGTATTTTGTGAGCGCTTAATATCGTTATTGATAAGTGGTCGTGGCCGACCTTGCGCAACCTCCACCTCACGACTTTGATGCCTTCGTGCGAATTTCTAAAATAGATAAGACATAATAGAGTATGAATATCATTAACTTACCTGTGGCATGACGTCCATACAAAATTTCAATAATTTCTGAGCATCCATTCGGTTTTTCCAAAATTCGTGCGCAGGAAACCATTTGGCACTGATGCAGATTACCCCTTTTTGGTTGGTTTGGGTTACGTTAGGTTAGGTTAGTGGGGCACCTGCGCAGACGTTGTTGCGCAGTGCAGTCGTATGACTTGAGCATGTGAGGGCACCTTGAGCTCGTTATGGTTAATTGTATATTATTAAACACTCAAAAATTCGATTCCGTCACTTTAAAAAGTATATTATATTCTGGGCTTCACTTTCATACCTGATTTAATTTTTTTACAAAGATATTTTATTGGACACATACTTTCAGTAATAGGAAGTACACCAATCACTTATCACTTAAATATGATGTTATTGAATATTTCATTGTGGAAGTATATATGTTGTCACACGAAGAATAATTTATTAAAATATTTATTTAATTTTATATTACACTACATGTAATTACTACAGTGACCCCAGTCATCGTTATAAAGAATAAATTTTCTCAAATTACATAGGTCCAGCTTCTGCAGATACGCGATGTCTGTATATGATTTACGTGTTACTAACTCGTACAAACGTCTTTACTGAGCACACATGGCATGGAAATGTCCATTCACTGAAGTCGTATGTCTCAATGTGGCGAACCGCTCACATTCTTGCGTGTTATGTTGGATTGTTGTTTCAATTGTTTCTATTCTCACACGTCACCGAGAAGACATCCTTACACTGAGATTCAGTGTAGGTAGCACCCGTTAATACTTGATTGAACGGTGGTAATTAATCTTGTTAATGGTCCCGAAGAACTCTATTCCTAGAACACAAATTTACGTTGATACTGACCGACCGGTTTCAAATAATCCCAACCGCAGTTTAACGGCGACTAGTCAAATGGAACCAGCCAACTGTTCCAAGACAGAACCAGTACTGACTGGCTTCTGATTGGTCCTCGATGCAATTCGAAAGTATTGATTTCTTTCCATTTAGGTCGTCACAGATGGCACGTCTTATCTTTGGTTCCGTATTTTCTGCGATAGACTGCGTTTTTGTGTTTGTACGTCGTGTCCTCGAGTAAATGTGAGGCAATATTTTCGATATATTTTGTAGAAGTTTGACATAGGACACCAATATGTTACCACAAGTTTGACGTGCGCCACGAATTCCGCGCCCACCAAACATTGCAATTCATGTACCAGAGATTTATATTCAGTTTCTTTGTGAGGCAATTTATATTAATAAATGACGTACTATCATTCACTATGTTTATTCCGATTCTTTCGTTACATGATGCTTATTTATAGTGAGTTAGATTGGGTCATCGTTACGCATGAATCTGCTACGTATTTGCGTCAACATCTACACTGCATCAATTTTGGAAGAAATATTTCTTGTGGAAACAATGTAATTTTAGACGATTTATGATGTATTACACGCATATAAGCACTAATTGTGTTATATAGGTATTTTGTGAGCGCTTAATATCGTTATTGATAAGTGGTCGTGGCAGACTTTGCGCATCCTCCACCTCACGAATTTGATGCCTTCGTGCTAATTTCTAAAACGCGATAAGACATAATAGAGTATGAATATCATTAACTTACCTGTGGCATGACGTCCATACAAAATTTCAATAATTTCTGAGCATCCATTCACTTTTTCCAAAATTCGTGCGCAGGAGACCATTTTGCACTGATGCAGATTACCCCGTTTTGGTTGGTTTGGGTTAGGTTAGGTTAGTGGGGCATTTGCGCAGACGTTTTTGCGCAGTGCAGTCGTATGACTTGCGCATGTGAGGGCACCTTGAGCTCGTTATGGTTATTTGTATATTATTAAACACTCAAAAATTCGATTCCGTCACTTTAAAAAGTATATTATATTCTGGGCTTCACTTTCATACCTGATTTAATATTTTTACAAAGATATTTTATTGGACACATACTTTCAGTAATTGGAAGTACACCAATCACTTATCACTTAAATATGATGTTATTGAATATTTCATTGTGGAAGTATATATGTTCTCACACGAAGAATAATTTATTAAAATATTTATTTAATTTTATATTACACTACATGTAATTACTACAGTGACCCCAGTCATCGTTATAAAGAATAAATGTTCTCAAAATACATAGGTCCAGCTTCAGAAGATACGCGATGTCTGTATATGATTTACGTGTTACTAACTCGTACAAACGTTTTTACTGAGCACACATGGCATGGAAATGTCCATTCACTGAAGTCATATGTCTCAATGTGGCGAACCGCACATATTTTGCGTGCTATGTTGGATTGTTGTTTCAATTGTTTCTATTCTCACACGTCAACGAGAAGACATCCTTACACTGAGATTCAGTGTAGGTAGCACCCGTTAATACTTGATTGAACGATGGTAATTAATCTTATTAATGGTCCCGAAGAACTCTATTTCTAGAACACAAAGTTACTTTGATACTGACCGACCGGTATCAAATAATCCCAACCGTAGTTTAATGGCGACTATTCCAATGGGACCAGCCGACTGTTCCAAGACAGAATCAGAACTGACTGTCTTCTGATTGGCCCTCCGTGAAATTCGAAAGTATTGATTTCTTACCATTTAGGTCGTCACAGATGGCACGTCTTACCTTTGGTTCCGTATTTTTCCGATAGACTGCGTCCTTGTGTTTGTACGTCGTGTCCTCGAGTAAATGTGAGGCAATATTTTCGATATATTTTGTAGAAGTTTGACATAGGACACAAATATGTTACCACAAGTTTGACGTGCTCCACGAATTACGCGCCCACCAAACATTGCAATTGATGTACCAAAAATCTATATTCTGTTTCTTTGTGAGGCGATTTATATAAATAAATGACGTACTATCATTCACGTATGTTTATTCCGATTCTTTCGTTACATGATACTTATTTATAGTGAGTTAGATTGGGTCATCGTTAAGCATGAATCTGCTACGTATTTGCGTCAACATCTACACTGCATCAATTTTGGAAGAAATATTTCTTGTGGAAACATTATGTAATTTTAGACGTGTTATGATGTATTACACGAATATAAGCACTAATTGTGTTATATGGGGATTGTGTGAGCGCTTAATATCGTTATTGATAAGTGGTCGTGGCCGACTTTGCGCATCCTCCACCTCACGACTTTGATGCCTTGGTGCGAATTTCTAAAAAGCGATAAGTCATAATAGAGTATGAATATCATTAACTTACCTGTGGCATGACGTACATACAAAATTTCAATAATTTCTGAGCATCCATTCGCTTTTTCCAAAATTCGTGCGCAGGAGACCATTTTGCACTGATGCAGATTACCCCGTTTTGGTTGGTTTGGGTTAGGTTAGGTTAGGTTAGGTTAGGTTATTGGGGCACCTGCGCAGACGTTGTTGCGCAGTGCAGTCATATGACTTGCGCATGTGAGGGCACCTTGAGCTCGTTATGGTTAATTGTGTATTATTAAACACTCAAGAATTCGATTCCGTCACTTTAAAAAGTATATTATATTCTGGGCTTCACTTTCATACCTGATTTAATATTTTTACAAGAATATTTTATTGGACACATACTTTCAGTAATTGGAAGTACACCAATCACTTATCACTTAAATATGATGCTATTGGATATTTTATTGTGGAAGTATATATGTTGTTACACGAAGAATAATTTCTTAAAATATTTATTTAATTTTATATTTCACTACATGTAATTACTACAGTGACCCCAGTCATCGTTATAAAGAATAAATGTTCTCAAATTACATAGGTCCAGCTTCTGCAGATAGACGATGTATGTATATGATTTGCGTGTTACTAACTCGTACAAACGTCTTTACTGAGCACACATGGCATGGAAATGTCCATTCACTGAAGTCGTATGTCTCAATGTGGCGAACCGCACACATTGTTGCGTGTTATGTTGGATTGTTGTTTCAATTGTTTCTATTCTCACACGTCACCAAGAAGACATCCTTACACTGAGATTCAGTGTAGGTAGCACCCGTTAATACTTGATTGAACGGTGGTAATTAATCTTGTTAATGGTCCCGAAGAACTCTATTCCTAAAACACAAAGTTGCGTTGATACTGACCGACCGGTATCAAATAATCCCAACCGTAGTTTAATGGCGACTATTCCAATGGGACCAGCCGACTGTTCCAAGACAGAATCAGTACTGACTGTCTTCTGATTGGTCCTCGATGCCATTCGAAAGTATTGATTTCTTTCCATTTAGGTCGTCACAGGTGGAACGTCTTATCTTTGGTTCCGTATTTTTCCGATAGACTGCGTCTTTGTGTTTGTACTTCGTGTCCTCGAGTAAATGTGAGGCAATATTTTCGATATATTTTGTAGAAATTTGACATAGGACACCAATATGTTACCACACGTTTGACGTGCGCCATGAATTCCGCGTCCACCAAACATTGCAATTGATGTACCAGAGATTTATATTCAGTTTCTTTGTGAGGCCATTTATATTAATAAATGACGTACTATCATTCACGTATGTTTATTCCGATTCTTTCGTTACATGATACTTATTTATAGTGAGTTAGATTGGGTCATCGTTACGCATGAATCTGCTACGTATTTGCGTCAACACCTACAATGCATCAATTTTGGAAGAAATATTTCTTGTGGAAACATTATGTAATTTTAGACGTGTTATGATGTATTACACGCATATAAGCACTAATTGTGTTATATGGGGATTGTGTGAGCGCTTAATATCGTTATTAATAATTGGTCGTTGCCGGCTCTGCGCATCCTCCACCTCACGACTTTGATGCCTTCGTGCGAATTTCTAAAAAGCGATAAGACATAATAAAGTATGAATATCATTAACTTACCTGTGGCATGACGTCCATACAAAATTTCAATAATATCTGAGCTTCCATTCGGTTTTTCCAAAATTCGTGCGCAGGAAACCATTTTGCACTGATGCAGATTACCCCGTTTTGGTTGGTTTGGGTTAGGTTAGGTTAGTGGGGCACCTGCGCAGACGTTGTTGCGCAGTGCAGTCGTATGACTTGCGCATGTGAGGGCACCTTGAGCTCGTTATGGTTAATTGTATATTATTAAACACTCAAAAATTCGATTCCGTCACTTTAAAAAGTATATTATATTCTGGGCTTCACTTTCATACCTGATTTAATTTTTTTACAAGGATATTTTATTGGACACATACTTTCAGTAATTGCAAGTACACCAATCACTTATCACTTAAATATGATGTTATTGAATATTTCATTGTGGAAGTATATATGTTGTTACACGAAGAATAATTTATTAAAATATTTATTTAATTTTATATTACACTACATGTAATTACTACAGTGACCCCAGTCATCGTTATAAAGAATAAATGTTCTCAAATTACATAGGTCCAGCTTCTGCAGATAGACGATGTATGTATATGATTTACGTGTTACTAACTCGTACAAACGTCTTTACTGAGCACACATGGCATGGAAATGCCCATTCACTGAAGTCGTATGTCTCAATGTGGCGAACCGCACATATACTTGCGTGTTATGTTTGATTGTTGTTTCAATTGTTTCTATTCTCACACGTCACCGAGAAGACATCCCTACACTGAGATTCAGTGTAGGTAGCACCCGTTAATACTTGATTGAACGGTGGTAATTAATCTTGTTAATGGTCCCGAAGAACTCTATTTCTAGAACACAAATTTAGGTTGATACTGACCGACGGAAATCGAATAATTCCAAGCGTAGTTTAATGGCGACTATTCCAATGGGACCTGCCGACTGTTCCAAGAAGGAATCAGTACTGACTGTCTTCTGATTGGTCCTCGATGCCATTCGAAAGTATTGATTTCTTTCCATTTAGGTCGTCACAGATGGCTCGTCTTATCTTTGGTTCCGTATTTTTCCGATAAACTGCCTCATTTTGTTTGAGTGTCGTGTCCTCGAGTAAATGTGAGGCAATATTTTCGATATATTTTGTAGAAGTTTGACATAGGACACCAATATGTTACCACAAGTTTGACGTGCGCCACGAATTCCGCGTCCACCAAACATTGCAATTGATGTAACAGAGATTTATATTCAGTTTCTTTGCGAGGCAATTTATATTAATAAATGACGTACTATCATTCACTATGTTTATTCCGATTCTTTCGTTACATGATACTTATTTATAGTGAGTTAGATTGGGTCATCGTTAAGCATGGATCTGCTACGTATTTGCGTCAACATCTACACTGCATCAATTTTGGAAGAAATATTTCTTGTGGAAACATTATGTAATTTTAGACGTGTTATGATGTATTACATGAATATAAGCACTAATTGTGTTATATGGGGATTGTGTGAGCGCTTAATATCGTTATTGATAAGTAGTCGTGGCAGACTTTGCGCATACTCCACCTCACGAATTTGATGCCTTCGTGCTAATTTCTAAAAAGCGATAAGACATAATAGAGTATGAATATCATTAACTTACCTGTGGCATGACGTCCATACAAAATTTCAATAATTTCTGAGCATCCATTCGCTTTTTCCAAAATTCGTGCGCAGGAGACCATTTTGCACTGATGCAGATTACCCCGTTTTGGTTGGTTTGGGTTAGGTTAGGTTAGTGGGGCATTTGCGCAGACGTTTTTGCGCAGTGCAGTCGTATGACTTGCGCATGTGAGGGCACCTTGGGCTCGATATGGTTATTTGTATATTATTAAACACTCAAAAATTCGATTCCGTCACTTTAAAAAATATATTATATTCTGGGCTTCACTTTCATACCTGATTTAATATTTTTACAAGGATATTTTATTGGACACATACTTTCAGTAATTGGAAGTACACCAATCACTTATCACTTAAATATGATGTTATTGAATATTTCATTGTGGAAGTATATATGTTGTCACACGAAGAATAATTTATTAAAATATTTTTTTAATTTTATATTACACTACATGTAATTACTACAGTGACCCCAGTCATCGTTATAAAGAATAAATGTTCTCAAAATACATAGGTCCAGCTTCTGCAGTTACGCGATGTCTGTATATGATTTACGTGTTACTAACTCGTACAAACGTCTTTACTGAGCACACATGGCATGGAAATGTCTTTTCACTGAAGTCGTATGTCTCAATGTGGCGAACCGCACATATTCTTGCATGTTATGTTGGATTGATGTTTCACTTGTTTCTATTCTAACACGTCACCGATAAGACATCCTTACATTGAGATTCATTATAGGTAGCACCCGTTAATACGTGATTGAACGGTGGTAATTAATCTTGTTAATGGTCCCGAAGAACTCTATTTCTAGAACACAAATTTAGGTTGATACTGACCGACGGAAATCGAATAATTCCAAGCGTAGTTTAATGGCGACTAGTCAAATGGAACCAGCCAACTGTTCCAAGACAGAATCAGTACTGACTGTCTTCTGATTGGTCCTCGATGCCATTCGAAAGTATTGATTTCTTTCCATTTAGGTCGTCACAGGTGGAACGTCTTATCTTTGGTTCCGTATTTTTCCGATAGACTGCGTCTTTGTGTTTGTACTTCGTGTCCTCGAGTAAATGTGAGGCAATATTTTCGATATATTTTGTAGAAATTTGACATAGGACACCAATATGTTACCACACGTTTGACGTGCGCCATGAATTCCGCGTCCACCAAACATTGCAATTGATGTACCAGAGATTTATATTCAGTTTCTTTGTGAGGCCATTTATATTAATAAATGACGTACTATCATTCACGTATGTTTATTCCGATTCTTTCGTTACATGATGCTTATTTATAGTGAGTTAGATTGGGTCATCGTTACGCATGAATCTGCTACGTATTTGCGTCAACACCTACAATGCATCAATTTTGGAAGAAATATTTCTTGTGGAAACATTATGTAATTTTAGACGTGTTATGATGTATTACACGCATATAAGCACTAATTGTGTTATATGGGGATTGTGTGAGCGCTTAATATCGTTATTAATAATTGGTCGTTGCCGGCTCTGCGCATCCTCCACCTCACGACTTTGATGCCTTCGTGCGAATTTCTAAAAAGCGATAAGACATAATAAAGTATGAATATCATTAACTTACCTGTGGCATGACGTCCATACAAAATTTCAATAATATCTGAGCTTCCATTCGGTTTTTCCAAAATTCGTGCGCAGGAAACCATTTTGCACTGATGCAGATTACCCCGTTTTGGTTGGTTTGGGTTAGGTTAGGTTAGTGGGGCACCTGCGCAGACGTTGTTGCGCAGTGCAGTCGTATGACTTGCGCATGTGAGGGCACCTTGAGCTCGTTATGGTTAATTGTATATTATTAAACACTCAAAAATTCGATTCCGTCACTTTAAAAAGTATATTATATTCTGGGCTTCACTTTCATACCTGATTTAATTTTTTTACAAGGATATTTTATTGGACACATACTTTCAGTAATTGCAAGTACACCAATCACTTATCACTTAAATATGATGTTATTGAATATTTCATTGTGGAAGTATATATGTTGTTACACGAAGAATAATTTATTAAAATATTTATTTAATTTTATATTACACTACATGTAATTACTACAGTGACCCCAGTCATCGTTATAAAGAATAAATGTTCTCAAATTACATAGGTCCAGCTTCTGCAGATAGACGATGTATGTATATGATTTACGTGTTACTAACTCGTACAAACGTCTTTACTGAGCACACATGGCATGGAAATGCCCATTCACTGAAGTCGTATGTCTCAATGTGGCGAACCGCACATATACTTGCGTGTTATGTTTGATTGTTGTTTCAATTGTTTCTATTCTCACACGTCACCGAGAAGACATCCCTACACTGAGATTCAGTGTAGGTAGCACCCGTTAATACTTGATTGAACGGTGGTAATTAATCTTGTTAATGGTCCCGAAGAACTCTATTTCTAGAACACAAATTTAGGTTGATACTGACCGACGGAAATCGAATAATTCCAAGCGTAGTTTAATGGCGACTATTCCAATGGGACCTGCCGACTGTTCCAAGAAGGAATCAGTACTGACTGTCTTCTGATTGGTCCTCGATGCCATTCGAAAGTATTGATTTCTTTCCATTTAGGTCGTCACAGATGGCTCGTCTTATCTTTGGTTCCGTATTTTTCCGATAAACTGCCTCATTTTGTTTGAGTGTCGTGTCCTCGAGTAAATGTGAGGCAATATTTTCGATATATTTTGTAGAAGTTTGACATAGGACACCAATATGTTACCACAAGTTTGACGTGCGCCACGAATTCCGCGTCCACCAAACATTGCAATTGATGTAACAGAGATTTATATTCAGTTTCTTTGCGAGGCAATTTATATTAATAAATGACGTACTATCATTCACTATGTTTATTCCGATTCTTTCGTTACATGATACTTATTTATAGTGAGTTAGATTGGGTCATCGTTAAGCATGGATCTGCTACGTATTTGCGTCAACATCTACACTGCATCAATTTTGGAAGAAATATTTCTTGTGGAAACATTATGTAATTTTAGACGTGTTATGATGTATTACATGAATATAAGCACTAATTGTGTTATATGGGGATTGTGTGAGCGCTTAATATCGTTATTGATAAGTAGTCGTGGCAGACTTTGCGCATACTCCACCTCACGAATTTGATGCCTTCGTGCTAATTTCTAAAAAGCGATAAGACATAATAGAGTATGAATATCATTAACTTACCTGTGGCATGACGTCCATACAAAATTTCAATAATTTCTGAGCATCCATTCGCTTTTTCCAAAATTCGTGCGCAGGAGACCATTTTGCACTGATGCAGATTACCCCGTTTTGGTTGGTTTGGGTTAGGTTAGGTTAGTGGGGCATTTGCGCAGACGTTTTTGCGCAGTGCAGTCGTATGACTTGCGCATGTGAGGGCACCTTGGGCTCGATATGGTTATTTGTATATTATTAAACACTCAAAAATTCGATTCCGTCACTTTAAAAAATATATTATATTCTGGGCTTCACTTTCATACCTGATTTAATATTTTTACAAGGATATTTTATTGGACACATACTTTCAGTAATTGGAAGTACACCAATCACTTATCACTTAAATATGATGTTATTGAATATTTCATTGTGGAAGTATATATGTTGTCACACGAAGAATAATTTATTAAAATATTTTTTTAATTTTATATTACACTACATGTAATTACTACAGTGACCCCAGTCATCGTTATAAAGAATAAATGTTCTCAAAATACATAGGTCCAGCTTCTGCAGTTACGCGATGTCTGTATATGATTTACGTGTTACTAACTCGTACAAACGTCTTTACTGAGCACACATGGCATGGAAATGTCTTTTCACTGAAGTCGTATGTCTCAATGTGGCGAACCGCACATATTCTTGCATGTTATGTTGGATTGATGTTTCACTTGTTTCTATTCTAACACGTCACCGATAAGACATCCTTACATTGAGATTCATTATAGGTAGCACCCGTTAATACGTGATTGAACGGTGGTAATTAATCTTGTTAATGGTCCCGAAGAACTCTATTTCTAGAACACAAATTTAGGTTGATACTGACCGACGGAAATCGAATAATTCCAAGCGTAGTTTAATGGCGACTAGTCAAATGGAACCAGCCAACTGTTCCAAGACAGAACCAGTACTGACTGGCTTCTGGTTGGTCCTCGATGCCATTCGAAAGTATTGATTTCTTTCCATTTAGGTCGTCACAGATGGCAGGTCTTATCTTTGGTTCCGTATTTTCTGCGATAGACTGCGTCTTTGTGTTTGTACGTCGTGTTCTCGAGTAAATCTGAGGCAATATTTTCGATATATTTTGTAGAAGTTTGACATAGGACACCAATATGTTACCACAAGTTTGACGTGCGCCACGAATTCCGCTCCCACCAAACATTGCAATTATTGTACCAGAGATTTATATTCAGTTTCTTTGTGAGGCAATTTATATTAATAAATGACGTACTATCATTCACTATGTTTATTCCGATTCTTTCGTTACATGATACTTATTTATAGTGAGTTAGATTGGGTCATCGTTACGCATGAATCTGCTACGTATTTGCGTCAACATCTACACTGCATCAATTTTGGAAGAAATATTTCTTGTGGAAACATTATGTAATTTTAGACGTGTTATGATGTATTACACGAATATAAGCTCTAATTGTGTTATATGGGGATTGTGTGAGCGCTTAATATCGTTATTGATAAGTGGTCGTGGCCGACTTTGCGCATCCTCCACCTCACGACTTTGATGCCTTGGTGCGAATTTCTAAAAAGCGATAAGACATAATAGAGTATGAATATCATTAACTTACCTGTGGCTTGACGTCCATACAAAATTTCAATAATTTCTGAACATCCATTCGCTTTTTCCAAAATTCGTGCGCAGGAAACCATTTTGCACTGATGCAGATTACCCCGTTTTGGTTGGTTTGGGTTAGGTTAGGTTAGGTTAGGTTTTTGGGGCACCTGCGCAGACGTTGTTGCGCAGTGCAGTCATATGACTTGCGCATGGGAGGGCACCTTGAGCTCGTTATGGTTAATTGTATATTATTAATCACTCAAAAATTCGATTCCGTCACTTTAAAAACTATATTATATTCTGGGCTTCACTTTCATACCTGATTTAATATTTTTACAAGAATATTTTATTGGACACATACTTTCAGTAATTGGATGTACACCAACCACTTATCACTTAAATATGATGTTATTGAATATTTCATTGTGGAAGTATATATGTTGTCACACGAAGAATAATTTATTAAAATATTTATTTAATTTTATATTACACTACATGTAATTACTACAGTGACCCCAGTCATCGGTATAAAGAATAAATATTTTCAGATTACATAGGTCCAGCATCTGCAGTTACGCGATGTCTGTATATGATTTACGTGTTACTAACTCGTACAAACGTCTTTACTGAGCACACATGGCATGGAAATGTCTTTTCACTGAAGTCGTATGTCTCAATGTGGCGAACCGCACATATTCTTGCATGTTATGTTGGATTGATGTTTCACTTGTTTCTATTCTAACACGTCACCGATAAGACATCCTTACATTGAGATTCATTATAGGTAGCACCCGTTAATACGTGATTGAACGGTGGTAATTAATCTTGTTAATGGTCCCGAAGAACTCTATTTCTAAAACACAAATTTAGGTTGATACTGACCGACGGAAATGGAATAATTCCAACCGTAGTTTAATGGCGACTAGTCAAATGGAACCAGCCAACTGTTCCAAGACAGAACCAGTACTGACTGGCTTCTGGTTGGTCCTCGATGCCATTCGAAAGTATTGATTTCTTTCCATTTAGGTCGTCACAGATGGCAGGTCTTATCTTTGGTTCCGTATTTTCTGCGATAGACTGCGTCTTTGTGTTTGTACGTCGTGTCCTCAAGTAAATGTGAGGCAATATTTTCGACATATTTTGTAGAAGTTTGACATAGGACACCAATATGTTACCACAAGTTTGACGTGCGCCACGAATTCCGCGCCCACCAAACATTGCAATTGTTGTACCAGAGATTTATATTCAGTTTCTTTGTGAGGCAATTTATATTAATAAATGACGTACTATCATTCACTATGTTTATTCCGATTCTTTCGTTACATGATACTTATTTATAGTGAGTTAGATTGGGTCATCGTTACGCATGAATCTGCTACGTATTTGCGTCAACATCTACACTGTATCAATTTTGGAAGAAATATTTCTTGTGGAAACAATGTAATTTTAGACGATTTATGATGTATTACACGCATATAAGCACTAATTGTGTTATGTAGGTATTTTGTGAGCGCTTAATATCGATATTGATAAGTGGTCGTGGCCGACTTTGCGCATCCTCCACCTCACGACTTTGATGCCTTCGTGCGAATTTCTAAAAAGCGATAAGACATAAGAGAGTATGAATATCATTAACTTACCTGTGGCATGACGTCCATACAAAATTTCAATAATTTCTGAGCATCCATTCGCTTTTTCCAAAATTCGTGCGCAGGAAACCATTTTGCACTGATGCAGATTACCCCGTTTTGGTTGGTTTAGGTTAGGTTAGGTTAGTGGGGCACCTGCGCAGACGTTGTTGCGCAGTGCAGTCCTATGACTTGCGCATGTGAGGGCACCTTGAGCTCGTTATGGTTTATTGTATATTATTAAACACATTCAAAAATTCGATTCAGTCATTTTAAAAAGTATAATATATTCTGGGCTTCACTTTCATACCTGATTTAATTTTTTTACAAAGATATTTTATTGGACACATACTTTCAGTAATTGCAAGTACACCAATCACTTATCACTTAAATATGATGTTATTGAAAATTTCATTGTGGAAGTATATATGTTGTCACACGAAGAATGATTTATTAAAATATTTTTTAATTTTATATTACACTACATGTAATTACTACAGTGACCCCAGTCATCGTTAAAAAGAATGTATGTTCTCAAATTACATAGGTCCAGTTTCTGCAGATACGCGATGTCTGTATATAATTTACGTGTTACTAACTCGTACAAACGTCTTTACTGAGCACACATGGCATGAAAATGTCCATTTACTGAAGTCGTATGTCTCAATGTGGCGAACCGCACATATTCTTGCGTGTTATGTTGGATTTTTGTTTCAATTGTTTCTATTCTCACACGTCACCGAGAAGACATCCTTACACTGAGATTCAGTGTAGGTAGCACCCGTTAATACTTGATTGAACGATGGTAATTAATCTTGTTAATGGTCCCGAAGAACTCTATTCCTAGAACACAAAGCTACGTTGATACTGACCGACCGGTATCAAATAATCCCAACCGTAGTTTAATGGCGACTATTCCAATGGGACCAGCCGACTGTTCCAAGACAGAATCAGTACTGACTGTCTTCTGATTGGTCCTCGATGCCATTCGAAATATTGATTTCTTTACATTTAGGTCGTCACAGATGGCACGTCTTATCTTTGGTTCCGTATTTTTCCGATAGACTGCGTCCTTGTGTTTGTACGTCGTGTCCTCGAGTAAATGTGAGGCAATATTTTCGATATATTTTGTAGAAGTTTGACATAGGACACCAATATGTTACCACAAGTTTGACGTGCGCCACGAATTCCGCGCCCACCAAACATTGGAATTGATGTACGAGAAATTTATATTCAGTTTCTTTGTGAGGCGATTTATATTAATAAATGAAGTACTATCATTCACGTATGTTTATTCCGATTCTTTCGTTAAATGATACTTATTTATAGTGAGTTAGATTGGGTCATCTTTACGCATGAATCTGCTACGTATTTGCACCAACATCTACACTGCATCAATTTTGGAAGCAATATTTCTTGTGGAAAAATTATGTAATTTTAGACGTGTTATGATGTATTACACGCATATAAGCACTAATTGTGTTATATGGGGATTGTGTATATTACACTACATGTAATTACTCCAGTGACCCCAGTCATCGTTATAAAGAATAAATATTTTCAAATTACATAGGTCCAGCTTCTGCAGTTACGCGATGTCTGTATATGATTTACGTGTTACTAACTCGTACAAACGTCTTTACTGAGCACACATGGCATGGAAATGTCTTTTCACTGAAGTCGTATGTCTCAATGTGGCGAACCGCATATATTCTTGCATGTTATGTTGGATTGATGTTTCACTTGTTTCTATTCTAACACGTCACCGATAAGACATCCTTACATTGAGATTCATTATAGGTAGCACCCGTTAATACTTGATTGAACGGTGGTAATTAATCTTGTTAATGGTCCCGAAGAACTCTATTTCTAGAACACAAATTTAGGTTGATACTGACCGACGGAAATGGAATAATTCCAACCGTAGTTTAATGGCGACTAGTCAAATGGAACCAGCCAACTGTTCCAAGACAGAACCAGTACTGACTGGCTTCTGGTTGGTCCTCGATGCCATTCGAAAGTATTGATTTCTTTCCATTTAGGTCGTCACAGATGGCAGGTCTTATCTTTTTTTCCGTATTTTCTGCGATAGACTGCGTCTTTGTGTTTGTACGTCGTGTTCTCGAGTAAATGTGAGGCAATATTTTCGATATATTTTGTAGAAGTTTGACATAGGGCACCAATATGTTACCACAAGTTTGACGTGCGCCACGAATTCCGCGCCCACCAAATATTGCAATTGTTGTACCAGAGATTTATATTCAGTTTCTTTGTGAGGCAATTTATATTAATAAATGACGTACTATCATTCACTATGTTTATTCCGATTCTTTCGTTACATGATACTTATTTATAGTGAGTTAGATTGGGTCATCGTTACGCATGAATCTGCTACGTATTTGCGTCAACATCTACGTAAAGTAAAGTAAAGTAAAGTTTGTCCCACTATACGCCATGTAGGCGTTTGGGGTGAGAGGAGGTATAGCTCCTCTCTTCCTTGACCTCGGCACTAGATGTGGGTGAGTGGTCAGCATCACGCCCCGGCCGGCTTTACCCCCGGGAAAGGACCCCCGGTACCCATTGTAGAGGAGGCTGGGTGGGCCCCAGAGCCGGTCTGGACGCAGAGGCTAGAGGAAAAATCCTCTGCCCTCGTCGGGGATCGAACCCCGGTCGTCCAGCCCGTAGCTAGACACTATACTGACTGAGCTATCCCGGCTCATCGTCAACATCTACACTGTATCAATTTTGGAAGAAATATTTCTTGTGGAAACAATGTAATTTTAGACGATTTTTGATGTATTACACGCATATAAGCACTAATTGTGTTATATAGGTATTTTGTGAGCGCTTAATATCGATATTGATAAGTGGTCGTGGCAGACTTTGCGCATCCTCCACCTCACGACTTTGATGCCTTCGTGCGAATTTCTAAAATGCGATAAGACATAAGAGAGTATGAATATCATTAACTTACCTGTGGCATGACGTCCATACAAAATTTCAATAATTTCTGAGCATCCATTCGCTTTTTCCAAAATTCGTGCGCAGGAAACCATTTTGCACTGATGCAGATTACCCCGTTTTGGTTGGTTTAGGTTAGGTTAGGTTAGTGGGGCACCTGCGCAGACGTTGTTGCGCAGTGCAGTCCTATGACTTGCGCATGTGAGGGCACCTTGAGCTCGTTATGGTTTATTGTATATTATTAAACACATTCAAAAATTCGATTCAGTCACTTTAAAAAGTATAATATATTCTGGGCTTCACTTTCATACCTGATTTAATTTTTTTACAAAGATATTTTATTGGACACATACTTTCAGTAATTGCAAGTACACCAATCACTTATCACTTAAATATGATGTTATTGAAAATTTCATTGTGGAAGTATATATGTTGTCACACGAAGAATGATTTATTAAAATATTTTTTAATTTTATATTACACTACATGTAATTACTACAGTGACCCCAGTCAGCGTTGAAAAGAATATATGTTCTCAAATTACATAGGTCCAGTTTCTGCAGATACGCGATGTCTGTGTGTAATTTACGTGTTACTAACTCGTACAAACGTCTTTACTGAGCACACATGGCATGAAAATGTCCATTTACTGAAGTCGAATGTCTCAATGTGGCGAACCGCACATATTCTTGCGTGTTATGTTGGATTTTTGTTTCAATTGTTTCTATTCTCACACGTCACCGAGAAGACATCCTTACACTGAGATTCAGTGTAGGTAGCACCCGTTAATACTTGATTGAACGGTGGTAATTAATCTTGTTAATGGTACCGAAGAACTCTATTCCTAGAACACAAAGCTACGTTGATACTGACCGACCGGTATCAAATAATCCCAACCGTAGTTTAATGGCGACTATTCCAATGGGACCAGCCGACTGTTCCAAGACAGAATCAGTACTGACTGTCTTCTGATTGGTCCTCGATGCCATTCGAAATATTGATTTCTTTACATTTAGGTCGTCACAGATGGCACGTCTTATCTTTGGTTCCGTATTTTTCCGATAGACTGCGTCCTTGTGTTTGTACGTCGTGTCCTCGAGTAAATGTGAGGCAATATTTTCGATATATTTTGTAGAAGTTTGACATAGGACACCAATATGTTACCACAAGTTTGACGTGCGCCACGAATTCCGCGCCCACCAAACATTGGAATTGATGTACGAGAAATTTATATTCAGTTTCTTTGTGAGGCGATTTATATTAATAAATGAAGTACTATCATTCACGTATGTTTATTCCGATTCTTTCGTTACATGATACTTATTTATAGTGAGTTAGATTGGGTCATCGTTACGCATGAATCTGCTACGTATTTGCACCAACATCTACACTGCATCAATTTTGGAAGCAATATTTCTTGTGGAAAAATTATGTAATTTTAGACGTGTTATGATGTATTACACGCATATAAGCACTAATTGTGTTATATGGGGATTGTGTGAGCGCTTAATATCGTTATTGATAAGTGGTCGTGACCGCCTTTGCGCATCCTCCACCTCACGAATTTGATGCCTTCGTGCAAATTTCTAAAAGTCGATAAGACATAAGAGAGTATGAATATCATTAACTTACCTGTGGCATGACGTCCATACAAAATTTCAATAATTTCTGAGCATCCATTCAGTTTTTCCAAAATTCGTGCGCAGGAAACCATTTTACACTGGTGCAGATTACCCCGTTTTGGTTTTTTGGGTTAGGTTAGGTTAGGTTAGGTTAGGTTAGTGGGGCACCTGCGCAGATGTTGTTGCGCAGTGCAGTCGTATGACTTGCGCATGTGAGAGCACCTTGAGCTCGTTATGGTTAATTGTATATTATTAAACACTCAAAAATTCGATTCCGTCACTTTGAAAAGTATGTTATATTCTGGGCTTCACTTTCATACCTGATTTAATTTTTTTACAAGGATATTTTATTGGACACATACTTTCAGTAATTGCAAGTACACCAATCACTTATCACTTAAATATGATGTTATTGGATATTTTATTGTGGAAGTATATATGTTATTACACGAAGAATAATTTCTTAAAATATTTATTTAATTTTATATTTCACTACATGTAATTACTACAGTGACCCCAGTCATCGTTATAAAGAATAAATGTTCTCAAATTACATAGGTCCAGCTTCTGCAGTTACGCAATGTCTGTATATAATTTACGTGTTACTAACTCGTACAAACGTCTTTACTGAGCACACATGGCATGGAAATGTCCTTTCACTGAAGTCGTATGTCTCAATGTGGCGAACCGCACACATTGTTGCGTGTTATGTTGGATTGTTGTTTCAATTGTTTCTATTCTCACACGTCACCGAGAAGACATCCTTACACTGAGATTCAGTGTAGGTAGCACCCGTTAATACTTGATTGAACGGTGGTAATTAATCTTGTTAATGGTCCCGAAGAACTCTATTCCTAAAACACAAAGTTGCGTTGATACTGACCGACCGGTATCAAATAATCCCAACCGTAGTTTAATGGCGACAATTCCAATGGGACCAGCCGACTGTTCCAAGACAGAATCAGTACTGACTGTCTTCTGATTGGTTCTCGATGCCATTCGAAAGTATTGATTTCTTTCCATTTAGGTCGTCACAGGTGGAACGTCTTATCTTTGGTTCCGTATTTTTCCGATAGACTGCGTCTTTGTGTTTGTACTTCGTGTCCTCGAGTAAATGTGAGGCAATATTTTCGATATATTTTGTAGAAATTTGACATAGGACACCAATATGTTACCACACGTTTGACGTGCGCCATCAATTCCGCGTCCACCAAACATTGCAATTGATGTACCAGAGATTTATATTCAGTTTCTTTGTGAGACCATTTATATTAATAAATGACGTACTATCATTCACGTATGTTTATTCCGATTCTTTCGTTACATGATACTTATTTATAGTGAGTTAGATTGGGTCATCGTTACGCATGAATCTGCTACGTATTTGCGTCAACACCTACACTGCATCAATTTTGGAAGAAATATTTCTTGTGGAAACATTATGTAATTTTATACGTGTTATGATGTATTACACGAATATAAGCACTAATTGTGTTATATGGGGATTGTGTGAGCGCTTAATATCGTTATTCATAATTGGTCGTGGCCGGCTCTGCGCATCCTCCACGTCACGACTTTGATGCCTTCGTGCGAATTTCTAAAAAGCGATAAGACATAATAAAGTATGAATATCATTAACCTACCTGTGGCATGACGTCCATACAAAATTTCAATAATTTCTGAGCATCCATTCGGTTTTTCCAAAATTCGTGCGCAGGAAACCATTTTGCACTGATGCAGATTACCCCGTTTTGGTTGGTTTGGGTTAGGTTAGGTTAGGTTAGTGGGCACCTGCGCAGACGTTGTTGCGCAGTGCAGTCGTATTACTTGCGCATGTGAGGGCACCTTGAGCTCGTTATGGTTAATTGTATATTATTAAACACTCAAAAATTCGATTCGGTCACTTTAAAAAGTATATTATATTCTGGGCTTCACTTTCATACCTGATTTAATTTTTTTACAAGGATATTTTATTGGGCACATACTTTCAGTAATTGCAAGTACACCAATCACTTATCACTTAAATATGATGTTATTGAATATTTCATTGTGGAAGTATATATGTTGTTACACGAAGAATAATTTATTAAAATATTTATTTAATTTTATGTTACAATACATGTAATTACTACAGTGAGCCCAGTTATCGTTATAAAGAATAAATGTTCTCAAATTACATAGGTCCAGCTTCTGCAGATAGACGATGTATGTATATGATTCACGTGTTACTAACTCGTACAAACGTCTTTACTGAGCACACATGGCATGAAAATGTCCATTTACTGTAGTCGTATGTCTCAATGTGGCGAACCGCACATATTCTTGCGTGTTATGTTGGATTTTTGTTTCAATTGTTTATATTCTCACACGTCACCGAGAAGACATCCTTACACTGAGATTCAGTGTAGGTAGCACCCGTTAATACTTGATTGAACGGTGGTAATTAATCTTGTTAATGGTCCCGAAGAACTCTATTCCTAGAACACAAAGTTACGTTGATACTGACCGACCGGTATCAAATAATCCCAACCGTAGTTTAATGGCGACTATTCCAATGGGACCAGCCGACTGTTCCAAGACAGAATCAGTACTGACTGTCTTCTGATTGGTCCTCGATGCCATTCGAAATATTGATTTCTTTCCATTTAGGTCGTCACAGATGGCACGTCTTATCTTTGGTTCCGTATTTTTCCGATAGACTGCGTTCTTGTGTTTGTACGTCGTGTCCTCGAGTAAATGTGAGGCAATATTTTCGATATATTTTGTAGAAGTTTGACATAGGACACCAATATGTTACCACAAGTTTGACGTGCGCCACGAATTCCGCGCCCACCAAACATTGCATTTGATGTACCAGAGATTTATATTCAGTTTCTTTGTGAGGCAATTTATATTAATAAATGACGTACTATCATTCACTATGTTTATTCCGATTCTTTCGTTACATGATACTCATTTATAGTGAGTTAGATTGGGTCATCGTTACGCATGAATCTGCAACGTATTTGCGTCAACATCTACACTGCATCAATTTTGGAAGAAATATTTCTTGTGGAAACAATGTAATTTTAGACGATTTATGATGTATTACACGCATATAAGCACTAATTGTGTTATATAGGTATTTTGTGAGCGCTTAATATCGTTATTGATAAGTGGTCGAGGCCGACTTTGCGCATTCTCCACCTCACGACTTTGATGCCTTCGTGCGAATTTCTAAAAGTCGATAAGACATAATAGAGTATGAATATCATTAACTTACCTGTGGCATGACGTCCATACAAAATTTCAATAATTTCTGAGCATCCATTCGGTTTTTCCAAAATTCGTGCGCAGGAAACCATTTTGCACTGATGCAGATTAGCCCGTTTTAGTTGGTTTGGGTTAGGTTAGGTTATGTTAGTGGGACACCTGCGCAGACGTTGTTGTGCAGTGCAGTCGTATGACTTGCGCATGTGAGGGCACCTTGAGCTCGTTATGGTTAATTGTATATTATTAAACACTCAAAAATTCGATTCCGTCACTTTAAGAATTATATTATATTCTGGGCTTTACTTTCATACCTGATTTAATTTTTTTACAAGGATATTTTATTGGACACATACTTTCAGTATTTGCAAGTACACCAATCACTTATCACTTAAATATGATGTTATTGAATATTTCATTGTGGAAGTATATATGTTGTTACACGAAGAATAATTTATTAAATTATTTATTTAATTTTATATTACACTACATGTAATTACTACAGTGACCCTAGTCATCGTTATAAAGAATAAATGTTCTCAAAATACATAGGTCCAGCTTCAGAAGATACATGATGTCTGTATATGATTTACGTGTTACTAACTCGTACAAACGTCTTTACTGAGCACACATGGCATGGAAATGTCCATTCACTGAAGTCGTATGTCTCAATGTGGCGAACCGCACATATTCTTGCGTGTTATGTTGGATTGTTGTTTCAATTGTTTCTAATCTCACACGTCACCGAGAAGACATCCTTACACTGAGATTCAGTGTAGGTAGCACCCGTTAATACTTGATTGAACGATGGTAATTAATCTTGTTAATGGTCCCGAAGAACTCTATTCCTAGAACACATATTTACGTTGATACTGACCGACCGGTATCAAATAATCCCAACCGTAGTTTAATGGCGACAATTCCAATGGACCAGCCGACTGTTCCAAGACAGAATCAGTACTGAATGTCTTCTGATTGGTCCTCGATGCAATTCGAAAGTATTGATTTCTTTCCATTTAGGTCGTCACAGATGGCACTTCTAATCTTTGGTTCCGAATTTTTCCGATAGACTGCGTCCTTGTGTTTGTACGTCATGTCCTCGAGTAAATGTGATGCAATATATTCGATATATTTTGTAGAAGTTTGACATAGGACACCAATATGTTACCACAAGTTTGACGTGCGCCACGATTTCCGCGCCTACCAAACATTGCAATTGATGTACCATAAATTTATATTCTGTTTCTCTGTGAGGCCATTTATATTAATAAATGACGTAATATCATTCACGTATGTTTATTCCGATTCTTTCGTTACATGATACTTATTTATAGTGAGTTAGATTGGGTCATCGTTACGCATGAATCTGCTACGTATTTGCGTCAACATCTACACTGCATCAATTTTGGAAGAAATATTTCTTGTGGAAACATTATGTAATTTTAGACGTGTTATGATGTATTACAAGCATATAAGCACTAATTGTGTTATATGGGGATTGTGTGAGCGCTTATTATCTTTATTGATAAGTGGTCGTGGCCGACTTTGCGCATCCTCCACCTCACGACTTTGATGCCTTCGTGCGAATTTCTGAAAGGCGATAAGACATAAGAGAGTATGAATATCATTAACTTACCTGTGGCATGACGTCCATACAAAATTTCAATAATTTCTGAGCAACCATTCGCTTTTTCCAAAATTCGTGCGCAGGAAACCATTTTGCACTGATGCAGATTACCCCGTTTTGGTTGGTTTGGGTTAGGTTAGGTTAGGTTAGTGGGGCACATGCGAAAGACGTTGTTGCGCAGTGCAGTCATATGACTTGCGCATGAGAGGGCACCTTAAGCTCGTTATGGTTTATTGTATATTATTAAACACTCAAAAATTCGATTCCGTCACTTTAAAATGTATATTATATTCTGGGCTTCACTTTCATACCTGATTTAATTTTTTTACAAAGTTATTTTATTGGACACATACTTTCAGTAATTGCAAGTACACCAATCACTTATCACTTAAATATGATGTTATTGAATATTTCATTGTGGAAGTATATATGTTGTCACACGAAGAATAATTTATTAAAATATTTTTTTAATTTTATATTACACTACATGTAATTACTACAGTGACCCCAGTCATCGTTATAAAGAATAAATGTTCTCAAATTACATAGGTCCAGCTTCTGCAGATACGCGATGTCTGTATATGATTTACGTGTTACTAACTCGTACAAACGTCTTTACTGAGCACACATTGCATGGAAATGTCCATTCACTGACGTCTGTATGTCTCAATGTGGCGAACCGCACATATTCTTGCGTGTTATGTTGGATTTTTGTTTCAATTGTTTATATTCTCACACGTCACCGAGAAGACATCCTTACACTGAGATTCAGTGTAGGTAGCACCCGTTAATACTTGATTGAACGGTGGTAATTAATCTTGTTAATGGTCCCGAAGAACTCTATTCCTAGAACACAAAGTTACGTTGATACTGACCGACCGGTATCAAATAATCCCAACCGTAGTTTAATGGCGACTATTCCAATGGGACCAGCCGACTGTTCCAAGACAGAATCAGTACTGACTGTCTTCTGATTGGTCCTCGATGCCATTCGAAATATTGATTTCTTTCCATTTAGGTCGTCACAGATGGCACGTCTTATCTTTGGTTCCGTATTTTTCCGATAGACTGCGTTCTTGTGTTTGTACGTCGTGTCCTCGAGTAAATGTGAGGCAATATTTTCGATATATTTTGTAGAAGTTTGACATAGGACACCAATATGTTACCACAAGTTTGACGTGCGCCACGAATTCCGCGCCCACCAAACATTGCAATTGATGTACCAGAGATTTATATTCAGTTTCTTTCTGAGGCAATTTATATTAATAAATGACGTACTATCATTCACTATGTTTATTCCGATTCTTTCGTTACATGATACTTATTTATAGTGAGTTAGATTGGGTCATCGTTACGCATGAATCTGCTACGTATTTGCGTCAACATCTACACTGCATCAATTTTGGAAGAAATATTTCTTGTGGAAACATTATGTAATTTTAGACGTGTTATGATGTATTACACGAATATAAGCTCTAATTGTGTTATATGGGGATTGTGTGAGCGCTTAATATCGTTATTGATAAGTGGTTTTTGGCCGACTTTGAGCATCCTCCACCTCACGACTTTGATGCCTTGGTGCGAATTTCTAAAAAGCGATAAGACATAATAGAGTATGAATATCATTAACTTACCTGTGGCATGACGTCCATACAAAATTTCAATAATTTCTGAACATCCATTCGCTTTTTCCAAAATTCGTGCGCAGGAAACCATTTTGCACTGATGCAGATTACCCCGTTTTGGTTGGTTTGGGTTAGGTTAGGTTAGGTTAGGTTAGGTTTTTGGGGCACCTGCGCAGACGTTGTTGCGCAGTGCAGTCATATGACTTGCGCATGGGAGGGCACCTTGAGCTCGTTATGGTTAATTGTATATTATTAAACACTCAAAAATTCGATTCCGTCACTTTAAAAAGTATATTATATTCTGGGCTTCACTTTCATACCTGATTTAATATTTTTACAAGAATATTTTATTGGACACATACTTTCAGTAATTGGAAGTACACCAACCACTTATCACTTAAATATGATGTTATTGAATATTTCATTGTGGAAGTATATATGTTGTCACACGAAGAATAATTTATTAAAATATTTATTTAATTTTATATTACACTACATGTAATTACTACAGTGACCCCAGTCAACGTTATAAAGAATAAATATTTTCAGATTACATAGGTCCAGCTTCTGCAGTTACGCGATGTCTGTATATGATTTACGTGTTACTAACTCGTACAAACGTCTTTACTGAGCACACATGGCATGGAATTGTCTTTTCACTGAAGTCGTATGTCTCAATGTGGCGAACCGCATATATTCTTGCATGTTATGTTGGATTGATGTTTCACTTGTTTCTATTCTAACACGTCACCGATAAGACATCCTTACATTGAGATTCATTATAGGTAGCACCCGTTAATACTTGATTGAACGGTGGTAATTAATCTTGTTAATGGTCCCGAAGAACTCTATTTCTAGAACACAAATTTAGGTTGATACTGACCGACGGAATTGGAATAATTCCAACCGTAGTTTAATGGCGACTAGTCAAATGGAACCAGCCAACTGTTCCAAGACAGAACCAGTACTGACTGGCTTCTGGTTGGTCCTCGATGCCATTCGAAAGTATTGATTTCTTTCCATTTAGGTCGTCACAGATGGCAGGTCTTATCTTTGGTTCCGTATTTTCTGCGATAGACTGCGTATTTGTGTTTGTACGTCGTGTTCTCGAGTAAATGTGAGGCAATATTTTCGATATATTTTGTAGAAGTTTGACATAGGGCACCAATATGTTACCACAAGTTTGACGTGCGCCACGAATTCCGCGCCCACCAAATATTGCAATTGTTGTACCAGAGATTTATATTCAGTTTCTTTGTGAGGCAATTTATATTAATAAATGACGTACTATCATTCACTATGTTTATTCCGATTCTTTCGTTACATGATACTTATTTATAGTGAGTTAGATTGGGTCATCGTTACGCATGAATCTGCTACGTATTTGCGTCAACACCTACACTGCATCAATTTTGGAAGAAATATTTCTTGTTTAAACATTATGTAATTTTATACGTGTTATGATGTATTACACGAATATAAGCACTAATTGTGTTATATGGGGATTGTGTGAGCGCTTAATATCGTTATTCATAATTGGTCGTGGCCGGCTCTGCGCATCCTCCACGTCACGACTTTGATGCCTTCGTGCGAATTTCTAAAAAGAGATAAGACATAATAAAGTATGAATATCATTAACTTACCTGTGGCATGACGTCCATACAAAATTTCACTAATTTCTGAGCATCCATTCGCTTTTTCCAAAATACGTGCACAGGAAACCATTTTGCACTGATGCAGATTACCCTGTTTTGTTTGGTTTGGGTTAGGTTAGGTTAGGTTAGGTTAGTGGGGCACCTGCGCAGACGTTGTTGCGCAGTGCAGTCGTATGACTTGCGCATGTGAGGGCACCTTGAGCTCGTTATGATTAGTTGTATATTATTAAACACTCAAAAATTCGATTCCGTCACTTTAAAAAGGATATTATATTCTGGGCTTGACTTTCATACCTGATTTAATTTTTTTACAAGGATATTTTATTGGACACATACATTCAGTAATTGCAAGTACACCAATCACTTATCACTTAAATATGATGTTATTAAATATTTCATTGTGGAAGTATATATGTTACACGAAGATTAATTTATTA
This sequence comes from Zootermopsis nevadensis, assembly GCF_977971745.1. NCBI lineage: Eukaryota > Metazoa > Arthropoda > Insecta > Blattodea > Termopsidae > Zootermopsis > Zootermopsis nevadensis. The sequence goes on from NW_028259190.1 coordinate 175,160, forward strand.
AAATATTTATTTAATTTTATATTACACTACATGTAATTACTACAGTGACCCCAGTCATCGTTATAGAGAATAAATGTTCTCAAATTACATAGGTCCAGCTTCTGCAGATAGACGATGTATGTATATGATTTACGTGTTACTAACTCGTACAAACGTCTTTACTGAGCACACATGGCTTGGAAATGTCCATTCACTGAAGTCGTATGTCTCAATGTGGCGAACCGCACATATACTTGCGTGTTATGTTTGATTGTTGTTTCAATTGTTTCTATTCTCACACGTCACCGAGAAGACATCCTTACACTGAGTTTCAGTGTAGGTAGCACCCGTTAATACTTGATTGAACGGTGGTAATTAATCTTGTTAATGGTCCCGATGAACTCTATTCCTAAAACACAAAGTTACGTTGATTCTGACCGACCGGTATCAAATAATCCGAACCGTAGTATAATGGCGACTATTCCAATGGGACCAGCCGACTGTTCCAAGACGGAATCAGTACTGACTGTCTTCTGATTGGTCCTCGATGCCATTCGAAAGTATTGATTTCTTTCCATTTAGGTCGTCACAGGTGGAACGTCTTATCTTTGGTTCCGTATTTTTCCGATAGACTGCGTTTTTGTGTTTGTACTTCGTGTCCTCGAGTAAATGTGAGGCAATATTTTCGATATATTTTGTAGACATTTGACATAGGACACCAATATGTTACCACAAGTTTGACGTGCGCCGTGAATTCCGCGTCCACCAAACATTGCAATTGATGTACCAGAGATTTATATTCAGTTTCTTTGTGAGGCAATTTATATTAATAAATGACGTACTATCATTCGCGTATGTTTATTCCGATTCTTTCGTTACATGATACTTATTTATAGTGAGTTAGATTGGGTCATCGTTACGCATGAATCTGCTACGTATTTGCGTCAACATCTACACTGCATCAATTTTGGAAGAAATATTTCTTGTGGAAACATTATGTAAGTGTAGACGTGTTATGACGTATTACACGCATATAAGCACTAATTGTGTTATATGGGTATTGTGTGAGCGATTAATAACGTTATTGAAAAGTGGTCGTGGCCGACTTTGCGCATCCTCCACCTCACGACTTTGATGCCTTCGTGCAAATTTCTAAAAAGCGATAAGACATAATAGAGTCTGAATATCATTAACTTACCTGTGGCATGCCGTCCATACAAAATTTCAATAATTTCTGAGCATCCATTCGCTTTTTCCAAAATTCGTGCGTAGGAAACCATTTTGCACTGATGCAGATTACCCCGTTTTGGTTGGTTTGGGTTAGGTTTGGTTAGGATAGGTTAGGTTAGTGGGGCACCTGCGCAGACGTTGTTGCGCAGTGCAGTCGTATGACTTGCGCATGTGAGGGCACCTTGAGCTCGTTATGATTAATTGTATATTATTAAAAACTCAAAAATTCGATTCCGTCACTTTAAAAAGTATATTATATTCTGGGCTTCACTTTCATACCTGATTTAATTTTTTTACAAGGATATTTTATTGGACACATACTTTCAGTATTTGCAAGTACACCAATCACTTATCACTTAAATATGATGTTATTGAATATTTCATTGTGGAAGTATATATGTTGGTACACGAAGAATAATTTATTAAAATATATATTTAATTTTATATTACACTACATGTAATTACTACAGTGACCCCAGTCATCGTTATAAAGAATAAATGTTCTCAAAATACATAGGTCCAGCTTCAGAAGATACGCGATGTCTGTATATGATTTACGTGTTACTAACTCGTACAAACGTCTTTACTGAGCACACATGGCATGGAAATGTCCATTCACTGAAGTCGTATGTCTCAATGTGGCGAACCGCACATATTCTTGCATGTTATGTTGGATTGTTGTTTCAATTGTTTCTATTCTCACACGTCACCGAGAAGACATCCTTACACTGAGATTCAGTGTAGGTAGCACCCGTTAATACTTGATTGAACGGTGGTAATTAATCTTGTTAATGGTCCCGAAGAACTCTATTCCTAGAACACAAAGTTGCTTTGATACTGACCGACCGGTATCAAATAATCCCAACCTTAGATTAATGGCGACTATTCCAATGAGACCAGCCGACTGTTCCAAGACAGAATCAGTACTGACTGTCTTCTGATTGGTTCTCGATGCCATTCGAAAGTATTGATTTCTATCCATTTAGGTCGTCACAGGTGGAACGTCTTATCTTTGGTTCTGTATTTTTGCGATAGACTGCGTCTTTGTGTTTGTACTTCGTGTTCTCGAGTAAATGTGATGCAATATTTTCGATATATTTTGTAGACATTTGACATAGGACACCAATATGTTACCACAAGTTTGACGTGCGCCATGAATTCCGCGTCCACCAAACATTGCAATTGATGTACCAGAGATTTATATTCAGTTTCTTTGTGAGGCAAATTATATTAATAAATGACGTACTATCATTCACGTATGTTTATTCCGATTCTTTCGTTACATGATACTTATTTATAGTGAGTTAGATTGGGTCATCGTTACGCATGAATCTGCTACGTATTTGCGTCAACATCTACACTGCATCAATTTTGGAAGAAATATTTCTTGTGGAAACATTATGTAATTTTAGACGTGTTATGATGTATTACACGCATATAAGCACTAATTGTGTTATATGGGGATTGTGTGAGCGCTTAATATCGTTATTGATAAGTGGTCGTGGCCGACTTTGCGCATCCTCCACCTCACGACTTTGATGCCTTCGTGCGAATTTCTAAAAGGCGATAAGACATAAGAGAGTATGAATATCATTAACTTACATGTGACATGACGTCCATACAAAATTTCAATAATTTCTGAGCATCCATTCGGTTTTTCCAAAATTCGTGCGCAGGAAACCATTTTGCACTGATGCAGATTACCCCGTTTTGGTTGGTTTGGGTTAGGTTAGGTTAGGTTAGTGGGCACCTGCGCAGACGTTGTTGCGCAGTGCAGTCGTATTACTTGCGCATGTGAGGGCACCTTGAGCTCGTTATGGTTAATTGTATATTATTAAACACTCAAAAATTCGATTCGGTCACTTTAAAAAGTATATTATATTCTGGGCTTCACTTTCATACCTGATTTAATTTTTTTACAAGGATATTTTATTGGGCACATACTTTCAGTAATTGCAAGTACACCAATCACTTATCACTTAAATATGATGTTATTGAATATTTCATTGTGGAAGTATATATGTTGTTACACGAAGAATAATTTATTAAAATATTTATTTAATTTTATGTTACAATACATGTAATTACTACAGTGAGCCCAGTTATCGTTATAAAGAATAAATGTTCTCAAATTACATAGGTCCAGCTTCTGCAGATAGACGATGTATGTATATGATTCACGTGTTACTAACTCGTACAAACGTCTTTACTGAGCACACATGGCATGGAAATGTCCATTCACTGAAGTCGTATGTCTCAATGTGGCGAACCGCACATATACTTGCGTGTTATGTTTGATTGTTGTTTCAATTGTTTCTATTATCACACGTCACCGAGAAGACATCCCTACACTGAGATTCAGTGTAGGTAGCACCCGTTAATACTTGATTGAACGGTGGTAATTAATCTTGTTAATGGTCCCGATGAACTCTATTCCTAAAACACAAAGTTACGTTGATTCTGACCGACCGGTATCAAATAATCCGAACCGTAGTATAATGGCGACTATTCCAATGGGACCAGCCGACTGTTCCAAGACGGAATCAGTACTGACTGTCTTCTGATTGGTCCTCGATACCATTCGAAAGTATTGATTTCTTTCCATTTAGGTCGTCACAGGTGGAACGTCTTATCTTTGGTTCCGTATTTTTCCGATAGACTGCGTCTTTGTGTTTGTACTTCGTGTCCTCGAGTAAATGTGAGGCAATATTTTCGATATATTTTGTAGACATTTGACATAGGACACCAATATGTTACCACAAGTTTGACGTGCGCCGTGAATTCCGCGTCCACCAAACATTGCAATTGATGTACCAGAGATTTATATTCAGTTTCTTTGTGAGGCAATTTATATTAATAAATGACGTACTATCATTCACGTATGTTTATTCCGATTCTTTCGTTACATGATACTTATTTATAGTGAGTTAGATTGGGTCATCGTTACGCATGAATCTGCAACGTATTTGCGTCAACATCTACACTGCATCAATTTTGGAAGAAATATTTCTTGTGGAAACATTATGTAATTTTAGACGTGTTATGATGTATTACACGCATATAAGCACTAATTGTGTTATATGGTAATTGTGTGAGCGCTTAATATCGTTATTGATAAGTGGTCGTGGCCGACTTTGCGCATCCTCCACCTCACGACTTTGATGCCTTCGTGCGAATTTCTAAAAGGCGATAAGACATAAGAGAGTATGAATATCATTAACTTATCTGTGGCATGACGTCCATACAAAATTTCAATAATTTCTGAGCATCCATTCGGTTTTTCCAAAATTCGTGCGCAGGAAACCATTTTGCACTGATGCAGATTACCCCGTTTTGGTTGGTTTGGGTTATGTTAGGTTAGGTTAGGTTAGGTTAGTGGGGCACCTGCGCAGATGTTGTTGCGCAGTGCAGTCGTATGACTTACGCATGTGAGAGCACCTTGAGCTCGTTATGGTTAATTGTATATTATTAAACACTCAAGAATTCGATTCCGTCACTTTAAAAAGTATAATATATTCTGGGCTTCACTTTCATACCTGATTTAATTTTTTACAAGGATATTTTATTGGACACATACTTTCAGTAATTGCAAGTACACCAATCACTTATCACTTAAATATGATGTTATTGAATATTTCATTGTGGAAGTATATATGTTGTTACACGAAGAATAATTTATTAAATTATTTATTTAATTTTATATTACACTACATGTAATTACTACAGTGACCCTAGTCATCGTTATAAAGAATAAATGTTCTCAAAATACATAGGTCCAGCTTCAGAAGATACATGATGTCTGTATATGATTTACGTGTTACTAACTCGTACAAACGTCTTTACTGAGCACACAAGGCATGGAAATGTCCATTCACTGAAGTCGTATGTCTCAATGTGGCGAACCGCACATATTCTTGCGTGTTATGTTGGATTGTTGTTTCAATTGTTTCTAATCTCACACGTCACCGAGAAGACATCCTTACACTGAGATTCAGTGTAGGTAGCACCCGTTAATACTTGATTGAACGATGGTAATTAATCTTGTTAATGGTCCCGAAGAACTCTATTCCTAGAACACATATTTACGTTGATACTGACCGACCGGTATCAAATAATCCCAACCGTAGTTTAATGGCGACAATTCCAATGGACCAGCCGACTGTTCCAAGACAGAATCAGTACTGACTGTCTTCTGATTGGTCCTCGATGCAATTCGAAAGTATTGATTTCTTTCCATTTAAGTCGTCACAGATGGCACTTCTAATCTTTGGTTCCGAATTTTTCCGATAGACTGCGTCCTTGTGTTTGTACGTCATGTCCTCGAGTAAATGTGATGCAATATATTCGATATATTTTGTAGAAGTTTGACATAGGACACCAATATGTTACCACAAGTTTGACGTGCGCCACGATTTCCGCGCCTACCAAACATTGCAATTGATGTACCATAAATTTATATTCTGTTTCTTTGTGAGGCCATTTATATTAATAAATGACGTAATATCATTCACGTATGTTTATTCCGATTCTTTCGTTACATGATACTTATTTATAGTGAGTTAGATTGGGTCATCGTTACGCATGAATCTGCTACGTATTTGCGTCAACATCTACACTGCATCAATTTTGGAAGAAATATTTCTTGTGGAAACATTATGTAATTTTAGACGTGTTATGATGTATTACACGCATATAAGCACTAATTGTGTTATATGGGGATTGTGTGAGCGCTTATTATCTTTATTGATAAGTGGTCGTGGCCGACTTTGCGCATCCTCCACCTCACGACTTTGATGCCTTCGTGCGAATTTCTGAAAGGCGATAAGACATAAGAGAGTATGAATATCATTAACTTACCTGTGGCATGACGTCCATACAAAATTTCAATAATTTCTGAGCAACCATTCGCTTTTTCCAAAATTCGTGCGCAGGAAACCATTTTGCACTGATGCAGATTACCCCGTTTTGGTTGGTTTGGGTTAGGTTAGGTTAGGTTAGTGGGGCACATGCGAAAGACGTTGTTGCGCAGTGCAGTCGTATGACTTGCGCATGAGAGGGCACCTTAAGCTCGTTATGGTTTATTGTATATTATTAAACACTCAAAAATTCGATTCCGTCACTTTAAAATGTATATTATATTCTGGGCTTCACTTTCATACCTGATTTAATTTTTTTACAAAGTTATTTTATTGGACACATACTTTCAGTAATTGCAAGTACACCAATCACTTATCACTTAAATATGATGTTATTGAATATTTCATTGTGGAAGTATATATGTTGTCACACGAAGAATAATTTATTAAAATATTTATTTAATTTTATATTACACTACATGTAATTACTACAGTGACCCCAGTCATCGTTATAAAGAATAAATGTTCTCAAATTACATAGGTCCAGCTTCTGCAGATACGCGATGTCTGTATATGATTTACGTGTTACTAACTCGTACAAACGTCTTTACTGAGCACACATTGCATGGAAATGTCCATTCACTGACGTCTGTATGTCTCAATGTGGCGAACCGCACATATTCTTGCGTGTTATGTTGGATTTTTGTTTCAATTGTTTCTATTCTCACACGTCACCGAGAAGACATCCTTACACTGAGATTCAGTGTAGGTAGCACCCGTTAATACTTGATTGAACGGTGGTAATTAATCTTGTTAATGGTCCCGAAGAACTCTATTCCTAGAACACAAAGTTACGTTGATACTGACCGACCGGTATCAAATAATCCCAACCGTAGTTTAATGGCGACTATTCCAAAGGGACCAGCCGACTGTTCCAAGACAGAAATCAGTACTGACTGTCTTCTGATTGGTCCTCGATGCCATTCGAAATATTGATTTCTTTCCATTTAGGTCGTCACAGATGGCACGTCTTATCTTTGGTTCCGTATTTTTCCGATAGACTGCGTTCTTGTGTTTGTACGTCGTGTCCTCGAGTAAATGTGAGGCAATATTTTCGATATATTTTGTAGAAGTTTGACATAGGACACCAATATGTTACCACAAGTTTGACGTGCGCCACGAATTCCGCGCCCACCAAACATTGCAATTGATGTACCAGAAATTTATATTCAGTTTCTTTGTGAGGCGATTTATATTAATAAATGAAGTACTATCATTCACGTATGTTTATGCCGATTCTTTCGTTACATGATACTTATTTATAGTGAGTTAGATTGGTTCATCGTTACGCATGAATCTGCTACGTATTTGCGTCAACATCTACACTGCATCAATTTTGGAAGAAATATTTGTTGTGGTAACATTATGTAATTGTAGACGTGTTATGACGTATTACACGCATATAAGCACTAATTGTGTTATATGGGTATTGTGTGAGCGATTAATATTGTTATTGAAAAGTGGTCGTGGCCGACTTTGCGCATCCTCCACCTCACGACTTTGATGCCTTCGTGCAAATTTCTAAAAAGCGATAAGACATAATAGAGTATGAATATCATTAACTTACCTGTGGCATGACGTCCATACAAAATTTCAATAATTTCTGAGCATCCATTCGGTTTTTCCAAAATTCGTGCGCAGGAAACCATTTTGCACTGATGCAGATTACCCCGTTTTGGTTGGTTTGGGTTAGGTTAGGTTAGGTTAGGTTAGTTTAGGTTAGTGGGCACCTGCGCAGATGTTGTTCCGCAGTGCAGTCGTATGACTTGCGCATGTGAGAGCACCTTGAGCTCGTTATGGTTAATTGTATATTATTAAACACTCAAGAATTCGATTCCGTCACTTTAAAAAGTATAATATATTCTGGGCTTCACTTTCATACCTGATTTAATTTTTTACAAGGATATTTTATTGGACACATACTTTCAGTAATTGCAAGTACACCAATCACTTATCACTTAAATATGATGTTATTGAATATTTCATTGTGGAAGTATATATGTTGTTACACGAAGAATAATTTCTTAAAATATTTATTTAATTTTATATTACACTACATGTAATTACTACAGTGACCCCAGTCATCGTTATAAAGAATAAATGTTCTCAAATTACATAGGTCCAGCTTCTGCAGTTACGCGATGTTGAATATAATTTACGTGTTACTAATTTGTACAAACGTCTTTACTGAGCACACATGGCATGAAAATGTCCATTTACTGTAGTCGTATGTCTCAATGTGGCGAACCGCACATATTCTTGCGTGTTATGTTGGATTTTTGTTTCAATTGTTTATATTCTCACACGTCACCGAGAAGACATCCTTACACTGAGATTCAGTGTAGGTAGCACCCGTTAATACTTGATTGAACGGTGGTAATTAATCTTGTTAATGGTCCCGAAGAACTCTATTCCTAGAACACAAAGTTACGTTGATACTGACCGACCGGTATCAAATAATCCCAACCGTAGTTTAATGGCGACTATTCCAATGGGACCAGCCGACTGTTCCAAGACAGAATCAGTACTGACTGTCTTCTGATTGGTCCTCGATGCCATTCGAAATATTGATTTCTTTCCATTTAGGTCGTCACAGATGGCACGTCTTATCTTTGGTTCCGTATTTTTCCGATAGACTGCGTTCTTGTGTTTGTACGTCGTGTCCTCGAGTAAATGTGAGGCAATATTTTCGATATATTTTGTAGAAGTTTGACATAGGACACCAATATGTTACCACAAGTTTGACGTGCGCCACGAATTCCGCGCCCACCAAACATTGCAATTGATGTACCAGAGATTTATATTCAGTTTCTTTCTGAGGCAATTTATATTAATAAATGACGTACTATCATTCACGTATGTTTATTCCGATTCTTTCGTTACATGATACTTATTTATAGTGAGTTAGATTGGGTCATCGTTACGCATGAATCTGCTACGTATTTGCGTCAACATCTACACTGCATCAATTTTGGAAGAAATATTTCTTGTTGAAACATTATGTAATTTTAGACATGTTATGATGTACTACACGCACATAAGCACTAATTGTGTTATATGGGGATTGTGTGAGCGCTTAATATCGTTATTGATAAGTGGTCGTGGCCGACTTTGCGCATCCTCCACCTCACGACTTTGATGCCTTCGTGCGAATTTCTAAAAGGCGATAAGACATAAGAGAGTATGAATATCATTAACTTACCTGTGGCATGACGTCCATACAAAATTTCAATAATTTCTGAGCAACCATTCGCTTTTTCCAAAATTCGTGCGCAGGAAACCATTTTGCACTGATGCAGATTACCCCGTTTTGGTTGGTTTGGGTTAGGTTAGGTTAGGTTAGGTTAGTGGGGCACCTGCGCAGACGTTGTTGCGCAGTGCAGTCGTATGACTTGCGCATGTGAGGGCACCTTAAGCTCGTTATGGTTTATTGTATATTATTAAACACTCAAAAATTCGATTCCGTCACTTTAAAAAGTATATTATATTCTGGGCTTCACTTTGATACCTGATTTAATTTTTTTACAAAGATATTTTATTGGACACATACTTTCAGTAATAGGAAGTACACCAATCACTTATCACTTAAATATGATGTTATTGAATATTTCATTGTGGAAGTATATATGTTGTCACACGAAGAATAATTTATTAAAATATTTTTTTAATTTTATATTACACTACATGTAATTACTACAGTGACCCCAGTCATCGTTATAAAGAATAAATGTTCTCAAATTACATAGGTCCAGCTTCTGCAGATACGCGATGTCTGTATATGATTTACGTGTTACTAACTCGTACAAACGTCTTTACTGAGCGCACAGGGCATGGAAATGTCCATTCACTGAAGTCGTATGTCTCAATGTGGCGAACCGCACATATTCTTGCATGTTATGTTGGATTGATGTTTCAATTGTTTCTATTCTCACACGTCACCGAGAAGACATCCTTACACTGAGATTCAGTGTAGGTTGCACCCGTTAATACGTGATTGAACGGTGGTAATTAATCTTGTTAATGGTCACGAAGAACTCTATTTCTAGAACACAAATTTAGGTTGATACTGACCGACGGAAATCGAATAATTCCAACCGTAGTTTAATGGCGACTAGTCAAATGGAACCAGCCAACTGTTCCAAGACAGAACCAGTACTGACTGGCTTCTGATTGGTCCTCGATGCCATTCGAATGTATTGATTTCTTTCCATTTAGGTCGTCACAGATGGCACGTCTTATCTTTGGTTCCGTATTTCCTGCGATAGACTGCGTCTTTGTGTTTGTACGTCGTGTCCTCGAGTAATTGTGAGGCAATATTTTCGATATATTTTGTAGAAGTTTGACATAGGATACCAATATGTTACCACAAGTTTGACGTGCCCCACGAATTCCGCGCCCACCAAACATTGCAATTGATGACCAGAGATTTATATTCAGTTTCTTTGTGAGGCAATTTATATTAATAAATGACGTACTATCATTCACTATGTTTATTCCGATTCTTTCGTTACATGATACTTATTTATAGTGAGTTAGATTGGGTCATCGTTACGCATGAATCTGCTACGTATTTGCGTCAACATCTACACAGCATCAATTTTGGAAGAAATATTTCTTGTGGAAACATTATGTAATTTTAGACGATTTATGATGTATTACACGCATATAAGCACTAATTGTGTTATATAGGTATTTTGTGAGCGCTTAATATCGTTATTGATAAGTGGTCGTGGCAGACTTTGCGCATCCTCCACCTCACGACTTTGATGCCTTCGTGCGAATTTCTAAAAAGCGATAAGACATAATAGAGTATGAATATCATTAACTTACCTGTGGCATGACGTCCATACAAAATTTCAATAATTTCTGAGCATCCATTCGGTTTTTCCAAAATTCGTGCGCAGGAAACCATTTTGCACTGATGCAGATTACCCCGTTTTGGTTGGTTTGGGTTAGGTTAGGTTAGGTTAGAGGGGCACCTGCGCAGACGTTGTTGCGCAGTGCAGTCGTATGACTTGAGCATGTGAGGGCACCTTGAGCTCGTTATGGTTAATTGTATATTATTAAACACTCAAAAATTCGATTCCGTCACTTTAAAAAGTATATTATATTCTGGGCTTCACTTTGATACCTGATTTAATTTTTTCAGAAAGATATTTTATTGGACACATACTTTCAGTAATTGCAAGTACACCAATCACTTATCACTTAAATATGATGTTATTGAAGATTTCATTGTGGAAGTATATATGTTGTCACACGAAGAATAATTTATTAAAATATTTATTTAATTTTATATTACACTACATGTAATTACTACAGTGACCCCAGTCATCGTTATAAAGAATAAATGTTCTCAAAATACATAGGTCCAGCTTCAGAAGATACGCGATGTCTGTATATGATTTACGTGTTACTAACTCGTACAAACGTTTTTACTGAGCACACATGGCATGGAAATGTCCATTCACTGAAGTCGTATGTCTCAATGTGGCGAACCGCACATATTCTTGCGTGTTATGTTGGATTGTTGTTTCAATCGTTTCTATTCTCACACGTCAATGAGAAGACATCCTTACACTGATATTCAGTGTAGGTAGCACCCGTTAATACTCGATTGAACGATGGTAATTAATCTTATTAATGGTCCCGAAGAACTCTATTTCTAGAACACAAAGTTACTTTGATACTGACCGACCGGTATCAAATAATCCCAACCGTAGTTTAATATCGACTATTCCAATGGGACCAGCCGACTGTTCCAAGACAGAATCAGTACTGACTGTCTTCTGATTGGTTCTCCGTGAAATTCGAAAGTATTGATTTCTTACCATTTAGGTCGTCACAGATGGCACGTCTTACATTTGGTTCCGTATTTTTCCGATAGACTGCGTCCTTGTGTTTGTACGTCGTGTCCTCGAGTAAATGTGAGGCAATATTTTCGATATATTCCGTAGAAGTTTGACATAGGACACCAATATGTTACCACAAGTTTGACGTGCTCCACGAATTACGCGCCCACCAAACATTGCAATTAATGTACCAGAAATCTGTATTCTGTTTCTTTGTGATTCGATTTATATAAATAAATGACGTACTATCATTCACGTATGTTTATTCCAATTCTTTCGTTACATGATACTTATTTATAGTGAGTTAGATTGGGTCATCGTTAAGCATGAATCTGCTACGTATTTGCGTCAACATCTACACTGCATCAATTTTGGAAGAAATATTTCTTGTGGAAACATTATGTAATTTTAGACGTGTTATGATGTATTACACGAATATAAGCACTAATTGTGTTATATGGGGATTGTGTGAGCGCTTAATATCGTTATTGATAAGTGGTCGTGGCCGACTTTGCGCATCCTCCACCTCACGACTTTGATGCCTTGGTGCGAATTTCTAAAAAGCGATAAGACATAATAGAGTATGAATATCATTAACTTACCTGTGGCATGACGTCCATACAAAATTTCAATAATTTCTGAGCATCCATTCGCTTTTTCCAAAATTCGTGCGCAGGAAACCATTTTGCATTGATGCAGATTACCCCGTTTTGGTTGGTTTGGGTTAGGTTAGGTTAGGTTAGGTTAGGTTATGTTATTGGGGCTCCTGCGCAGACGTTGTTGCGCAGTGCAGTCATATGACTTGCGCATGTGAGGGCACCTTGAGCTCGTTATGGTTAATTGTATATTATTAAACACTCAAAAATTCGATTCCGTCACTTTAAAAAGTATATTATATTCCGGGCTTCACTTTCATACCTGATTTAATTTTTTTACAAGGATATTTTATTGGACACATACTTTCAGTAATTGCAAGTACACCAATCACTTATCACTTAAATATGATGTTATTGAATATTTCATTGTGGTAGTATATATGTTGTCACACGAAGAATAATTTATTAAAATATTTATTTAATTTTATATTACACTACAAGTAATTACTACAGTGACCCCAGTCATCGTTATAAAGAATAAATGTTCTCAAAATACATAGGTCCAGCTTCAGAAGATACACGATGTCTGTATATGATTTACGTGTTACTAACTCGTACAAACGTCTTTTCTGAGCACACGTGTCATGGAAATGTCCTTTCACTGAAGTCGTATGTCTCAATGTGGCGAACCGCACATATTCTTGCATGTTCTGTTGGATTGATGTTTCACTTGTTTCTATTCTAACACGTCACCGATAAGACATCCTTTCATTGAGATTCATTATAGGTTGCACCCGTTAATACTTGATTGAACGGCGGTAATTAATCTTGTTAATAGTCCCGAACAACTCTATTTCTAGAACACAAAGTTAGGTTGATACTGACCGACGGAAATCGAATAATTCCAACCGTAGTTTAATGGCGACTAGTCAAATGGGACCAGCCGACTGTTCCAAGACAGAATCAGTACTGACTGTCTTCTGATTGGTCCTCGATGCCATTCGAAAGTATTGATTTCTTTCCATTGAGTTCGTCACAGATTTCTCGTCTTATCTTTGGTTCCGTATTTTTCCGATAGACTGCGTCATTGTGTTTGTACGTCGTGTCCTCGAGTAAATGTGAGGCAATATTTTCGATATATTTTGTAGTAGTTTGACATAGGACACCAATATGTTGCCACAAGTTTGACGTGCGCCACGAATTCCGCGCCCACCAAACATTGCAATTGATGTACCAGAGATTTATATTCAGTTTCTTTGTGAGGCGATATATATTAATAAATGACGTACTATCATTCACGTATGTTTATTCCATTTCTTTCGTTACATGATACTTATTTATACTGAGTTAGATTGTGTCATCGTTACGCATGAATCTGCTACGTATTTCCGTCAACATCTACACAGCATAAATTTTGGAAGAAATATTTCTTGTGGAAACATTATGTAATTTTAGACGTGTTATGACGTATTACACGCATATAAGCACTAATTGTGTTATATAGGTATTTTGTGAGCGCTTAATATCGTTATTGATAAGTGGTCGTGGCCGACTTTGCGCATCCTCCACCTCACGACTTTGATGCCTTCGTGCGAATTTCTAAAAAGCGATAAGACATAATAGAGTATGAATATCATTAACTTACCTGTGGCATGACGTCCATACAAAATTTCAATAATTTCTGAGCATGCATTCGCTTTTTCCAAAATTCGTGCGCAGGAAACCATTTTGCACTGATGCAGATTATCCCGTTTTGGTTGGTTTGGGTTAGGTTAAGTTAGGTTAGGTTAGGTTAGGTTAGGTTAGTGGGGCACCTGCGCAGACGTTGTTGCGCAGTGCAGTCGTATGACTTGCGCATGTGAGGGCACCTTGAGCTCGTTATGGTTAATTGTATATTATTAAACACTCAAAAATTCGATTCCGTCACTTTAAAAAGTATATTATATTCTGGGCTTCACTTTCATACCTGATTTAATTTTTATACAAGATTATTTTATTGGACACATACTTTCAGTAATTGCAAGTACACCAATCACTTATCACTTAAATATGATGTTATTGAATATTTCATTGTGGAAGTATATATGATGTTACACGAAGTATAATTTATTAAAATATTTATTTAATTTTATATTACACTACATGTAATTACTACAGTGACCCCAGTCATCGTTATAAAGAATAAATGTTCTCAATTTACATAGGTCCAGCTTCTGCAGTTATGCGATGTCTGTATATAATTTACGTGTTACTAACTCGTACAAACGTCTTTACTGAGCACACATGGCATGGAAATGTCCTTTCACTGAAGTCGTATATCTCAATGTGGCGAAACGCATATATTCTTGCATGTTATGTTGGATTGTTTTTTCAATTGTTTCTATTCTCACACGTCACCGAGAAGACATCCTTACACTGAGATTCAGTGTAGGTAGCACCCGTTAATACTTGATTGAACGGTGGTAATTAATCTTGTTAATGATCCCGAAGAACTCTATTCCTAGAACACAAAGTTGCGTTGATACTGACCGACCGGTATCAAATAATGCCAACCGTAGTTTAATGGCGACTTTTCCAATGAGACCAGCCGACTGTTCCAAGACAGAATCAGTACTGTCTGTCTTCTGATTGGTCCTCGATGCCATTCGAAAGTATTGATTTCTTTCCATTTAGGTCGTCACAGGTGGAACGTCTTATCTTTGGTTCCGTATTTTTCCGATAGACTGCGTCTTTGTGTTTGTACTTCGTGTCCTCGAGTAAATGTGAGGCAATATTTTCGATATATTTTGTAGACATTTGACATAGGACACGAATATGTTACCTCAAGTTTGACGTGCGCCATGAATTCCGCGTCCACCAAACATTGCAATTGATGTACCAGAGATTTATATTCAGTTTCTTTGTGAGGCAATTTATATTAATAAATGACGTACTATCATTCACGTATGTTTATTCCGATTCTTTCGTTACATGATACTTATTTATAGTGAGTTAGATAGGGTCATCGTTACGCATGAATCTGCTACGTATTTGCGTTAACATCTACACTGCATCAGTTTTGGAAGAAATATTTCTTGTGGAAACATTATGTAATTTTAGACGTGTTATGATGTATTACACGCATATAAGCACTAATTGTGTTATATGGGGATTGTGTGAGCGCTTAATATCGTTATTGATAAGTGGTCGTGGCTGACTTTGCTCATCCTCCACCTCACGACTTTGATGCCTTCGTGCGAATTTCTAAAAGGCGATAAGACATAAGAGAGTATGAATATCATTAACTTACCTGTGGCATGACGTCCATACAAAATTTCAATAATTTCTGAACATCCATTCGGTTTTTCCAAAATTCGTGCGCAGGAAACCATTTTGCACTGATGCAGATTACCCCGTCTTGGTTGGTTTGGGTTAGGTTAGGTTAGTTTAGTGGGTCACCTGCGCAGACGTTGTTGCGCAGTGCAGTCGTATGACTTGCGCATGTGAGGGCACCTTGAGCTCGTTATGGTTAATTGTATATTATTAAACACTCAAAAATTCGATTCCGTCACTTTAAAAAGTATTTTATATTCTGGGCTTCACTTTCATACCTGTTTTAATTTTTTTACAAGGATATTTTATTGGACACATACTTTCAGTAATTGCAAGTGCACCAATCACTTATCACTTAAATATGATGTTATTGAATATTTCATTGTGGAAGTATAAATGTTGTCACACGAAGAATAATTTATTAAAATATTTATTTAATTTTATATTACACTACAAGTAATTACTACAGTGACCCCAGTCATCGTTATAAAGAATAAATATTTTCAAATTACATAGGTTCAGCTTCTGCAGTTACGCGATGTCGGTATATGATTTACGTGTTACTAACTCGTACAAACGTCTTTTCTGAGCACACGTGTCATGGAAATGTCCTCTCACTGAAGTCGTATGTCTCAATGTGGCGAACCGCACATATTCTTGCATGTTATGTTGGATTGATGTTTCACTTGTTTCTATTCTAACACGTCACCGATAAAACATCCTTACATTGAGATTCATTATAGGTTGCACCCGTTAATACGTGATTGAACGGCGGTAATTAATCTTGTTAATGGTCCCGAACAACTCTATTTCTAGAACACAAAGTTAGGTTGATACTGACCGACGGAAATCGAATAATTCCAACCGTAGTTTAATGGCGACTAGTCAAATGGGACCAGCCGACTGTTCCAAGACAGAATCAGTACTGACTGTCTTCTGATTGGTCCTCGATGCCATTCGAAAGTATTGATTTCTTTCCATTGAGTTCGTCACAGATGGCTCGTCTTATCTTTGGTTCCGTATTTTTCCGATAGACTGCGTCATTGTGTTTGTACGTCGTGTCCTCGAGTAAATGTGAGGCAATATTTTCGATATAATTTGTAGTAGTTTGACATAGGACACCAATATGTTGCCACAAGTCTGACGTGCGCCACGAATTCCGCTCCCACCAAACATTGCAATTGATGTACCAGAGATTTATATTCAGTTTCTTTGTGAGGCGATATATATTAATAAATGACGTACTATCATTCACGTATGTTTATTCCATTTCTTTCGTTACATGATACTTATTTATACTGAGTTAGATTGTGTCATCGTTACGCATGAATCTGCTACGTATTTGCGTCAACATCTACACAGCATAAATTTTGGAAGAAATATTTCTTGTGGAAACAGTATGTAATTTTAGACGTGTTATGACGTATTACACGCATATAAGCACTAATTGTGTTATATGGGGATTGTGTGATCGCTTAATATCGTTATTGATAAGTGGTCGTGGCCGACTTTGCGCATCCTCCACCTCACGACTTTGATGCCTTCGTGCGAATTTCTAAAAAGCGATAAGACATAATAGAGTATGAATATAATTATCTTACCTTTGGCATGACGTACATACAAAACTTGAATAAATTCTGAGCTTCCATTCGCTTTTTCCAAAATTCGTGCGCAGGAAACCATTTTGCACTGATGCAGATTACACCGTTTTGGTTGGTTTGGGTTAGGTTAGGTTAGGTTGGGTTAGTGGGGCACCTGCGCAGACGTTGTTGCGCAGTGCAGTCGTATGAATTGCGCTGGTGAGGGCACCTTGAGCTCGTTATGGTTTATTGTATATTATTAAACACTCAAAAATTCGATTCCGTCACTTAAAAAGTATATTATATTCTGGGTTCACTTTCATACCTGATTTAATTTTTTTACAAAGATATTTCATTGGACACATACTTTCAGTAATTACAAGTACACCAATCACTTATCACTTAAATATGATGTTATTGAATATTTCATTGTGGAAGTATACATGTTGTCACACGAAGAATAATTTATTAAAATATTTTTTAATTTTATATTACACTACATGTAATTACTGCAGTGACCCCAGTCATCGTTTTAAAGAATAAATTTTCTCAAATTACATAGGTCCAGCTTCTGTAGATACGCGATGTCTGTATATGATTTACGTGTTACTAACTCGTACAAACGTCCTTACTGAGCACACATGGCATGGAAATGTCCATTCACTGAAGTCGTATGTCTCAATGTGGCGAACCGCACATATTCTTGCGTGTTATGTTGGATTGTTGTCTCAATTGTTTCTATTCTCACACGTCACCGAGAAGACATCCTTACACTGAGTTTCAGTGTAGGTAGCACCCGTTAATACTTGATTGAACGGTGGTAATTAATCTTGTTAATGGTCCCGAAGAACTCTATTTCTAGAACACAAATTTATGTTGATACTGACCGACGGAAATGTAATAATTCCACCCTTTGTTTAATGGCGACTAGTCAAATGGAACCTGCCAATTGTTCCAAGACAGATCCAGTACTGACTGGCTTCTGATTGGTCCACGATGCCATTCGAAATTATTGATTTCTTTCCATTTAGGTCGTCACAGATGGCACGTCTTATCTTTGATTCCGTATTTTCTGCGATAGACTGCGTCTTTGTGTTTGTACGTCGTGTCCTCTAGTAAATGTGAGGCAATATTTTCGATATATTTTGTAGAAGTTTGACATAGGACACCAATAAGTTACCACAAGTTTGACGTGCGCCACGAATTCCGCGCCCACCAAAATTGCAATTGATATACCAGAGATTTATATTCAGTTTCTTTGTGAGGCGATTTATATTAATAAATGACGTACTATCATTCACGTATGTTTATTCCGATTCTTTCGTTACATGATACTTATTTATAGTGAGTTAGATTGGGTCATCGTTAAGCATGAATCTGCTACATATTTGCGTCAACATCTACACTGCATCAATTTTGGAAGAAATATTTCTTGTGGAAACATTATGTAATTTTAGACGTGTTATGATGTATTACACGAATATAAGCACTAATTGTGTTATATGGGGATTGTATGAACGCTTAATATTGTTATTGATAAGTGGTCGTGGCCGACTTTGCGCATCCTCCACCTCACGACTTTGATGCCTTCGTGCGAATTTCTAAAAAGCGATAAGACATAATAGAGTATGAATATCATTAACTTACCTGTGGCATGACGTCCATACAAAATTTCAATAATTTCTGAGCATCCATTCGCTTTTTCCAAAATTCGTGCGCAGGAAACCATTTTGCACTGATGCAGATTACCCCGTTTTGGTTGGTATGGGTTAGGTTAGGTTAGGTTAGTGGGGCACCTTCGCAGACGTTGTTGCGCAGTGCAGTCATATGACTTGCGCATGTGAGGGCACCTTGAGCTCGTTATGGTTAATTGTATATTATTAAACACTCAAAAATTCGATTCCGTCACTTTAAAAAGTATATTATATTCTGAGCTTCATTTTCATACCTGATTTAATTTTTATACAGGATTATTTTATTGGACACATACTTTCAGTATTTGCAAGTACACCAATCACTTATCACTTAAATATGATGTTATTGAATATTTCATTGTGAAAGTATATATGATGTTACACGAAGTATAATTTATTAAAATATTTATTTAATTTTATATTACACTACATGTAATTACTACAGTGACCCCAGTCATCGTTATAAAGAATAAATGTTCTCAAATTACATAGGTCCAGCTTCTGCAGTTATGCGATGTCTGTATATAATTTACGTGTTACTAACTCGTACAAACGTCTTTACTGAGCACACATGGCATGGAAATGTCCTTTCACTGAAGTCGTATATCTCAATGTGGCGAAACGCATATATTCTTGCTTTTTATGTTGGATTGTTTTTTCAATTGTTTCTATTCTCACACGTCACCGAGAAGACATCCTTACACTGAGATTCAGTGTAGGTAGCACCCGTTAATACTTGATTGAACGGTGGTAATTAATCTTGTTAATGATCCCGAAGAACTCTATTCCTAGAACACAAAGTTGCGTTGATACTGACCGACCGGTATCAAATAATGCCAACCGTAGTTTAATGGCGACTTTTCCAATGAGACCAGCCGACTGTTCCAAGACAGAATCAGTACTGTCTGTCTTCTGATTGGTCCTCGATGCCATTCGAAAGTATTGATTTCTTTCCATTTAGGTCGTCACAGGTGGAACGTCTTATCTTTGGTTCCGTATTTTTCCGATAGACTGCGTCTTTGTGTTTCTACTTCGTGTCCTCGAGTAAATGTGAGGCAATATTTTCGATATATTTTGTAGACATTTGACATAGCACACCAATATGTTACCTCAAGTTTGACGTGCGCCATGAATTCGGCGTCCACCAAACATTGCAATTGATGTACCAGAGATTTATATTCAGTTTCTTTGTGAGGCAATTTATATTAATAAATGACGTTCTATCATTCACGTATGTTTATTCCGATTCTTTCGTTACATGATACTTATTTATAGTGAGTTAGATTGGGTCATCGTTACGCATGAATCTGCTACGTATTTGCGTTAACATCTACACTGCATCAATTTTGGAAGAAATATTTCTTGTGGAAACATTATGTAATTTTAGACGTGTTATGATGTATTACACGCATATAAGCACTAATTTTGTTATATGGGGATTATCTGAGCGCTTAATATCGTTATTGATAAGTGGTCGTGGCCGACTTTGCTCATCCTCCACCTCACGACTTTGATGCCTTCGTGCGAATTTCTAAAAGGCGATAAGACATAAGAGAGTATGAATATCATTAACTTACCTGTGGCATGACGTCCATACAAAATTTCAATAATTTCTGAACATCCATTCGGTTTTTCCAAAATTCGTGCGCAGGAAACCATTTTGCACTGATGCAGATTACCCCGTTTTGGTTGGTTTGGGTTAGGTTAGGTTAGGTTAGTGGGTCACCTGCGCAGACGTTTTTGCGCAGTGCAGTCGTATGACTTGCGCATGTGAGGGCACCTTGAGCTCGTTATGGTTAATTGTATATTATTAAACACTCAAAAATTCGATTCCGTCACTTTAAAAAGTATTTTATATTCTGGGCTTCACTTTCATACCTGATTTAATTTTTTTACAAGGATATTTTATTGGACACATACTTTCAGTAATTGCAAGTACACCAATCACTTATCACTTAAATATGATGTTATTGAATATTTCATTGTGGAAGTATATATGTTGTCACACGAAGAATAATTTATTAAAATATTTATTTAATTTTATATTACACTACAAGTAATTACTACAGTGACCCCAGTCATCGTTATAAAGAATAAATATTTTCAAATTACATAGGTTCAGCTTCTGCAGTTACGCGATGTCTGTATATGATTTACGTGTTACTAACTCGTACAAACGTCTTTTCTGAGAACACGTGGCATGGAAATGTCCTTTCACTGAAGTCGTATGTCTCAATGTGGCGAACCGCACATATTCTTGCATGTTATGTTGGATTGATGTTTCACTTGTTTCTATTCTAACACTTCACCGATAAAACATCCTTACATTGAGATTCATTATAGGTTGCACCCGTTAATACGTGATTGAACGGCGGTAATTAATCTTGTTAATGGTCCCGAACAACTCTATTTCTAGAACACAAAGTTAGGTTGATACTGACCGACGGAAATCGAATAATTCCAACCGTAGTTTAATGGCGTCTAGTCAAATGGGACCAGCCGACTGTTCCAAGACAGAATCAGTACTGACTGTCTTCTGATTGGTCCTCGATGCCATTCGAAAGTATTGATTTCTTTCCATTGAGTTCGTCACAGATGGCTCGTCTTATCTTTGGTTCCGTATTTTTCCGATAGACTGCGTCATTGTGTTTGTACGTCGTGTCCTCGAGTAAATGTGAGGCAATATTTTCGATATATTTTGTAGTAGTTTGACATAGGACACCAATATGTTGCCACAAGTCTGACGTGCGCCACGAATTCCGCTCCCACCAAACATTGCAATTGATGTACCAGAGATTTATATTCAGTTTCTTTGTGAGGCGATATATATTAATAAATGACGTACTATCATTCACGTATGTTTATTCCATTTCTTTCGTTACATGATACTTATTTATAGTGAGTTAGATTGTGTCATCGTTACGCATGAATCTGCTACGTATTTGCGTCAACATCTACACAGCATAAATTTTGGAAGAAATATTTCTTGTGGAAACATTATGTAATTTTAGACGTGTTATGATGTATTACACGCATATAAGCACTAATTTTGTTATATGGGGATTATCTGAGCGCTTAATATCGTTATTGATAAGTGGTCGTGGCCGACTTTGCTCATCCTCCACCTCACGACTTTGATGCCTTCGTGCGAATTTCTAAAAGGCGATAAGACATAAGAGAGTATGAATATCATTAACTTACCTGTGGCATGACGTCCATACAAAATTTCAATAATTTCTGAACATCCATTCGGTTTTTCCAAAATTCGTGCGCAGGAAACCATTTTGCACTGATGCAGATTACCCCGTTTTGGTTGGTTTGGGTTAGGTTAGGTTAGGTTAGTGGGTCACCTGCGCAGACGTTTTTGCGCAGTGCAGTCGTATGACTTGCGCATGTGAGGGCACCTTGAGCTCGTTATGGTTAATTGTATATTATTAAACACTCAAAAATTCGATTCCGTCACTTTAAAAAGTATTTTATATTCTGGGCTTCACTTTCATACCTGATTTAATTTTTTTACAAGGATATTTTATTGGACACATACTTTCAGTAATTGCAAGTACACCAATCACTTATCACTTAAATATGATGTTATTGAATATTTCATTGTGGAAGTATATATGTTGTCACACGAAGAATAATTTATTAAAATATTTATTTAATTTTATATTACACTACAAGTAATTACTACAGTGACCCCAGTCATCGTTATAAAGAATAAATATTTTCAAATTACATAGGTTCAGCTTCTGCAGTTACGCGATGTCTGTATATGATTTACGTGTTACTAACTCGTACAAACGTCTTTTCTGAGAACACGTGGCATGGAAATGTCCTTTCACTGAAGTCGTATGTCTCAATGTGGCGAACCGCACATATTCTTGCATGTTATGTTGGATTGATGTTTCACTTGTTTCTATTCTAACACTTCACCGATAAAACATCCTTACATTGAGATTCATTATAGGTTGCACCCGTTAATACGTGATTGAACGGCGGTAATTAATCTTGTTAATGGTCCCGAACAACTCTATTTCTAGAACACAAAGTTAGGTTGATACTGACCGACGGAAATCGAATAATTCCAACCGTAGTTTAATGGCGACTAGTCAAATGGAACCTGCCAACTGTTCCAAGACAGATCCAGTACTGACTGGCTTCTGATTGGTCCACGATGCCATTCGAAATTATTGATTTCTTTCCATTTAGGTCGTCACAGATGGCACGTCTTATCTTTGATTCCGTATTTTCTGCGATAGACTGCGTCTTTGTGTTTGTACGTCGTGTCCTCGAGTAAATGTGAGGCAATATTTTCGATATATTTTGTAGAAGTTTGACATAGGACACCAATAAGTTACCACAAGTTTGACGTGCGCCACGAATTCCGCGCCCACCAAAATTGCAATTGATATACCAGAGATTTATATTCAGTTTCTTTGTGAGGCGATTTATATTAATAAATGACGTACTATCATTCACGTATGTTTATTCCGATTCTTTCGTTACATGATACTTATTTATAGTGAGTTAGATTGGGTCATCGTTAAGCATGAATCTGCTACATATTTGCGTCAACATCTACACTGTATCAATTTTGGAAGAAATATTTCTTGTGGAAACATTATGTAATTTTAGACGTGTTATGATGTATTACACGAATATAAGCACTAATTGTGTTATATGGGGATTGTATGAACGCTTAATATTGTTATTGATAAGTGGTCGTGGCCGACTTTGCGCATCCTCCACCTCACGACTTTGATGCCTTCGTGCGAATTTCTAAAAAGCGATAAGACATAATAGAGTATGAATATCATTAACTTACCTGTGGCATGACGTCCATACAAAATTTCAATAATTTCTGAGCATCCATTCGCTTTTTCCAAAATTCGTGCGCAGGAAACCATTTTGCACTGATGCAGATTACCCCGTTTTGGTTGGTTTGGGTTAGGTTAGGTTAGGTTAGTGGGGCACCTTCGCAGACGTTGTTGCGCAGTGCAGTCATATGACTTGCGCATGTGAGGGCACCTTGAGCTCGTTATGGTTAATTGTATATTATTAAACACTCAAAAATTCGATTCCGTCACTTTAAAAAGTATATTATATTCTGAGCTTCATTTTCATACCTGATTTAATTTTTATACAAGATTATTTTATTGGACACATACTTTCAGTATTTGCAAGTACACCAATCACTTATCACTTAAATATGATGTTATTGAATATTTCATTGTGAAAGTATATATGATGTTACACGAAGTATAATTTATTAAAATATTTATTTAATTTTATATTACACTACATGTAATTACTACAGTGACCCCAGTCATCGTTATAAAGAATAAATGTTCTCAAATTACATAGGTCCAGCTTCTGCAGTTATGCGATGTCTGTATATAATTTACGTGTTACTAACTCGTACAAACGTCTTTACTGAGCACACATGGCATGGAAATGTCCTCTCACTGAAGTCGTATATCTCAATGTGGCGAAACGCATATATTCTTGCATTTTATGTTGGATTGTTTTTTCAATTGTTTCTATTCTCACACGTCACCGAGAAGACATCCTTACACTGAGATTCAGTGTAGGTAGCACCCGTTAATACTTGATTGAACGGTGGTAATTAATCTTGTTAATGATCCCGAAGAACTCTATTCCTAGAACACAAAGTTGCGTTGATACTGACCGACCGGTATCAAATAATGCCAACCGTAGTTTAATGGCGACTTTTCCAATGAGACCAGCCGACTGTTCCAAGACAGAATCAGTACTGTCTGTCTTCTGATTGGTCCTCGATGCCATTCGAAAGTATTGATTTCTTTCCATTTAGGTCGTCACATGTGGAACGTCTTATCTTTGGTTCCGTATTTTTCCGATAGACTGCGTCTTTGTGTTTGTACTTCGTGTCCTCGAGTAAATGTGAGGCAATATTTTCGATATATTTTGTAGACATTTGACATAGCACACCAATATGTTACCTCAAGTTTGACGTGCGCCATGAATTCCGCGTCCACCAAACATTGCAATTGATGTACCAGAGATTTATATTCAGTTTCTTTGTGAGGCAATTTATATTAATAAATGACGTTCTATCATTCACGTATGTTTATTCCGATTCTTTCGTTACATGATACTTATTTATAGTGAGTTAGATTGGGTCATCGTTACGCATGAATCTGCTACGTATTTGCGTCAACATCTACACTGCATCAATTTTGGAAGAAATATTTCTTGTGGAAACATTATGTAATTTTAGACGTGTTATGATGTATTACACGCATATAAGCACTAATTTTGTTATATGGGGATTATGTGAGCGCTTAATATCGTTATTGATAAGTGGTCGTGGCCGACTTTGCTCATCCTCCACCTCACGACTTTGATGCCTTAGTGCGAATTTCTAAAAGGCGATAAGACATAAGAGAGTATGAATATCATTAACTTACCTGTGGCATGACGTCCATACAAAATTTCAATAATTTCTGAACATCCATTCGGTTTTTCCAAAATTCGTGCGCAGGAAACCATTTTGCACTGATGCAGATTACCCCGTTTTGGTTGGTTTGGGTTAGGTTAGGTTAGGTTAGTGGGTCACCTGCGCAGACGTTTTTGCGCAGTGCAGTCGTATGACTTGCGCATGTGAGGGCACCTTGAGCTCGTTATGGTTAATTGTATATTATTAAACACTCAAAAATTCGATTCCGTCACTTTAAAAAGTATTTTATATTCTGGGCTTCACTTTCATACCTGATTTAATTTTTTTACAAGGATATTTTATTGGACACATACTTTCAGTAATTGCAAGTACACCAATCACTTATCACTTAAATATGATGTTATTGAATATTTCATTGTGGAAGTATATATGTTGTCACACGAAGAATAATTTATTAAAATATTTATTTAATTTTATATTACACTACAAGTAATTACTACAGTGACCCCAGTCATCGTTATAAAGAATAAATATTTTCAAATTACATAGGTTCAGCTTCTGCAGTTACGCGATGTCTGTATATGATTTACGTGTTACTAACTCGTACAAACGTCCTTACTGAGCACACATGGCATGGAAATGTCCATTCACTGAAGTCGTATGTCTCAATGTGGCGAACCGCACATATTCTTGCGTGTTATGTTGGATTGTTGTAACAATTGTTTCTATTCTCACACGTCACCGAGAAGACATCCTTACACTGAGTTTCAGTGTAGGTAGCACCCGTTAATACTTGATTGAACGGTGGTAATTAATCTTGTTAATGGTCCCGAAGAACTCTATTTCTAGAACACAAATTTATGTTGATACTGACCGACGGAAATGTAATAATTCCACCCTTTGTTTAATGGCGACTAGTCAAATGGAACCTGCCAACTGTTCCAAGACAGATCCAGTACTGACTGGCTTCTGATTGGTTCACGATGCCATTCGAAATTATTGATTTCTTTCCATTTAGGTCGTCACAGATGGCACGTCTTATCTTTGATTCCGTATTTTCTGCGATAGACTGCGTCTTTGTGTTTGTACGTCGTGTCCTCTAGTAAATGTGAGGCAATATTTTCGATATATTTTGTAGAAGTTTGACATAGGACACCAATAAGTTACCACAAGTTTGACGTGCGCCACGAATTCCGCGCCCACCAAAATTGCAATTGATATACCAGAGATTTATATTCAGTTTCTTTGTGAGGCGATTTATATTAATAAATGACGTACTATCATTCACGTATGTTTATTCCGATTCTTTCGTTACATGATACTTATTTATAGTGAGTTAGATTGGGTCATCGTTAAGCATGAATCTGCTACATATTTGCGTCAACATCTACACTGTATCAATTTTGGAAGAAATATTTCTTGTGGAAACATTATGTAATTTTAGACGTGTTATGATGTATTTCACGAATATAAGCACTAATTGTGTTATATGGGGATTGTATGAACGCTTAATATTGTTATTGATAAGTGGTCGTGGCCGACTTTGCGCATCCTCCACCTCACGACTTTGATGCCTTCGTGCGAATTTCTAAAAAGCGATAAGACATAATAGAGTATGAATATCATTAACTTACCTGTGGCATGACGTCCATACAAAATTTCAATAATTTCTGAGCATCCATTCGCTTTTTCCAAAATTCGTGCGCAGGAAACCATTTTGCACTGATGCAGATTACCCCGTTTTGGTTGGTTTGGGTTAGGTTAGGTTAGGTTAGTGGGTCACCTGCGCAGACGTTTTTGCGCAGTGCAGTCGTATGACTTGCGCATGTGAGGGCACCTTGAGCTCGTTATGGTTAATTGTATATTATTAAACACTCAAAAATTCGATTCCGTCACTTTAAAAAGTATTTTATATTCTGGGCTTCACTTTCATACCTGATTTAATTTTTTTACAAGGATATTTTATTGGACACATACTTTCAGTAATTGCAAGTACACCAATCACTTATCACTTAAATATGATGTTATTGAATATTTCATTGTGGAAGTATATATGTTGTCACACGAAGAATAATTTATTAAAATATTTATTTAATTTTATATTACACTACAAGTAATTACTACAGTGACCCCAGTCATCGTTATAAAGAATAAATATTTTCAAATTACATAGGTTCAGCTTCTGCAGTTACGCGATGTCTGTATATGATTTACGTGTTACTAACTCGTACAAACGTCCTTACTGAGCACACATGGCATGGAAATGTCCATTCACTGAAGTCGTATGTCTCAATGTGGCGAACCGCACATATTCTTGCGTGTTATGTTGGATTGTTGTAACAATTGTTTCTATTCTCACACGTCACCGAGAAGACATCCTTACACTGAGTTTCAGTGTAGGTAGCACCCGTTAATACTTGATTGAACGGTGGTAATTAATCTTGTTAATGGTCCCGAAGAACTCTATTTCTAGAACACAAATTTATGTTGATACTGACCGACGGAAATGTAATAATTCCACCCTTTGTTTAATGGCGACTAGTCAAATGGAACCTGCCAACTGTTCCAAGACAGATCCAGTACTGACTGGCTTCTGATTGGTCCACGATGCCATTCGAAATTATTGATTTCTTTCCATTTAGGTCGTCACAGATGGCACGTCTTATCTTTGATTCCGTATTTTCTGCGATAGACTGCGTCTTTGTGTTTGTACGTCGTGTCCTCTAGTAAATGTGAGGCAATATTTTCGATATATTTTGTAGAAGTTTGACATAGGACACCAATAAGTTACCACAAGTTTGACGTGCGCCACGAATTCCGCGCCCACCAAAATTGCAATTGATATACCAGAGATTTATATTCAGTTTCTTTGTGAGGCGATTTATATTAATAAATGACGTACTATCATTCACGTATGTTTATTCCGATTCTTTCGTTACATGATACTTATTTATAGTGAGTTAGATTGGGTCATCGTTAAGCATGAATCTGCTACATATTTGCGTCAACATCTACACTGTATCAATTTTGGAAGAAATATTTCTTGTGGAAACATTATGTAATTTTAGACGTGTTATGATGTATTACACGAATATAAGCACTAATTGTGTTATATGGGGATTGTATGAACGCTTAATATTGTTATTGATAAGTGGTCGTGGCCGACTTTGCGCATCCTCCACCTCACGACTTTGATGCCTTCGTGCGAATTTCTAAAAAGCGATAAGACATAATAGAGTATGAATATCATTAACTTACCTGTGGCATGACGTCCATACAAAATTTCAATAATTTCTGAGCATCCATTCGCTTTTTCCAAAATTCGTGCGCAGGAAACCATTTTGCACTGATGCAGATTACCCCGTTTTGGTTGGTATGGGTTAGGTTAGGTTAGGTTAGTGGGGCACCTTCGCAGACGTTGTTGCGCAGTGCAGTCATATGACTTGCGCATGTGAGGGCACCTTGAGCTCGTTATGGTTAATTGTATATTATTAAACACTCAAAAATTCGATTCCGTCACTTTAAAAAGTATATTATATTCTGAGCTTCATTTTCATACCTGATTTAATTTTTATACAGGATTATTTTATTGGACACATACTTTCAGTATTTGCAAGTACACCAATCACTTATCACTTAAATATGATGTTATTGAATATTTCATTGTGAAAGTATATATGATGTTACACGAAGTATAATTTATTAAAATATTTATTTAATTTTATATTACACTACATGTAATTACTACAGTGACCCCAGTCATCGTTATAAAGAATAAATGTTCTCAAATTACATAGGTCCAGCTTCTGCAGTTATGCGATGTCTGTATATAATTTACGTGTTACTAACTCGTACAAACGTCTTTACTGAGCACACATGGCATGGAAATGTCCTTTCACTGAAGTCGTATATCTCAATGTGGCGAAACGCATATATTCTTGCATTTTATGTTGGATTGTTTTTTCAATTGTTTCTATTCTCACACGTCACCGAGAAGACATCCTTACACTGAGATTCAGTGTAGGTAGCACCCGTTAATACTTGATTGAACGGTGGTAATTAATCTTGTTAATGATCCCGAAGAACTCTATTCCTAGAACACAAAGTTGCGTTGATACTGACCGACCGGTATCAAATAATGCCAACCGTAGTTTAATGGCGACTTTTCCAATGAGACCAGCCGACTGTTCCAAGACAGAATCAGTACTGTCTGTCTTCTGATTGGTCCTCGATGCCATTCGAAAGTATTGATTTCTTTCCATTTAGGTCGTCACAGGTGGAACGTCTTATCTTTGGTTCCGTATTTTTCCGATAGACTGCGTCTTTGTGTTTGTACTTCGTGTCCTCGAGTAAATTGTGAGGCAATATTTTCGATATATTTTGTAGACATTTGACATAGCACACCAATATGTTACCTCAAGTTTGAAGTGCGCCATGAATTCCGCGTCCACCAAACATTGCAATTGATGTACCAGAGATTTATATTCAGTTTCTTTGTGAGGCAATTTATATTAATAAATGACGTTCTATCATTCACGTATGTTTATTCCGATTCTTTCGTTACATGATACTTATTTATAGTGAGTTAGATTGGGTCATCGTTACGCATGAATCTGCTACGTATTTGCGTTAACATCTACACTGCATCAATTTTGGAAGAAATATTTCTTGTGGAAACATTATGTAATTTTAGACGTGTTATGATGTATTACACGCATATAAGCACTAATTTTGTTATATGGGGATTATGTGAGCGCTTAATATCGTTATTGATAAGTGGTCGTGGCCGACTTTGCTCATCCTCCACCTCACGACTTTGATGCCTTCGTGCGAATTTCTAAAAGGCGATAAGACATAAGAGAGTATGAATATCATTAACTTACCTGTGGCATGACGTCCATACAAAATTTCAATAATTTCTGAACATCCATTCGGTTTTTCCAAAATTCGTGCGCAGGAAACCATTTTGCACTGATGCAGATTACCCCGTTTTGGTTGGTTTGGGTTAGGTTAGGTTAGGTTAGTGGGTCACCTGCGCAGACGTTTTTGCGCAGTGCAGTCGTATGACTTGCGCATGTGAGGGCACCTTGAGCTCGTTATGGTTAATTGTATATTATTAAACACTCAAAAATTCGATTCCGTCACTTTAAAAAGTATTTTATATTCTGGGCTTCACTTTCATACCTGATTTAATTTTTTTACAAGGATATTTTATTGGACACATACTTTCAGTAATTGCAAGTACACCAATCACTTATCACTTAAATATGATGTTATTGAATATTTCATTGTGGAAGTATATATGTTGTCACACGAAGAATAATTTATTAAAATATTTATTTAATTTTATATTACACTACAAGTAATTACTACAGTGACCCCAGTCATCGTTATAAAGAATAAATATTTTCAAATTACATAGGTTCAGCTTCTGCAGTTACGCGATGTCTGTATATGATTTACGTGTTACTAACTCGTACAAACGTCCTTACTGAGCACACATGGCATGGAAATGTCCATTCACTGAAGTCGTATGTCTCAATGTGGCGAACCGCACATATTCTTGCGTGTTATGTTGGATTGTTGTAACAATTGTTTCTATTCTCACACGTCACCGAGAAGACATCCTTACACTGAGTTTCAGTGTAGGTAGCACCCGTTAATACTTGATTGAACGGTGGTAATTAATCTTGTTAATGGTCCCGAAGAACTCTATTTCTAGAACACAAATTTATGTTGATACTGACCGACGGAAATGTAATAATTCCACCCTTTGTTTAATGGCGACTAGTCAAATGGAACCTGCCAACTGTTCCAAGACAGATCCAGTACTGACTGGCTTCTGATTGGTCCACGATGCCATTCGAAATTATTGATTTCTTTCCATTTAGGTCGTCACAGATGGCACGTCTTATCTTTGATTCCGTATTTTCTGCGATAGACTGCGTCTTTGTGTTTGTACGTCGTGTCCTCTAGTAAATGTGAGGCAATATTTTCGATATATTTTGTAGAAGTTTGACATAGGACACCAATAAGTTACCACAAGTTTGACGTGCGCCACGAATTCCGCGCCCACCAAAATTGCAATTGATATACCAGAGATTTATATTCAGTTTCTTTGTGAGGCGATTTATATTAATAAATGACGTACTATCATTCACGTATGTTTATTCCGATTCTTTCGTTACATGATACTTATTTATAGTGAGTTAGATTGGGTCATCGTTAAGCATGAATCTGCTACATATTTGCGTCAACATCTACACTGTATCAATTTTGGAAGAAATATTTCTTGTGGAAACATTATGTAATTTTAGACGTGTTATGATGTATTACACGAATATAAGCACTAATTGTGTTATATGGGGATTGTATGAACGCTTAATATTGTTATTGATAAGTGGTCGTGGCCGACTTTGCGCATCCTCCACCTCACGACTTTGATGCCTTCGTGCGAATTTCTAAAAAGCGATAAGACATAATAGAGTATGAATATCATTAACTTACCTGTGGCATGACGTCCATACAAAATTTCAATAATTTCTGAGCATCCATTCGCTTTTTCCAAAATTCGTGCGCAGGAAACCATTTTGCACTGATGCAGATTACCCCGTTTTGGTTGGTATGGGTTAGGTTAGGTTAGGTTAGTGGGGCACCTTCGCAGACGTTGTTGCGCAGTGCAGTCATATGACTTGCGCATGTGAGGGCACCTTGAGCTCGTTATGGTTAATTGTATATTATTAAACACTCAAAAATTCGATTCCGTCACTTTAAAAAGTATATTATATTCTGAGCTTCATTTTCATACCTGATTTAATTTTTATACAGGATTATTTTATTGGACACATACTTTCAGTATTTGCAAGTACACCAATCACTTATCACTTAAATATGATGTTATTGAATATTTCATTGTGAAAGTATATATGATGTTACACGAAGTATAATTTATTAAAATATTTATTTAATTTTATATTACACTACATGTAATTACTACAGTGACCCCAGTCATCGTTATAAAGAATAAATGTTCTCAAATTACATAGGTCCAGCTTCTGCAGTTATGCGATGTCTGTATATAATTTACGTGTTACTAACTCGTACAAACGTCTTTACTGAGCACACATGGCATGGAAATGTCCTTTCACTGAAGTCGTATATCTCAATGTGGCGAAACGCATATATTCTTGCATTTTATGTTGGATTGTTTTTTCAATTGTTTCTATTCTCACACGTCACCGAGAAGACATCCTTACACTGAGATTCAGTGTAGGTAGCACCCGTTAATACTTGATTGAACGGTGGTAATTAATCTTGTTAATGATCCCGAAGAACTCTATTCCTAGAACACAAAGTTGCGTTGATACTGACCGACCGGTATCAAATAATGCCAACCGTAGTTTAATGGCGACTTTTCCAATGAGACCAGCCGACTGTTCCAAGACAGAATCAGTACTGTCTGTCTTCTGATTGGTCCTCGATGCCATTCGAAAGTATTGATTTCTTTCCATTTAGGTCGTCACAGGTGGAACGTCTTATCTTTGGTTCCGTATTTTTCCGATAGACTGCGTCTTTGTGTTTGTACTTCGTGTCCTCGAGTAAATTGTGAGGCAATATTTTCGATATATTTTGTAGACATTTGACATAGCACACCAATATGTTACCTCAAGTTTGAAGTGCGCCATGAATTCCGCGTCCACCAAACATTGCAATTGATGTACCAGAGATTTATATTCAGTTTCTTTGTGAGGCAATTTATATTAATAAATGACGTTCTATCATTCACGTATGTTTATTCCGATTCTTTCGTTACATGATACTTATTTATAGTGAGTTAGATTGGGTCATCGTTACGCATGAATCTGCTACGTATTTGCGTTAACATCTACACTGCATCAATTTTGGAAGAAATATTTCTTGTGGAAACATTATGTAATTTTAGACGTGTTATGATGTATTACACGCATATAAGCACTAATTTTGTTATATGGGGATTATGTGAGCGCTTAATATCGTTATTGATAAGTGGTCGTGGCCGACTTTGCTCATCCTCCACCTCACGACTTTGATGCCTTCGTGCGAATTTCTAAAAGGCGATAAGACATAAGAGAGTATGAATATCATTAACTTACCTGTGGCATGACGTCCATACAAAATTTCAATAATTTCTGAACATCCATTCGGTTTTTCCAAAATTCGTGCGCAGGAAACCATTTTGCACTGATGCAGATTACCCCGTTTTGGTTGGTTTGGGTTAGGTTAGGTTAGGTTAGTGGGTCACCTGCGCAGACGTTTTTGCGCAGTGCAGTCGTATGACTTGCGCATGTGAGGGCACCTTGAGCTCGTTATGGTTAATTGTATATTATTAAACACTCAAAAATTCGATTCCGTCACTTTAAAAAGTATTTTATATTCTGGGCTTCACTTTCATACCTGATTTAATTTTTTTACAAGGATATTTTATTGGACACATACTTTCAGTAATTGCAAGTACACCAATCACTTATCACTTAAATATGATGTTATTGAATATTTCATTGTGGAAGTATATATGTTGTCACACGAAGAATAATTTATTAAAATATTTATTTAATTTTATATTACACTACAAGTAATTACTACAGTGACCCCAGTCATCGTTATAAAGAATAAATATTTTCAAATTACATAGGTTCAGCTTCTGCAGTTACGCGATGTCTGTATATGATTTACGTGTTACTAACTCGTACAAACGTCTTTTCTGAGAACACGTGGCATGGAAATGTCCTTTCACTGAAGTCGTATGTCTCAATGTGGCGAACCGCACATATTCTTGCATGTTATGTTGGATTGATGTTTCACTTGTTTCTATTCTAACACGTCACCGATAAAACATCCTTACATTGAGATTCATTATAGGTTGCACCCGTTAATACGTGATTGAACGGCGGTAATTAATCTTGTTAATGGTCCAGAACAACTCTATTTCTAGAACACAAAGTTAGGTTGATACTGACCGACGGAAATGGAATAATTCCAACCGTAGTTTAATGGCGACTAGTCAAATGGGACCAGCCGACTGTTCCAAGACAGAATCAGTACTGACTGTCTTCTGATTGGTCCTCGATGCCATTCGAAAGTATTGATTTCTTTCCATTGAGTTCGTCACAGATGGCTCGTCTTATCTTTGGTTCCGTATTTTTCCGATAGACTGCGTCATTGTGTTTGTTCGTCGTGTCCTCGAGTAAATGTGAGGCAATATTTTCGATATATTTTGTAGTAGTTTGACATAGGACACCAATATGTTGCCACAAGTCTGACGTGCGCCACGAATTCCGCTCCCACCAAACATTGCAATTGATGTACCAGAGATTTATATTCAGTTTCTTTGTGAGGCGATATATATTAATAAATGACGTACTATCATTCACGTATGTTTATTCCATTTCTTTCGTTACATGATACTTATTTATACTGAGTTAGATTGTGTCATCGTTACGCATGAATCTGCTACGTATTTGCGTCAACATCTACACAGCATAAATTTTGGAAGAAATATTTCTTGTGGAAACAGTATGTAATTTTAGACGTGTTATGACGTATTACACGCATATAAGCACTAATTGTGTTATATGGGGATTGTGTGATCGCTTAATATCGTTATTGATAAGTGGTCGTGGCCGACTTTGCGCATCCTCCACCTCACGACTTTGATGCCTTCGTGCGAATTTCTAAAAAGCGATGAGACATAATAGAGTATGAATATAATTATCTTACCTGTGGCATGACGTACATACAAAACTTGAATAAATTCTGAGCTTCCATTCGCTTTTTCCAAAATTCGTGCGCAGGAAACCATTTTGCACTGATGCAGATTACACCGTTTTGGTTGGTTTGGGTTAGGTTAGGTTAGGTTAGGTTAGGTTGGGTTAGTGGGGCACCTGCGCAGACGTTGTTGCGCAGTGCAGTCGTATGAATTGCGCTGGTGAGGGCACCTTGAGCTCGTTATGGTTTATTGTATATTATTAAACACTCAAAAATTCGATTCCGTCACTTTAAAAAGTATATTATATTCTGGGTTCACTTTCATACCTGATTTAATTTTTTTACAAAGATATTTCATTGGACACATACTTTCAGTAATTACAAGTACACCAATCACTTATCACTTAAATATGATGTTATTGAATATTTCATTGTGGAAGTATACATGTTGTCACACGAAGAATAATTTATTAAAATATTTTTTAATTTTATATTACACTACATGTAATTACTACAGTGACCCCAGTCATCGTTATAAAGAATAAATGTTCTCAAAATACATAGGTCCAGCTTCAGAAGATACGCGATATCTGTATATGGTTTACGTGTTACTAACTCGTACAAACGTCTTTACTGAGCACACATGGCATGGAAATGTCCATTCACTGAAGTCGTATGTCTCAATGTGGCGAACCGCACATATTCTTGCGTGTTATGTTGGATTGTTGTCTCAATTGTTTCTATTCTCACACGTCACCGAGAAGACATCCTTACACTGAGATTCAGTGTAGGTAGCACCCGTTAATACTTGATTGAACGGTGGTAATTAATCTTGTTAATGGTCCCGAAGAACTCTATTTCCAGAACACAAATTTATGTTGATACTGACCGACGGAAATCTAATAATTCCAACCTTAGTTTAATGGCGACTAGTCAAATGGAACCAGCCAACTGTTCCAAGACAGATCCAGTACTGACTGGCTTCTGATTGGTCCTCGATGCCATTCGAAAGTATTGATTTCTTTCCATTTAGGTCGTCACAGATGGCACGTCTTATCTTTGGTTCCGTATTTTCTGCCATAGACTGGGTCATTGTGTTTGTACGTCGTGTCCTCAAGTAAATGTGAGGCAATATTTTCGATATATTTTGTAGAAGTTTGACATAGGACACCAATATGTTTTCACAAGTTTGACGTGCGCCACGAATTCCGTGCCCACCAAACATTGCAATTGATGTACCAGAGATTTATATTCAGTTTCTTTGTGAGGCAATTTATATTAATAAATGACGTACTATTATTCACTATGTCTATTCCGATTCTTTCGTTACATAATACTTATTTATAGTGAGTTAGATTGGGTCATCGTTACGCATGAATCTGCTTCGTATTTGCGTCAACATCTACACAGCATCAATTTTGGAAGAAATATTTCTTGTGGAAACATTATGTAATTTTAGACGTGTTTTATACATTTTACATGCATATAAGCACTAATTGTGTTATATGGGGATTGTGTGAGCGCTTAATATCGTTATTGATAAGTGGTCGTGGCCGACTTTGCTCATCCTCCACCTCACGAATTTGATGCCTTCGTGCAAATTTCTAAAAAGCGATAAGACATAAGAGAGTATGAATATTATTAACTTACCTGTGGCATGACGTCCATACAAAATTTCAATAATTTCTTAACATCCATTCGCTTTTTCCAAAATTCGTGCGCAGGAAACCATTTTGCACTGATGCAGACTACCCCGTTTTGGTTGGTTTGGGTTAGGTTAGGTTAGGTTAGGTTAGTGGGGCACCTGCGCAGACGTTGTTGCGCAGTGCAGTCATATGACTTGCGCATGTGAGGGCACCTTGAGCTCGTTATGGTTAATTGTATATTATTAAACACTCAAAAATTCGATTCCGTCACTTTAAAAAGTATATTGTATTCTGGGCTTCACTTTCATACCTTATTTAATATTTTTACAAGAATATTTTATTGGACACATACTTTCAGTAATTGGAAGTACACCAATCACTTATCACTTAAATATGATGTTAATGAAAATTTCATTGTGGAAGTATATATGTTGTCACACGAAGAATGATTTATTGAAATATTTTTTAATTTTATATTACACTACATGTAATTACTACAGTGACCCCAGTCATCGTTTTAAAGAATAAATGTTCTCAAATTACATAGGTCCAGCTTCTGCAGTTACGCGATGTCTGTATATAATTTACGTGTTACTAACTCGTACAAACGTCTTTACTGAGCACACATGGCATGGAAATGTCCTTTCACTGAAGTCGTATGTCTCAATGTGGCGAACCGCAGATATTCTTGCATTTTATGTTGGATTGTTGTTTCAATTTTTTCTATTCTCACACGTCACCGAGAAGACATCCTTACACTGAGATTCAGTGTGGGTAGCACCCGTTAATACTTGATTGAACGGTGGTAATTAATTTTGTTAATGGTCCCGAAGAACTCTATTCCTAGATCACAAATTTACGTTGATACTGACCGACCGGTATCAAATAATCCCAACCGTAGTTTAATGGCGACTATTCCAATCGACCAGCCGACTGTTCCAAGACAGAATCATTACTGACTGTCTTCTGATTGGTCCTCCATGCAATTCGAAAGTATTGATTTCTTTCCATTTAGGTCGTCACAGATGGCACGTCTTATCTTTGGTTCCGTATTTTTCCGATAGACTGCGTCATTGTGTTTGTACGTCGTGTCCTCGAGTAAATGTGAGGCAATATTTTCGATATATTTTGTAGAAATTTGACATAGGACACCAATATGTTACCACAAATTTGACGTGCGCCACGAGTTCCGCGCCCACCAAACATTGCAATTGATGTACCAGAGATTTATATTCAGTTTCTTTGTGAGGCGATTTATATTAATAAATGACGTACTATCATTCACGTATGTTTATTCCGAATCTTTCGTTAATGATACTTAGTTATAGTGAGTTAGATTGGGTCATCGTTAAGCATGAATTTGCTACGTATTTGCGTCAACATCTACACTGCATCAATTTTGGAAGAAATATTTCTTGTGGAAACATTATGTAATTTTAGACGTGTTATGACGTATTACACGCATATAAGCACTAATTGTGTTATATGGGGATTGTGTGAGCGCTTAATATCGTTACTGATAAGTGGTCGTGGCCGACTTTGCTCATCCTCCACCTCACGAATTTGATGCCTTCGTGCGAATTTCTAAAAAGCGATAAGACATAATAGAGTATGAAAATCATTAACTTACCTGTGGCATGACGTCCATACAAAATTTCAATAATTTCTGAGCATCCATTCGCTTTTTCCAAAATTCGTGCACAGGAAACCATTTTGCACTGATGCAGATTACCCCGTTTTGTTTGTTTTTGGTTAGGTTAGGTTAGGTTAGGTTAGGTTAGTGGGGCACCTGCGCAGTCGTTGTTGCGCAGTGCAGTCGTATGACTTGCGCATGTGAGGGCACCTTGAGCTCGTTATGGTTAATTGTATATTATTAAACACTCAAAAATTCGATTCCGTCACTTTAAAAAGTATATTATATTCTGGGCTTCACTTTCATACCTGATTTAATTTTTTTACAAAGATATTTTATTGGACACATACTTTCAGTAATAGGAAGTACACCAATCACTTATCACTTAAATATGATGTTATTGAATATTTCATTGTGGAAGTATATATGTTGTCACACGAAGAATAATTTATTAAAATATTTATTTAATTTTATATTACACTACATGTAATTACTAGTGACCCCAGTCATCGTTATAAAGAATAAATATTTTAAATTACATAGGTCCTGCTTCTGCAGTTACGTGAAGTCTGTATATGATTTACGTGTTACTAACTCCTACAAACGTCTTTACTGAGCACACATGGCATGGAAATGTCCATTCACTGAAGTCGGATGTCTCAATGTGGCGAACCGCACATATTCTTGCGTGTTATGTTGGATTGTTGTTTCAATTTTTCCTATTCTCACACGTCACCGAGAAGACATCCTTACACTGAGATTCAGTGTAGGTAGCACCCGTTAATACTTGATTGAACGATGGTAATTAATCTTGTTAATGGTCCCGAAAAACTCTATTCCTAGAACACAATGTTACGTTGATACTGACCTACCGGTATCAAATAATCCCAACCGTAGTTTAATGGCGACAATTCCAATGGACCAGCCGACTGTTCCAAGACAGAATCAGTACTAACTGTCTTCTGATTGGTCCTCGATGCAATTCGAAAGTATTGATTTCTTTCCATTTAGGTCGTCACAGATGGCACGTCTAATCTTTGGTTCCGTATTTTTGCGATAGACTGCGTCCTTGTGTTTGTACGTC
This sequence comes from Zootermopsis nevadensis, assembly GCF_977971745.1. Lineage (NCBI taxonomy): Eukaryota > Metazoa > Arthropoda > Insecta > Blattodea > Termopsidae > Zootermopsis > Zootermopsis nevadensis. Next base: position 214,865 of record NW_028259190.1, read on the forward strand.
GTGTCCTCGAGTAAATGTGATGCAATATATTCCATATATTTTGTAGAAGTTTGACATAGGACACCAATATGTTACCACAAGTCTGACGTGCGCCACGATTTCCGCGCCCACCAAACATTGCAATTGATGTACCATAAATTTATATTCTGTTTCTTTGTGAGGCGATTTATATTAATAAATGACGTAATATCATTCATGTATGTTTATTCCGATTCTTTCGTTACATGATACTTATTTATAGTGAGTTAGATTGGGTCATCGTTACGCATGAATCTGCTACGTATTTGCGTCAACATCTACACTGCATCAATTTTGGAAGAAATATTTCTTGTGGAAACATTATGTAATTTTAGACGTGTTATGATGTATTACACGCATATAAGCACTAATTGTGTTATATGGGGATTGTGTGAGCGCTTACTATCTTTATTGATAATTGGTCGTGGCCGGCTTTGCGCATCCTCCACCTCACGACTTTGATGCATTCGTGCGAATTTCTAAAAGGCGATAAGACATAAGAGAGTATGAATATCATTAACTTACCTGTGGCATGACGTCCATACAAAATTTCAATAATTTCTGAGCAACTATTCGCTTTTTCCAAAATTCGTGCGCAGGAAACCATTTTGCACTGATGCAGATTACCCCGTTTTGGTTGGTTTTATGTTAGGTTAGGTTAGGTTAGTGGGGCACCTGCGCAGACGTTGTTGCACAGTGCAGTCGTATGACTTGCGCATGTGAGGGCACCTTAAGCTCGTTATGGTTTATTGTATATTATTAAACACTCAAAAATTCGATTCCGTCACTTTAAAAAAGTATATTACATTCTGGGCTTCACTTTGATACCTGATTTAATTTTTTTACAAAGATATTTTATTGGACACGTACTTTCAGTAATTGCAAGTACACCAATCACTTATCACTTAAATATGATGTTATTGAATATTTCATTGTGGAAGTATATATGTTGTCACACGAAGAATAATTTATTAAAATATTTTTTTAATTTTATATTACACTACATGTAATTACTACAGTGACCCCAGTCATCGTTATAAAGAATAAATTTTCTCAAATTACATAGGTCCAGCTTCTGCAGATACGCGATGTCTGTATATGATTTACGTGTTACTAACTCGTACAAACGTCTTTACTGAGCGCACAGGGCATGGAAATGTCCATTCACTGAAGTCGTATGTCTCAATGTGGCGAACCGCACATATTCTTGCATGTTATGTTGGATTGATGTTTCAATTGTTTCTATTCTCACACGTCACCGAGAAGACATCCTTACACTGAGATTCAGTGTAGGTAGCACCCGTTAATACGTGATTGAACGGTGGTAATTAATCTTGTTAATGGTCACGAAGAACTCTATTTCTAGAACACAAATTTAGGTTGATACTGACCGACGGAAATCGAATAATTCCAACCGTAGTTTAATGGCGACTAGTCAAATGGAACCAGCCAACTGTTCCAAGACAGAACCAGTACTGACTGGCTTCTGATTGGTCCTCGATGCCATTCGAAAGTATTGATTTCTTTCCATTTAGGTCGTCACAGATGGTACGTCTTATCTTTGGTTCCGTATTTTCTGCGATAGACTGCGTCTTTGTGTTTGTACGTCGTGTCCTCGAGTAAATGTGAGGCAATATTTTCGATATATTTTGTAGAAGTTTGACATAGGACACCAATATGTTACCACAAGTTTGACGTGCGCCACGAATTCCGCGCCCACCAAACATTGCAATTGATGACCAGAGATTTATATTCAGTTTCTTTGTGAGGCAATTTATATTAATAAATGACGTACTATCATTCACTATGTTTATTCCGAGTCTTTCGTTACATGATACTTATTTATAGTGAGTTAGATTGGGTCATCTTTACGCATGAATCTGCTACGTATTTGCGTCAACATCTACACAGCATCAATTTTGGAAGAAATATTTCTTGTGGAAACATTATGTAATTTTAGACGATTTATGATGTATTACACACATATAAGCACTAATTGTGTTATATAGGTATTTTGTGAGCGCTTAATATCGTTATTGATAAGTGGTCGTGGCCGACTTTGCGCATCCTCCACCTCACGACTTTGATGCCTTCGTGCGAATTTCTAAAAAGCGATAATACATAATAGAGTATGAATATCATTAACTTACCTGTGGCATGACGTCCATACAAAATTTCAATAATTTCTGAGCATCCATTCGGTTTTTCCAAAATTCGTGCGCAGGAAACCATTTTGCACTGATGCAGATTACCCCGTTTTGGTTGGTTTGGGTTGGGTTAGGTTAGGTTAGGTTAGGTTAGGTTAGTGGGGCACCTGCGCAGACGTTGTTGCGCAGTGCAGTCATATGACTTGCGCATGTGAGGGCACCTTGAGCTCGTTATGGTTAATTGTATATTATTAAACACTCAAAAATTCGATTCCGTCACTTTAAAAAGTATATTATATTCTGGGCTTCACTGTCATACCTGATTTAATATTTTTACAAGGATATTTTATTGGACACATACTTTCAGTAATTGGAAGTACAGCAATCACTTATCACTTAAATATGATGTTATTGAATATTTCATTGTGGAAGTATATATGTTGTCACACGAAGAATAATTTATTAAAATATTTATTTAATTTTATATTACACTACATGTAATTACTAGTGACCCCAGTCATCGTTATAAAGAATAAATATTTTAAATTACATAGGTCCTGCTTCTGCAGTTACGTGAAGTCTGTATATGATTTACGTGTTACTAACTCCTACAAACGTCTTTACTGAGCACACATGGCATGGAAATGTCCATTCACTGAAGTCGGATGTCTCAATGTGGCGAACCGCACATATTCTTGCGTGTTATGTTGGATTGTTGTTTCAATTTTTTCTATTCTCACACGTCACCGAGAAGACATCCTTACACTGAGATTCAGTGTAGGTAGCACCCGTTAATACTTGATTGAACGGTGGTAATTAATCTTGTTAAAGGTCCCGAAGAACTCTATTCCTAGAACACAAAGTTACGTTGATACTGACCGACCGGTATCAAATAATCCCAACCGTAGTTTAATGGCGACTATTCCAATGGGACCAGCCGACTGTTCCAAGACAGAATCAGTACTGACTGGCTTCTGATTGGTCCTCGATGCCATTCGAAATATTGATTTCTTTCCATTTAGGTCGTCACAGATGGCACGTCTTATCTTTGGTTCCGTATTTTCTGCGATAGACTGCGTCCTTGTGTTTGTACGTCGTGTCCTCGAGTAAATGTGAGGCAATATTTTCGATATATTTTGTAGAAGTTTGACATAGGACACCAATATGTTACCACACGTTTGACGTGCGCCACGAATTCCGCGCCCACCAAACATTGCAATTGATGTACCAGAAATTTATATTCTGTTTCTTTGTGAGGCGATTTATATTAATAAATGACGTAATATCATTCACTATGTTTATTCCGATTCTTTCGTTACATGATACTTATTTATAGTGAGTTAGATTGGGTCATCGTTACGCATGAATCTACTACGTATTTGCGTCAACATCTACACAGCATCAATTTTGGAAGAAATATTTCTTGTGAAAATATTATGTAATTTTAGACGTCTTATGACATATTACATGCATATAAGCACTAATTGTGTTATATGGGGATTGTGTGAGCGCTTAATATCGTTATTGATAAGTGGTCGTGGCCGACTTTGCTCATCCTCCACCTCACGACTTTGATGCTTTCGTGCGAATGTCTAAAATGCGATAGGACATAATAGAGTATGAATATCATTAACTTACCTGTGGCATGACGTCCATACAAAATTTCAATAATTTCTGAGCATCCATTCGCTTTTTCTAAAATTCGTGCGCAGGAAACCATTTTACACTGATGCAGATTACCCCGTTTTGGTTGGCTTGGGTTAGGTTAGGTTAGGTTAGATTAGGTTAGTGGGGCACCTGCGCAGACGTTGTTGCGCAGTGCAGTCGTATGACTTGCGCATGTGAGGGCACCTTGAGCTCGTTATGGTTAATTGTATATTATTAAACACTTAAAAGTTCGATTCCGTCACTTTAAAAAGTATATTATATTCTGGGCTTCACTTTCATACCTGATTTAATTTTTTTACAAAGATATTTTATTGGACACATACTTTCAGTAATTGCAAGTACACCAATCACTTATCACTTAAATATGATGTTATTGAATATTTCATTGTGGAAGTATATATGTTGTCACACGAAGAATAATTTATTAAAATATTTATTTAATTTTATATTACACTACATGTAATTACTACAGTGACCTCAGTCATCGTTATATAGAATAAATTTTCTCAAATTACATAGGTCCAGCTTCTGCAGATACGCGTTGTCTGTATATGATTTACGTGTTACTAACTCGTACAAACGTCTTTACTGAGCACACATGGCATGGAAATGTCTTCTCACTGAAGTCGTATGTCTCAATGTGGCGATCCGCACATATTCTTGCGTGTTATGTTGGATTGTTGTTTCACTTGTTTCTATTCTCACACGTCACCGAGAAGACTTCCTTACATTGAGATTCAGTGTAGGTAGCACCCGTTAATACTTGATTGAACGGTGGTAATTAATCTTGTTAATGGTCCCGAAGAACTCTATTTCTAGAACACAAAGTTACGTTGATACTGACCGACTGAAATCAAATAATTCCAAGCGTAGTTTAATGGCGACTATTCAAATGGGACCAGCCGACTGTTCCAAGACAGAATCAGTACTGGCTGACTTTGGATTAGTCCTCGATGCCATTCGAAAGTATTGATTTCTTTCCATTTATGGTACTAATAAATAATGCAGTAACTTAAAATGGATCTGGATCTCTGGAGTCCAGCGCACAGACGTGGAGACATGGTGGGCCGTCGGTTCTGCGCTTTGGCAGCCTCGCCTCTGAAGATGGGAGACCTCAAGAAAACCAATGGTCAGAGTGCAACAAGGTTTGCTGAAGGGAAATGTTTTAGCATCTATCCGAAACAAGAAATTGTAAGTGGCGTTTCTTTGGAATTCCGTACGCCAAACTTCCTGTCGGCGACCTCAAGTTCAAGGTAACGAGAAGTTGATAAGTGGCAACGTAAGTTCTACATTGCGGTGTGTATTTTGTGAAAAGTACATAAATCATTCGCAAAATATCGCCGTGTCCAGAGGAAAAATGCCACCAAAATTACGAAAAAAACCTTAGTACCTGAAATGTCACATCGTACTTTGCGTCAAAGTGGCCGCGCGGTCCTTGTAGCCTCTTGGTCGCAGGGACCGTGGGTTCGTATCCCACGCCTTTCTGTGATGTGCTTTCCTTTGTACAGGTAGAGTAGTATCCTGTCTTTTGTAACTCTTTTTAACAAATTTCTGTAAACGTCACGTGTTATTTCGCCTCTTTGTGTAGAGTCTCCTGTCAGAATGTGAAGTGTAATTGTGAGGTAATTTTTCAGAACTCAGATCTCATACTGACAGGAGCAATAATTCATGTACTTGCTGAGTTCGAACTAGTTAGAAGACGATTTTAATATTATCTTCCTATGTATGTAGTGCTGTCTCTTCAATAATATTTACTGTGTTTGTTCATTTTCTAATTCGGGGATGTTGGGTTTACAACTTCATGGTCATTGGTGTGGTACTATCCATTGATAAAATTTTCAGTAGCATAATGTGGTCATGTTCTCCAATGCAGGAAATTGTGATCATTCTTAAATCAAAGGCCAAGGAGTACAAAATATACATTGTGCCCACTTGGAAAATATTTGATATCGTTGCCACTATAAGTAGCAGCCTACAGTTGGAAGATTAATCAAGAGTAATAACAACACCTGCACATGGGAATCCGTGGTCAGCCATTTCCAATCATCTCAGAGGTTCAAAACATATTTCCCTAAAATCCATCGTAATGTTTCCATGCCACTGAAGTGGCCAATTACAATAAATATTCTTTCAAACACAGTACATGCATGCCTTGTGCATCAATATTATTGAAATGCCACCTTCCTTCCTTTTATTATCCTACAAGTAACATGAGATGCACATAACCTGAGAAATTTGGTGCTATACGTGTAATAATTGTAAACTGAAATCTTCATTCAACAATATTTTCCTTAGCAGTTTGTTTACCAACAGTTGCAGTTAACCATTATTCTGGTAACAGATTAATGCATTGGAAATTACAGATAACAAATATGAAAACATGACTCCATTCTTCCACACTTTCACAGTTTGTTGATAATTTGTCAGAAGACGGCATTCTAAAATTTCCATGCAAGAAAGAGCATGTTCATGAACCTAAAAGCAGGAATGTAAATATTGTCATCTATGCTACAATGTAAGAGCTTCTGACAGTGTGTTTATATAAACCACAAATTAATAAATAAAATTTAATCAAAATTCTTAACCCTCTTCCAGCCTAAATACTTGAAAGCACTTTTGTTCGTGGTCTTTGGTATCTTAGACATTCGAATTTTGTTCCTGTCTCCTAGTGAAATATGTTGTAATGTTGACTGTCTTTGCGTTGCCACAGCGTTCTCTTCACTTATCGGTTTCAGTTCCCACACTGTTCTAACGTAACGTTAAACTTTCGTGTGTGTGAAATGATGGAGGTTTCAGTCTTTTGAATAAGGGTAGGAGAGGGATAGAGATTGAAATGTTATAAGCTCTCTGCATAATGTCCATATATTCTTAGTAAGAAGTGTGATGGCTCCCCCAGTGGTGAATCGTTTTCCGTTTGCTACGTGAGGAATCACATATAACCACTGTAACTGTCTATAAAGAAATCTAAAATGTCAAGGGATTCTAAAATAACTTCATTTAAAATAGTGTCAGGTTTGCCGTAACGCAAAGAATATTTTGATGAAAATGGATTATACAAATGCTTATTACTCTGGTACATTGCAGCCAAAATACAAATTAACGCAGTTCACTTTAGGATGGCAGGAGCATGTGGGTAAGTGTAGATTAGTACTGAGGGAACGCGATAAGACCACAAAGTTAGGATCGTGGTTACTCAGCTGCATGGAGGGAGGAACAGTCAGGCAAAATTTACCGCAGTGAGGAGATGGTCAGATTCCTGGTTCCCAAAAAAAGGAGGCATAATATTGTTTCTTTAAAGTGGTGCTAAAGAGAATATTTTATATTATGTTTCAGTGAACTACAGCACAGTTTACATTTACAACAAACTCATATATGATGGGTACCTGATGTAAAGTTTATGTAATCACAAATATATTTTGTATTTCTGATAACAACCACAATACTGCATGTGGACAAGAAGGAAGAAGGGCTTTAATTACGTTTCAGGTGCTTATAAGTTTACAAACTGTGGAGTGGTATTTCAGGCAGCATTTGGTTCGGCAGTGCCGTGTAGTGTTCGCGGATGGGCATGTACCTCAGGGGTATTGTCGGTAGATGACAGAAGAGTTCGTCAGGGTGCGCACATATTGATCATTGAATATCCCTCGTGCTCCGCCGGTTGCGGGATGTGTTCGCTGTTTTTCAGACGTTGCCGTCCCTGCGTGCGAGAAAATGGCGCAGCTCCTCTGCTGGTATTGTTTACTTCGGACGGCGTGATGGTAGGATGCATGCCCAGTCGAGTGCAGCTTTACTCTGATATATTGCCAGGGCTTGCAAGTTTATTTGAACTGATGTTTGTCATCTTTCTCGTGTGTGAAGTACGTAAAGTGGGAAATATTTTGGTTGCACGAAAGGCCGGATTAGTTGCCAGTAGGTTATTAATGTGGTGTAGAGTGCCTTCGTAGTAAAAATTAATACTGGTCTCTCAATGCGGATGTTTATTTCTGTACATGGTTTTGTTTCAGGTACGCGTGAATGCAAGCATATGGGATACTTCAGCCGTTATGCAGTTTCGAGTCCATCATTACTACGGAGGTAGCAAGACTTTGCTCCGGTAGCTGGCATGACCATTGTGCATGATGGACACAATTCATCAGGCGATGCGGTTGGGATGACCCACAGACACGTCAGTGGTCCCCAACCTTTTTTTGCCCAAGGGCGCATTTGAGAGTTTATGAGATCGTGGCGGGCACCAACCAATTAACAAAGCCAAATTTTCTTTTCTCTGGACAAATAAGATATGGACACCAAATAATACACAAAACAACGTTTATTGATACAAGAAACCACGCAATCAAAAATACGTACTTTTATAAGTACAATTATTATTACCCAAGTGGGAAGTCAGTGTGATGTTTGGCACTGCATTTCAGCGGCCAGTTTTACAAATTTGGGAGAGTAGGATGATGTTGCTGCTCGCAATCGTCAAGATGGGCATTAGTACGTAGAGAACTGTGCTTTGATTTTATAATGTTCATGGTTGAACGGCCTTTATTATTCAGTATAACCTCTTTCCGTATCAACGCGGGCACCGCGTTGGGGACCACTGATGTACATTATTTCGCCCTCACATCTTCATCAGTTATCAGAGTGATTATTCTCTTGTAACATTGATGTCACTGTTAGGTCAAGGTCATGACAAAGTCAAGACAAGATCGCCCCAATAGTTTGCCAGATAGAGGTCTTTAAAATTCTCAAGGTCATACGTATTTATGCCAAACGGTAAATACCTGATTGACCATACTCATGTCAAAATGAGGTCACGTATAGGTCAAGGATACTGGTCTTAAAAAATCTCAAGGTTATACCTTCTCACCAATATTTCTGCTAGCCAGCCACCCTAGGGCCACACCCTTTACCCCAGGGCCACTACCCCAGTCGCACCCCTTCCCAGGGCTATTCCCTTCTTTGGGCCAACCCTCATGATCACACCTACCCAGGATCCCCCCCCCCGGGACCATCCCCTCAGGATCCCTGCAGCATCACCATATCCCAGGAACCACAGCATCCCCTAGGACCCCAGGATTCCCTGGACACTGCCCTCTAGGACCACGGCAGGATCCCCGAAGACAATCACCTCTAGGATCCCCTATAACCCCCTCCAGGATTCCTCGGATTTACCAGGACTCCCCATGACCATCCTAGTATTCCCCACAGATTTCCTAGGATCCCCACCAAGGATTCCCTACCCAGATCTAGCAGAATCTGCCACCAAACATTTCCAACAGAATTTCCCACGATCGCAACCCATGATTCCCAGGATATTCCCCTGGATTCACCACATAATATTACCCACGATCCTGCAGGATTCCCCACCAAAAATCCCCATATTATCCCACATAGGATCCACAACCAGAATTCAAAACGCGCGCCCTAACCCCCGCGCCCTAACCCCCGCGCCCCCCGAAGGGAGGTGGAGGCCCAGGCCGTTTCTTGAGCGAGCAGAGGAGCGGACCCGGCTCCGGTCAATGGCCCGGGCGCCGGGTTCCAAAGAACCGTCCGGGTCGGACGAGTCCAACTCGTTGGCTTTGCGCTCGCACGCTACGAAAAACAGGACCTTTTGGGTGAGGCGAGTCGTTCAACTCTTTCGACTAACCCACCTGGCAACAGATCTTGTCTAGGGGATATAGCAAGAGCATAGTAAGATTAGGTATAATAAGAGGACCACTCAAAATTCGAAAATTCTACCAGCAGCGAAAGAGCAGTAATTGACATGGAATAATACCGACAGGGGGGCTCAACCCCAGCCGCTAAGTGGTCATAGGAACTTAAAACAAACCTCTTAAAGCAAAATAACCTCTTGCGCCCTCTGTGCGGGACGGCGCTTTTGGTGGGTCCCGATGTTCCCGCACAGAGGACGCTGCCGTTTATTTTATGTTTTTCGATCCTTGTTTTATTCTCTACGACCATTTACGGTCTGAGACTGACCCTCCGTCCCGCGATTTGGTTTCATTCGATTAAATCATTGAGTTTTCGCTTTTAGTGTTTTATTACTGGACGTATAATTTTATCTGCCCCTTAGTCATCTCTGCCGACACGCGTTGGATGAGGTTTTCATCTTTGCCTTTCCCAGCATGCTCCGCGAAACTTGTTTTCTCCGAACAAGTTGAGTTTTTCCCGGTTGTCTGTCTCCTGCTTCGGTACAGCGCGGATGTACGCAGTCTTTACGTAAGTTGGGGCTTCAGCCGGCCATTTTGATATTACGTCTCAGCTTGTGTTTGGTTTAATTCTCGATTTATTCGACAGCCAAAGAGTTGTTGAAGCTTTCGTGGTGGTATTACGAGGCTCTAAAGAATGCAGGCGATTTCGTGATAGTGAAAATACTAACCGATTTTCTCTAGAAATTACAAACGTCTTTGAGTTAGATTTTATTAACCCTTGCACCATTGAAAATGTAATCCTGGAATCTGAAGCGAAAATAATAATAAATTCTTATTGTGTGGATTTCCACCTCTTTTGCCATTCAATGAACGTGTAATGTAAGCACAAATCGATGAAAATTGTAATATTGATTATAATTGACTCCTGGATTTGACCTTATCATAATGAATACAGATTTAACCTGGTCGGATAGATAACGACCCTGACTTATCGGCATTTCTGTCTGGCGGCTTTACAGGTGAATTACGTCGCTTTTCCATGGAGAAAGTGGAGTGATATAAGATCGTCTATATATTTTTCTCTAGGACTGTGACACGCACATGCGAGAGTACATGTGTCCTGTTGTGTGTCCCCGGGTGCTACGTCTTGTACAACGCGAACCCGCTTAAGTCATTCAAGGTGAGTTGCATGAAATATTCCGTCCTCTGAAGTAGAGAGTTTTGAAAGTACGTTGAGAGAAAAACTTATATTGCGTGCTGTTCCCGATACAACGTGACTTGGCCTACGTTACACAAGACAAGATGGCCGAAATGACGTTGCAATACTGAACTAAGTATTCTGAGATATTATTCTATTTTACGTTTTGATTGTTCTGTGATTCTGCCCACGCATTCCGTCTCCTTCTAGGTCAGTGGTAACAACCACGTGACACTCGTTCAAGACTTGAGGTTTACGGAGCGGTGAGGATGACGGCCGCTTACATCGTGAGGTCGCTAACACGACAACCCGAAAATTATATTACAGCAGCAGCGAACTAAGGACTCCGGTGAGTACAATGAGAAATTGTCAGATAATGCCCACTGATCGAGTTTCAGAGCGTACGTACAGAAGCGACGTAATTATAAATTCTTGTCATTATGTCTGCTTTGAGGTGATTGGCGGAGCCCTCTTCACATTCACGGTGATTATGATATCATCATTCTTCATCGCCGTCGAGAACCTCTGAACCAGAAGATTTTTCCACGTCTCCCTCCTGGACGCTGCTCTGTGACGTCGTCTGGCTCGATACGTCTCAAACGATGAGGCACCAGCGAGCGATGGACTCGGGTGAGTACGGTGATGTATTATTTCGAGGTTGATTAAAAATTATAATGACTTTCGTAGATAGTGTTTTGTGGGAAATTAGAAATTAGTATGTCTCGACGGTAATGTAGTGTCTGAGTACAGCCTGGTGTGCATGGATGGGATTTCGCGAAGGTACCGATATCGCCAAAATCAAAGAATGTTTGAAATCCCTACGTACGGTAAGGAATCGAGTTCTTTTATGAGTTGGAAACAGAAAGGAAACGTTACAGATCATTTGAGAATTGTTGATGGGAAAGATTGGAAAAGGAGAAAATGCAGACAATCACAGAGACGTTGCGTGTCCGGTGATAGACACGCACACTTGCGGTATGAGACCAGTTTCTTCGTCTCTCTTGATGTAAACATGTACGGCAGTCATCGTGTAGCTGACAGTCGTTTAACTGGTCAAAGCCTTTCTCTTCGTGTATAGACACAGAAATTTTAAAAACTGACTGGTCGTCCTTACTTCATTTCTGTTGGATAAATTTCGTAAGGAAATGCTGTTGGTGTTAGGTGGACCGAGTATTGCGTACGGAGTCTGTATTGATTTGGATTAGCCGTCTGCCAGGGACGCGACTGAGTAGGCGTTCTTTACGCGGTGATGGAATTAGACAGAGCTGCTAGAATGTAGTGCTGTATAGAGCAGAGGTTCCCAAAATATGGAGAAACATTTTCAACATCCTTTGCTTGATTGAGGCAGTCATCAGAACGAAGTATCGTTCTGCGTTGTATCCCGAAGGATGGTGATGGGATACAGGAGCGTAGACCAAGAGGAAGTGCGTTGATATTCAAGTCCACTTGTAGCAACACAGTAGAGATATGTATTGAATTAAAGCTACACCAGTTTACAGTATCTCGAGTCAGAAAATTATGAAGGCGTAATTTATAACAGTTATAATTACTCTTCGCTAATACAAATTGCAGTTTTGTGGACTTTCAGTTTATTCTGTGTATAGTAATATAAAATATCGTCAAATTGAGTACCTGATCTATTTTCCTAATCAATGAAACTGAAGCTTTACAAGTGCAAGGAAACCGAAATTTGAGTCTATCGTGAGTCACTGCAGTCTGATTCACATCTCCAGATACTCTTTATAAAAAAACACAGTTTAATATTAAGTCTCACCGCTACTAAATCTTCCGAAATAATTCATTCCCTTCCTAAGAGGGTTCATAACTTAACATTTTGTGTGCTCTTTGAAATGAAAAAATAAGCATCATTAACCCCATGAAGCTGTAGTTCGTCTGAATAATATTTAAGAATCCAGTCCGTACCGCGAAGAAAACACAACTCTTCACCATTACGAAGATCAACTGGTTAACGCTGTTTAAGGAAATGATCGTTGTTTATAGTAAGAATCATATAAAATCCATAAATATAAAAGGCATCATAATTAAAGCACTTGGTACATACGTTGAAGTAAACTTTCAGAATTGAACTAATTGGTATTTAGCATTCTCTGTTGAAGGCTTAATGTACCGTTTACATGCCTTTTTCTTTATCAGTATTTGTTCGCCCCACTCGCTTGTAAATAATCTTCTTGAATCTCTTTCCCTAAGTGTTTTCAAGTTCGGATTGTCTTACAGAGTGAGAAACGAAGTATTACGCCTGTCTAAATCATCAAGAAATATTATAGGACTGTTAACTCAGTTGAAGCATCTCTCTCTCTCTCTCTGTCTGTGTTTTTAATAAGTTCCGAAGATTAGGATGGGTTGACACTCAGGTTACAGTAAATTGGTTCATCGATTCTCGACAGATTCTGACGAATTTAGGACCGCGTTCAGGTGTGGGTTGCTCTAAAATCCAGCCGTTCCTCAGCTCGAATATTTGTTGCGCCATTGAATACTGTCTCGAGAATAATAGCAAAACTTGAAGAAGTCGCTGTTTCCAGCACTTACTTCGTGTCCCATTTGATAAGTTGAACACGTGTACGTGTTCAGTACGAGAAAGAAATTGCTGCCGTGTTTGAAAACATGTTTTAAGCTGGAAGAAACCAGCAGATAGTCTCAATAAATGCACTGCGTGAATGGAATTCTTAGGAATATTACACATTCTCCAACTTTGTCGCATTGCTCATATCACGTGTAACCATGGATTAAATTCCTTGTAGAATCGAATTCAGACAAATAATTATCTTTTCCTGTTATTTCGTGTCATGAACTGTTGACCTTGGTTGAAAGAGTGCGTCTTAATGCACTTCCATAAAATTCTCCGCTGTTCGTGGAGACGCTTTCAAAAAATTATGCAGTACTTGAAAGAATTGGCACAATGGCGGCGTGACCTGTTGATTTGACCCTAGGGATCCGTGTAATGTTTGCCCAAGTGCATGGTAACAAATTAAACATGTCTGTGCGCACGGGCGTAATATCGAAAGTCAATTTTGGAGCTACCTGCCTTGTCCAATGCCTAATCCATTCAGAAATTTTTTGTCCTAGATGCATGCAAATTTAAATTTATGGATATTCTTAATCGTGGATTTGTACTTTTAATACATAAATTAATAACGAGGGTCATGGCTGATAGTACCAATGGATGGTAACAGATAGTGACATACAGTTAATATCGAATTTGACGAAAATCGGTCTGTGTAATGTTAGTAGTACGTGTTCGAAACGAAGAGTATTGACTGCGAATGGTTGTTTGGAAATGGGGGGCACGTTTTGACCTTAAGGTCGTATCGCAAGGCCGGTATCCATCCGATATTCCAGCAAGCTTCTGGTAGCGTCGGACACCATCGTACATATACGTGCGTTCGACTGTGAGTTATACAGTAGCTGTGCATGGTCCCAGATCAAAATAACCCTTTAAAGCAAATATTATTATTATTATATGTCCAAATTTCTGTAATAATCAGTGAGACTTTAATTTCTATTTTTATCGTATGCGTGTATGGCATTATTAATTATTTTAGAAAGAATTTATTTTATTGAAATGACACCAGATGCCGTACAACTTTTTTTTAAAATTTTACATGCTTTGCCATCGATATGACCATCAAAGGTAGTCTTGCGAATTTCTGAGGTGGGAGTTAAAAGCTAACAATAGGCTCAGCCAGTCAAATTATCCGCCTTGAATGGAAAGTTCAGCGTAGTGTTCACAAAATCCCGTCACTGGTGTCTTTCCTGAGCCATATTAATCCATTTCATAACCTTGAAAAGTATTTCCGTAAGAACAATTTTAATATTATCCTCCCAGTTGTAGAATGTAACATTAATGCTCACCAATCTTTAGCCCTGAGGATGGAAGAAATATGTTCCTATGAAATATTTGTTACTCGACATGATACTTGAACGAATAATATCTGATTTCTTTAAATCCGGGTCGTATGAGTCATTACATCCAGACTGTATATCCTCTGCAATATGTCAATTTTAAAAGAGATTATTCTTGTTTAATGTTTCACGGACTAATCACATTTCTGTTCCTTGTTTGAGTCTCTCATATCTTTGTAAACTTTTCCGCATAAAATGATCATTGTCCAATTTCTTTTAAATCGAATATTGAAAAATTACACCCGTATCTGTTTTGCCAGAGCATGGGATTATGAACGTGTGGACGTCATTCTCTGTTCCGTAATACTTCGTTACTGGTCAGATGTTTACCGCAGGTCGTAGTAACCCCGTACCCGTTTAACCGTTGAGCACACTGGCTAGAACCTGGTGCTGTTGGAATGTCTTGGTGTAGATAGAAATCACTGTCTTCCTTTGATGTAATGGTCCCTCATCATGCACGTAGTCTGTTTAATGATCGGTCAGGGTTAGTTCCACAGATCAGGAGTGTTGGGTAAGTAAACATACAAGAAATAAATATTGAGTTGTCCTACTCGATAGGTTTCGGGTTCGAATCTCTCCCCGTCGACAGACTATCGTTAGAGATCTTTCTCGTGCTTTTTAGTATTCTGAAGCATATTTTAAGACACATTAAATGTAGACAGCTATCGCTTTATTCAATGTAATTTCAAGTTCATATTTTAGAAGAATCCTGCCATTTTATGGGGTATAACAGACAAAATTTTAAGACTAATAAATTGCCCGCTAAGAATGACGGCAAAAATGTAAAGTAGTAAACAATAATAATCATAAGAATTATCCGATTAGATCCAACTTCTCTTAGCAGCGTTACCATGGCAACGGTTATTTATAAATGTTATCCCGTAAGGTCCAAAATCACTTGGGAGCAAATAATCATAACCGAAGAATGTTTTATGAATGTCTTTTGTGATGTTGCGTCATCACAAGGGCCCACCATCATCGCTGTTATGATGGAGGTAGCAATATCACTTCCTAAACGTCGGTAAACTTAATCATCACAATCACCACAGTGAGAACAGGAGATAAAAATTTACGCGCAGATTGAAGATGTAAGGCATAAATTTCTATCTTGCGAGGCCGAGGCGTAGTGTCGGGACAGATAATACCGCATCCCCCCGCCCCCCCAAGCTGCTTTTAATGAGTGCTTTTTCTATAATTAGTCTAGCATTTCAGAAAAGAGTGTGTTGTGTTTAGGAGATAACTTTCAACCAAGCTGTTTGTATGTTCTAATCAAAATAACGTTGACCATGAATTTAGAATCTTTTGTCTTCTAGTCTGATAAATAAAAGTTGTAAATATTAATGAACAACACACTGTTACGTTTAAATTTGGTTTGCTATCATCGTAATTAATGTTAATAAACTGTTAAATAATATGGAGCTTCAGACCCTACATATAAATTCTTGTCATTATATGGGACATTCTGTCTGCTTTCAGGGGAAAGGCAAGTGAATCTTCGTGGTTCCGAAACTCAGAGGAGGATCTTCATGGCATTTTCACCCGTGCGGTTGCGTCTACACGCAGCCGCTTCCACCCGGACGCTGCACTCTTGTCGTGTTTCCAGTGTCGGCGGTCATCTCTCCGGCATATTTCGTTTCTACCATCTTTGCTGGCGAGTGAAACGAATTACTTTAATTTTAAATTAACACACGACTAACGCCTGGGGTGCAGGGGTTAAACTCCTTCCAATGTTCCTTAATTGTGAGTCTCCAATTAATGTTTTGCTTGTTTCCATCCCTTGAGCAAAATGAATCCAGATTCTTTCTATTTACTCTTTTTCTTCTTTCTTTTCTTCTTTTTCGCCTTCTTCCTACCCTCAGAGGATGGACGGGTTAGAGTAGAGTTGTAGCTGCATGCATTCTTAACCACTAACATCATCGACCCTGCAGTCCAGCCGCTGCGCTGCAACGGAATATCAGCGGAATCCAGCAAAGACGCAGTTAGTTTGCCCACAATATTAGAAATGTTGAGGGTGTGAGGTCACAGACCATGCGTTAAGTTGCAGTGGTGGGCTTCGGTAAAGCATATATAGAAGACATTGAGGATTTTAAAAAGTGGGGATTTTCTGTTTTGATGATCTGAGTAACGGCTAGCTTTTCAAGTTAAGTAATTTTGAGGTGACTTAAGCGTCTGCTAACACAAACTATAAAGCGGGGAAGATTTTAAATTTGGAAAATTTCATGGGGCTGAAAACTACATTATCTTTATTTATTTACATAGCTTTGCCCTTAGATTACAATCATATTGCAGGACAGACGTACAGTCCAAATTTGACCACCTCTGACGTAGACAAAGTTCATTCAGTGAAAGTAATTGAGAAATGATTGAAATTTTATAGTATCGTAGGCATCGGTACTAGGACATTAAAGTGTGGATTGATGGGAGATTCACACTGAAATTAGGGACGAGACGTAGTGGACAACGAAATCACATGCAAATTAAGTGTGAATAAAATAATACAGGCTTTTTGAAGGCGAAATAAGTGAAACGCCAGACGCTGAGATTTTAAATGAAGTTTTCAGATTGTTATATGTTCAAGATGTTATTTAATAAATAAATAAATAAATAACTTTTACTTTTATTTTTTCCAATTGTAGAAACAACGAAAACTGTAACACTTGCTTGTATACCTTTGTTTCCATCACCCTTTATAACAGGTAGAAGAACGACATATGTCACTATTTCGTCTTTAAATTTTCGCATATGAGTTGACTTTCAATGAGATCTGATTTTAACAGCAGCTAAAATTTCCATGACTTGTTACATTATAATTATTAATTATATATTAGCGTACTAGCAAATTAAAGTGTGCATTGATGGCAAACCAAAAGTTCTCAATTGGATTTAAATCTAGCGAGTTTGGCGGCAAAAATTCAACTTTGCATCCGACACTTTCTATTAATTCCCTTGTTCTTTCAGAGTTATGAAAGCTCGCATTGTCAAGTCATTTGCAAAGAACGTCGCTCATATTATATATAAATCAAATAATACAGAAGTCATAGAGAGCGTCCCCCCCCCCCAAAAAAAAAATAGAAGTCAACTCAAATTGCTCATTGCTTTGTGAATGGAGGTAGCGCGTAGCTCTGAAACGTGAGTGAACTTGTAGCAGACGACACGAGAAACAATGGACGATTGCCATGTCCAGCGACGACGTCATCTAAGAAGTCTCCAGTTCATCGCTGGTGGGTGAAATTTATCTCTTCAATGTTGCAGTAGTCGTAGTAGTTTGTAGCTTAGTTTTTGCCAGTATCCCGTAGTTGAGAGGTTTTATCTAATGAATTCCTTATTTCCATCCTTGAAGGAAAACGAATTGCAAATCTTCATCATCTCGTTCTTTCTCATCATCTTATTACTTACACGGGATAGACTAATTTCTTTTTAAAGATAAGTTGCGTCCGTGTTTAATTACGCACTACGGCATGAAGGCGTGTGGGTTATTGAAGGTTTAGTTACGTGCATCTTTAACAGCTAGCTAGATGGAGATACGTGGACAGCATCACGTTCCAGCCGGTTTTACCCGAAGGAAAAATTCACGGTATCTTCTGTGTATATTATTGAATTGGACCGAACTTGATTGTGTCGCTGTCGGTAGTTGAACCGCGGACTTGCAGAGGATCCAGAAATAAAGTATTAATCGTGGTAAAAATCGGAGATGACTTAGAAATTACAAGTGAATACGGATTTTGGGTCTGAAAAAAAAACCCCGAAGGGAAGACATAAAATTTGATGTGAAGATAATAGAGTGTCTAGTAACAGCTGCTGTGAACATGGGAATGAACATCGGTAGACATAATTTGTAGACTAGGTGCCTGAGTAGCTTCTTTGATTCAATGCGGTATAAGATTGATATCATAATTTAGTTAAAAATTACTGCAGAAATAAATGTGTACTTAATATAGTTTAATTTTAAATTTTTGACATGTATGAAGTGAAGGAGGACAATTACAGGGTATACAAGAAAGAACGGTGCGGTTTCAAAAGTTAATAACAAAATTATTTCTAACCTTACACGGGCACAACATACACACCGTCAGCGGCGGCAACTGTCCAAGTTTCTCATGCTTACTGCGTGGCCGCGGGGCCAGTTTCAAAGATGGCGTTGCAGCAGGAGAAGGCTTTCTGTGTGCTCCGTTTTGAGGTGTCCAGAGCGTGAGTTTCGTGCACGGTTTCAAAAAGACGCACCACACAAGAATAACATAAGCAGTTTGTAGAAACTGGATGCTGTAAAGGCAAGAGTCCTGGTCGACCTCGTATGACTGATGACAACATTGAAAGAGTTCGTGAGGCGTTTCAGCGAAGTCCCCGCAAGTCAGTGGCCAGAGGAAGCAGGGAATTGGAAATGCCAAACCGTACAAGATTGCGATTGGTGCAGGCCCTTAAACCATCAGACAAAGTGAAAAGGCGACGCTTTTGCGAGGAGATGCGGTTTGTCGAAAGACTGATCTTCTCCGATGAAGCCACATTCCACATCAGTGGCAAGCTGAACATACACGATGTCCGTATCTGGGGAACCGAGCACCAGCGTGACTCTCCAAAAGTCAACGTTTTCTGTGCGGTGTCCAGCAAAAAAGTGCACGGCCCATCTTTCTTCGCTGAAGCAACTTAGACAGCGACTCATTTCTGGACATGTTGGAAAGCTGGTTGTTACTCCAACTGAATACCAATTATGACGATTACATTCTACAACTGGACATTTTCACAGGAATGTACGAGTGCTTCTCAACCGTGTCTTTCCACAGCGCTGGTCTGGGATGAGTTTGATTACCGTGTGGATGTGTGTCGTGTGATCCAGGATGCACACATTGAAGGATTGTAATGAACGCATGAGAAACTTTGAGAGTTGCCGCCGCTGACGGTGTATGTTGTGCACATGTAAGTTGGTAAATAAATTTTTTATTAACGTTTCAAACCGCACCATTCTTTTGTGTATACACTGTACTGCCTCTCCAGCCAAGCGTCCCACATGGCGTGTATTAGGACTGCGTTACTTTTTTCATATGACATAATAGATTTTTGGCTACATGAGTGGATACACTTGAGTATGTGTGGAATACATTCTTGGATTAAATATTTTAGTTTCGTTAGTTAGAGAAAGAAGCCAATTATATTATTAATATGTTATGAATACAAATACTCATTAGAGATGAGGTTTAGGTATTTTCAGAATTAGCTCCGAGGATGTAGTGAAAAGCGATCCTTACTCATATAACATTTGATGACAGACGGTTGTTCACTCAGGCCACAGAATAGTACGAGTATAAAAGATTATCAGGCCGGCTTTAGATATCTCGGTTTCTCTACCTATATAATCTATCTATTCTATCTATCTATCTGAATATCTCTCTCTCTCTCTCTCTCTCTGTATCTGTTTCTCTGTCTCCTGTCTATGTGTCTGCCTATTTATATATTTACCCATCTACATATCTATCCATCCCTTCATGTATTTACCAATCTATGTATACATACGAAGATTAACCCAAACACGCACCCACCCACATCATGCATGTTTTGTAGCTCGTATTTTGTTTGTTAAGACAAAAATTAGTCACATGACACACAGAATTTATAATATTTCAAATGGCAACTTATTGTGTCATACGCTACTGTATGATGATGTATTGTGTTCCTTGAGCTGGTGTGCTGTATGCAAGTGCGTTGTTTTGTGATATTTATACTTTGTTCCGATGAATTCCATAAGACACGACAAGAGTACATTTACCTATGACGTACGAGATTGAGACAAGACAGTACCACCGTGAAGACAAGTCAGAGGTACATTAAGCAATGACACGCGTGTTTCAGATACGTTACCAACAGTTTGAAGACACGGCAGGAGTTTTGTCTCTCAGTTTCCTACACATCGCGAGATAAATGCCTTCGAAAAATTGACTTTCGAATAACTGTGAAAAATTAAAATGTCTCTATCCTTCAAACCCTTGGACATACATTGACGTGACTCTGACAGGAAGTTTACATATACGTTCCCTCAAAGTGACATGAGTTTTGTCTCTCAGATTCCTACAGATCGGGAGATATATGCCTTTGAATAATTGAATTTCGAATAACCTTCAAAAATTAAAAGTTCTCTATCCTGCAAACCCTTTGACTTACATTGACGTGACTTTGACATGACGATGATATATACGTTACCTCAATCTGACATGAGTTGTTTCTCTCAGATTTCTACAGATCGTGAGATATATGCCTTTGAAAAATTTAATTTCGAATAAACTTCAAAAATTAAACGTTCTCTATCCTGCAAACCCTTGGACTGACATTGACGTGACTTTGACATGACGATGATATATACGTTACCTCAGTCTGACTTGAGTTGTGTCTCTCAGATTCCTACAGATCAGGAGATATATGCCTTTAAAAAAATGACTTTCGAATACCCGTGAAAAATTAAAAGTTTTCTATCCTGCAAACCCTTTTACTTACATTGACGTGACTTTGGCATGACGTTGATATATATGTTACCTCAGTCTGACATGATTTTTGCCTCTCAGATTCCTACAGGTCGGGAGATATATGCCTTTAAAAAAATGACTTTCGAATACCCGTGAAAAATTAAAAGTTCTCTATCCTGCAAACCCTTGGACTTACATTGACGTGACTTTGACATGACGATGATATATACGTTACCTCAGTCTGACATGAGTTGTGTCTCTCAGATTTCAACAGATCAGGAGATATATGCCTTTAAAAAAATGAATTTCGAATACCCATGAAAAATTAAAAGTTCTCTATCCTGCAAACCCTTGGACTTAGATTGACGTGACTTTGACATGACGATGATATATACGTTACCTCAGTCTGACATGAGTTGTGTCTCTCAGATTAATAAGATCGGGAGATATATACCTTTGAAAAAATGACTTTCGAATACCCGTGAAAAATTAAAAGTTGTCTATCCTGCAAACCCTTTTACTTACATTGACGTGACTTTGGCATGACGATGATATATATGTTACCTCAGTCTGACATGATTTTTGCCTCTCAGATTCCTACAGGTCGGGAGATATATGGCTTTGAAAAATTGACTTTCGAATAACCTTCAAAAATTAAAACTTCTCTATCCTGCAAACCCTTCAACTTACATGGACGTGACTGACATGACGATGATATATACGTTACCTCAGTCTGACATGAGTTGCGTCTCTCAGATTCCTACAGATCGGGAGATATATGCCTTTGAAAAAATGACTATCGAATACCCGTGAAAAATTAAAAGTTGTCTCTCCTGCAAACCCTCGGACTTACATTAACGTGACTTTGGCATGACGATGATATATACGTTACCTCAATCTGACATGATTTTTGTCTCTCAGATTCCTACAGGTCGGGAGATATATGGCTTTGAAAAATTGACTTTCGAATAACCTTCAAAAATTAAAACTTCTCTATCCTGCAAACCCTTTGACTTACATTGACGTGACTTTGGCATGACGATGATATATACGTTACCTCAGTCTGAAATAAGTTGTGTCTCTCAGAATCCTACAGATCAGGAGATATATGCCTTTAAAAAATTGACTTTCGAATAACCTTCAAAAATTAAAAGTTCTCTATCCTGCAAACCCTTGGACTTACATTGACGTGTATTTGACATGACGATGATATATACGTTACCTCAGTCTTACATGAGTTGTGTCTCAGATTCCTACAGATCGGGAGATATATGCCTTTAAAAAAATTACTTTCGAATACCCGTGAAAAATTTAAACTTCTCTATCCTGCAAACCCTTGGATTTACAATGACGTGACTTTGACATTACGATGACACATATGTTACCTCAAATTGACAAGAGTTTTATCTCTCAGTTTCCTACAGATCGGGAAATATATGCCATTTAAAAATGACTTTCGATTACCCGTGAAAATATAAAAGTCCTCTATATTGCAAACCCTTTGACTTACATTGACGTGACTTTGACATGACGATGATATATACGTTACCTCAATCTGACATGATTTTTATCCCTCAGATTACTACAGGTCGGGAGCTATATGGCTTTGAAAAATTGACTTTCGAATAACCTTCAAAAATTTAAACTTCTCTATCCTGCAAACCTTTCGACTTACATGGACGTGACTCTGACATGACGATGATATATACGTTACCTCAATCTGACATGAGTTGTGTCTCTCAGATTCCTACAGGTCGGGAGATATATGCCTTTGAATAATTGACTTTCGAATAACCTTCAAAAATTAAAACTTCTCTATCCTGCAAACTCTTTGACTTTCATTGACGTGACTTTGACATGACGATGATATATACGTTACCTCAGCCTGACATGAGTTGTGTCTCTCAGATTCCTACAGATCGGGAGATATATGCCTTTGAATAATTGACTTTCGAATAATCTTCAAAAATTAAAAGTTCTCTATCCTGCAAACCCTTGGACTTACATTGACATGACTTTGACATGACGGTGATATAAACGTTACCTCAGTCTGACATGAGTTGTGTCTCAGATTCCTACAGATCGGGAGATATATGCCTTTGAAAAAATGACTTTCGAATACCCGTGAAAAATTAAAAGTTGTCTATCCTGCAAACCCTTCGACTTACATTGACGTGACTTTGGCATCTCGATGATATATACGTTACCTCAGTCTGACATGAGTTGTGTCTCTCAGATTCCTACAGATCAGGAGATATATGCCTTTAAAAAAATGACTTTCGAATACCCGTGAAAAAATTAAAAGTTCTCTATCCTGCAAACCCTTGGACTTATTTTGACGTGACTTTGACATGACGATGATATACACGTTACCTCAGTCTGACATGAGTTGTGTCTCTCAGATTCCTACAGATCAGGAGATATATGCCTTTAAAAAATGATTTTCGAATACCCGTGAAAAATTAAAAGTTGTCTATCCTGCAAACCCTTTTACTTACATTGACGTGACTTTGGCATGACATTGATATATATGTTACCTCAGTCTGACATGATTTTTGCCTCTCAGATTCCTACAGGTCGGGAGATATATGCCTTTGCAAAAATGACTTTCGAATACCCGTGAAAAATTAAAAGTTGTCTATCCTGCAAACCCTTTTACTTACATTGACGTGACTTTGGCATGACGATGATATATATGTTACCTCAGTCTGACATGATTTTTGCCTCTCAGATTCCTACAGGTCGGGAGATATATGACAATGAAAAATTGACTTTCGAATAAAATTCAAAAAATAAAAGTTCTCTATCCTGCAAACCCTTCAACTTACATGGACGTGACTGACATGACGATGATATATAAGTTACCTCAGTCTGACATGAGTTGTGTCTCTCAGATTCCTACAGATCGGGAGATATATGCCTTTGAAAAAATGACTATCGAATACCCGTGAAAAATTAAAAGTTGTCTCTCCTGCATACCCTCGGACTTACATTAACGTGACTTTGGCATGACGATGATATATACATTACCTCAATCTGACATGATTTTTGTCTCTCAGATTCCTACAGGTCGGGAGATATATGGCTTTGAAAAATTGAATTTCGAATAACCTTCAAAAGTTTAAAACTTCTCTATCCTGCAAACCCTTTGACATACATTGACGTGACTTTGACATGACGATGATATATACGTACCTCAGTCTGACATGAGTTGTGTCTCAGATTCCTACAGATCGGGAGATATATGCCTTTGCAAAATTAATTTCGAATACCCGTGAAAAATTAAACCTTCTCTATCCTGCAAACCCTTGGATTTACATTGACGTGACTTTGACATGACGATCACACATATGTTACCTCAAATTGACAAGAGTTTTATCTCTCAGTTTCCTACAGATCGGGAAATATATGCCATTTAAAAATGACTTTCGATTACCCGTGAAAAATTAAAAGTCCCCTTTATTGCACACCCTTTGACTTACATTGACGTGACTTTGACATGACGATGATATATACGTTACCTCAATCTGACATGATTTTTATCCCTCAGATTCCTACAGGTCGGGAGATATATGGTTTTGAAAAATTGACTTTCGAATAACCTTCAAAAATTTAAAATTCTCTATCCTGCAAATCTTTCGACTTACATGGACGTGACTCTGACATGACGAAGATATATACGTTACCTCAATCTGACATGAGTTGTGTCTCTCAGATTCCTACAGATCGGGAGATATATGCCTTTGAAAAAATGACTTTCGAATAACCTTCAAAAATTAAAAGTTCTCTATCCTGCAAACCCTTTGACTTACATTGACGTGACTTGGCATGACGATGATATATACGTTACCTCAATCTGACATGATTTTTGCCTCTCAGATTCCTACAGGTCGGGACAAATAAGGCTTTGAAAAATTGAATTTTGAATAACCTTCAAAAATTTAAACTTCTCTATTCTGCAAACCCTTTGACTTACAATGACGTGAATTTGGCATGACGATGATAAATACGTTACCTCAATCTGACATGATTTATCTCTCAGATTCCTACAGGTCGGGAGATATATGGCTATGAAAAATTGGCTTTCGAATAACCTTCAAAAATTAAAACTTCTCTATCCTGCAAACACTTTGACTTACATTGACGTGACTTTGACATGACGATGACATATATGGTACCTCAAATTGACAAGAGTTTTGTCTCTCAGTTTCCTACAGATCGGGAGATATATGCCATTGAAGAATGACTTTCGAATACCCGTTAAAATTCAAAAGTCCTCTATCCTGCAAACCCTTTGACTTACATTGACTTGACTTTGCCATGACGATGATATATACGTTACCTCAATCTGACATGATTTTTGTCTCTCAGATTCCTACAGATCGGGAGATATATGGCTTTGAAAAATTGACTTTCGAATAACCTTCAAATATTAAAAGTTCTCTATCCTCCAAACCCTTCGACTTACATGGACGTGATTCTGCCATGACGATGATATATACGTTAACTCAATCTGACATGAGTTGTGTCTCTCAGATTCCTACAGGTCGGGAGATATATGCCTTTGAAAAATTTAATTTCGAATAACCTTCAAAAATTTAAAGTTCTCTATCCTGCAAACCCTTTGACTTACATTGACGTGACTTTGACATGACGATGATATATACGTTACCTCAGTCTGACATGAGTTGTGTCTCTCAGATTCCTACAGATCGGGAGATATTTGCCTTTTTAATAATTGACTTTCGAATTATCTCGAAAAATTAAATTGTCTCTATCCTCCAAACCCTTGGACATACATTGACGTGACTCTGACATGAAGTTGACATATACGTTCCCTCAAAGTGACATAAGTTTTGTCTCTCGGATTCCTACACATCGCGAGATATATGCCTTTGAAAAATTGACTTTCGAATAACAGTGAAAAATTAAAATGTCACTATCGTTCAAACCCTTGGACATACATTGACGTGACTCTGACATGAAGTTGACATATACATTCCATCAAAGTGACATAAGTGTTGTCTCTCAGATTCGTACAGATCAGTAAATATTCGCCTTTTCATAAATTGAAATCGAATAATCTCGAAAAATTAAAGTGTCTCTATCCTCCAAACCCTTGGACATACATTGACGTGACTCTTACATGAAGTTGACATATACGTTCCCTCAAAGTGGAATAAGTTTTGTCTCTCAGATTCCTACAGATCGGGAGATATTTGCCTTTTCAAAAATTGACTTTCAAATAATCTCGAAAAATTAAAATGTCTCTATACTCCAAACCCTTGCACATACATTGAAGAGACTCTGACATGAAGTTGACATTTGCGTTCCCTCAAAGTGACATAAGTTTTGTCTCTCAGATGCCTACAGATCGGGAGATATTGGCCTTTTAAAAATTGACTTTCGAATAATCTCGAAAAATTCAAATGTCTCTATCCTCCAAACGTTTGGACATACATTGACGAGACACTTACATGAAGTTGACATATACGTTACCTCAAAGTGGCGTAAGTTTCGTCTCTCAGATTCCTACAGATCGGGAGATATTTGCCTTTTAAAAATTGACCTTCGAATAATCTCGAAAAATTAAAATGTCTCTATCCTTCAAAACCTTTTTCGTACATTATCGTGACTCTGACATGAAGTTGATATGTAAATGTCCTCATAGTGACATGAGTTGTGTCTCTCAGATTCCTACATATCGAGAGATATATGCCTCTAAATAATTGACTTTCGAATAACCCTGAAAAATTAAAATGTCTGTATCCTCCAAACCCTTGGACATACATTGACGTGACTCTTACATGAAGTTGACATATACGTTCCCTCAAAGTGACATAAGTTTTGTCTCTCAGATTTCTACAGATCGGGAGATATTTGCCTTTACAAAACTTGACATTCGAATAATCTCTAAAAATTTAAATGTCTCTATCCTCCAAACCCTTCGTCATACATTGACGAGACTCTGACATGAAGTTGACATGTGCGTTCCCTCAAAGTGACATAGGGTTTGTCTCTCAGATGCCTACAGATCGGGAGATATTTGCCTTTTAAAAATTGATTTTCGAATAATCTCGAAAAATTATAATGTCTCTATCGTCCAAACCCTTGGACATACATTGACGAGATTCTGACATGAAGTTCACACATACGTTCCCTCAAAGTGACATACGTTTTGTCTATCAGGTGCCTACAGATCGGGAGATATTTGCCGTTTAAATTGACTTTCGAATAATCTCTAAAAATTTAAATGTCTCTCTCCTCCAAACCCATGGACATACATTGACGTGACTCTGACAGGACGTTGATATATGCGTTCCCTCAAAGTGACATAAGATTTGTCTCTCAGATGCCTACAGATCGGGAGATATTTGCCTTTTACAAATTGACTTTCGAATAATCTCTAAAAATTTAGATGTTTCTATCCTCCAAACCCTTGGACATACATTGACGTGACAATGACATGAAGTTGACATATACGTTCCCTCAAAGTGACATAAGTTTTTTCTCTCAGATTCCTACAGATCGGGAGATATTTGCCTTTTAAAAATTGACTTTCGAATAATGTCGAAAAATTAAAATGTCTCTATCCTCCAAACCCTTGGACATACATTGACATGACTCTGACAGGAAGTTGACATATGCGTTCCCTCAAAGTGACATAAGTTTTGTCTCTAAGATTCCTACAGATCGGGAGATATTTGCCTTTTAAAAATACACTTTCGAATAATCTCTAAAAATTTAAATGTCTCTATCTTCCAAACCCTTGGACATACATTGACGAGACTCTGGCATGAGGTTGACATATCCGTTCCCTCAAAGTGACATAAGTTTTGTCTCTCAGATGCCTACAGATCGGGAGATATTTGCCTTTTAAAAATTGACTTTCGAATAATCTCGAAAAATTAAAATTTCTCTATCGTCCAAACCCTTGGATATACATTGACGAGATTCTGACATGAAGTTGACATATACGTTCCCTCAAAGTGACATAAGTTTTGTCTCTCAGATTCCTACAGATCTGGAGATATTTGCCTTTTCAAAAATTGACTTTCGAATAATCTCGAAAAATTTAAATGTCTCTATCCTCCAAACCCTTGTATATACATTGACGTGACTCTGACAGGAAGTTTACATATACGTTCCCTCAAAGTGACATAAGTTTTGTCTCTCAGATTCCTACAGATCGGGAGATATTTGCCTTAGAAAAATTGACTTTCGAATAATGTCGAATAATTAAAATGTCTCTATCCTCCAAACCCTTGCACATACATTGACGTGACTCTGACATGAAGTTGACATATACGTTCCCTCAATGTGACATAAGGTTTGTCTCTCAGATTCCTGCAGATCGGGAGATATTTGCCTTTTCAGAAATTAACTTTAAAATAATCTCGAAAAATTCAAATGTCTCAATCCTTCAAAACCTTTTTCGTACATTGTCGTGACTCTGACATGAAGTTGATATGTAAATGTCCTCATAGTGACATGAGGTGTGTCTCTCAGATTCCTACATATCGAGAGATATATGCCTCTGAATAATTGACTTTCGAATAGCCCTGAAAAATTAAAATGTCTGTATCCTGCAAACTCTTGGACATACATTGACGTGACTCTTACATGACGATGACATATGCGTTCCCTCAAAGTGACATAAGTTTTGTCTCTCAGATTTCTACAGATCGGGAGATATTTGCCTTTACAAAACTTGACATTCAAATAATCTCTAAAAATTTAAATGTCTCTATCCTCCAAGCCCTTCTTCATACATTGACGTGACTGTGACAGGAAGTTGACATATACGTTCCGTCAAAGTGACATAAGTTTTGTCTCACAGATTCCTACAGATCGAGAGATATTTGCCTTTTAAAAATTGACTTTCTATTAATCTCGAAAAATTAAAAGGTCTCTATCCTCCAAACCCTTGAACATACATTGACGAGACTCTGACATGAAGTTGACATATGCGTACCCTCAAAGTGACATAAGGTTTGTCTCTCAGATTCCTACAGATCGGGAGATATTTGCCTTTTAAAAATTGACTTTCGAATAATCTCGAAAAATTAAAATGTCTCTATCGTCCAAACCCTTGGACATACATTGACGAGATTCTGACATGAAGTTGACAGATACGTTCTCACAAAGTGACATAAGGTTTGTCTCTCAAATTCCTACAGATCGGGAGATATTTGCTATTTCACAAATTGACTTTCGAATAATCTCCAAAAATTTAAATGTCTGTATCCTCCAAACACTTGGACATACATTGACGTACCTCTGACAGGAAGTTGACGTATACGTTCCCTCAAAGTGACATTAGCTTTGTCTCTCAGATTCCTACAGATCGGGAGATATTTGCCTTTTAATAATTGACTTTCGAATAATCTCTAAAAATTTAAATGTCTCTATCCTGCAAACCCTTAGACATACATTGACGTACCTCTGACAGGAAGTTGACATATACGTTCTCTCAAAGTGACATAAGTTTTGTCTCTCAGATTCCTACAGATCGGTAGATATTTGAATTTTAAAAACTGACTTTCGAATAATCTCTAAAAATTTAGATGTCTCTATCCTCCAAACCCTTTTACATACATTGACGTGACTATGACATGAAGTTGACATATACATTCCCTCAAAGTGACAAAAGTTTTGTCTCTCAGATTCCTACAGATCGGGAGATATTTGCCTTTTCAAAAATTGACTTTCAAATAATCTCTAAATATTTAAATGTCTCTATCCTCCAACCCCTTGGACATACATTGACGTGACTCTGACAGGAAGTTGACATATACGTTCCCTCAAAGTGACATAAGTTTTGTCTCTCAGATTCCTACAGATCGGGAGATATTTGTTTTTTAAAAATTGACTTTCGAATAATCTCAAAAAATTTAAATGTCTCTATCCTCCAAACCCATGGACATGCATTGACGTGACTCTGACAGGAAGTTGATATATACGTTCCCTCAAAGTGACATAAGTTTTGTCTCTCAGATTCCTACAGATCGGGAGATATTTGCCTTTTCAAAAATTGACTTTCGAATAATCTCAAAAAATTTAAATGTCTCTATCCTCCAAACCCTTTGACATACATTGACGAGACTCTGACATGAAGTTGACATATGCGTTCCCTCAAAGTGACATAAGGTTTGTCTCTCAGATGCCTACAGATCGGGAGATATTTGCCTTTTCAAAAATTGACTTTCGAATAATCTCGAAAAATTAAAATGTCTCTATCCTCCAAATTCTTGGACATACATTGACATGACTCTGACAGGAAGTTTACATATACGTTCCCTCAAAGTGACATAAGTTTTGTCTCTCAGATTCCTACAGATCGGGAGATATTTGCCTTTTAAAAATTGACTTTCGAATAATCTCGAAAAATTAAAATGTCTCTATCCTCCAAACCCTTGGACATACATTGACGAGACCCTGACATGAAGTTGACATATGCGTTCCCTCAAAGTGACATAAGGGTTGTCTCTCAGATGCCTACAGATCGGGAGATATTTGCCTTTCACAAATTGACTTTCGAATAATCTCAAAAAATTAAAATGTCTCTATCGTTCAAACCCTTGGACATACTTTGATGAGATTGTGACAGGAAGTTTACATATACGTTCCCTCAAAGTGACATAAGTTTTGTCTCTCAGATTCCTACAGATCGGGAGATATTTGCCTTTTCAAAAATTGACTTTTGAATAATCTCGAAAAATTAAAATGTCTCTATCCTCCAAACCTTTTGACATACATTGACGTGACTCTGACAGGAAGTTTACATATACGTTCCCTCAAAGTGACATAAGATTTGTCTCTCAGATTCCTACAGATCGGGAGATATTTGCCTTTTAAAAATTGATTTTGGAATAATCTCTAAACATTTAAATGTGTCTATCCTCCAAACCCTTGGACATACATTGACGTGACTCTGACAGGAAGTTTACATATATGTTCCATCAATGTGACATAAGTTTTGTCTCTCAGATTCCTAAAGATCGGGAGATATTTGCCTTTTAAAAATTGACTTTCGAATAATCTCGAAAAATTAAAATGTCTCTATCCTCCAAACCCTTGGACATACATTGACGAGACTCTGACATGAAGTTGACTTGTGCGTTCCCTCAAAGTGACATAGGGTTTGTCTCTCAGATGCCTACAGATCGGGAGATATTTGCCTTTTAAAAATTGATTTTCGAATAATCTCGAAAAATTATAATGTCTCTATCGTCCAAACCCTTGGACATACATTGACGAGATTCTGACATGAAGTTCACACATGCGTTCCCTCAAAGTGACATACGTTTTGTCTATCAGGTGCCTACAGATCGGGAGATATTTGCCGTTTAATTTGACTTTCGAATAATCTCTAAAAATTTAAATGTCTCTCTCCTCCAAACCCATGGACATACATTGACGTGACTCTGACAGGACGTTGATATATGCGTTCCCTCAAAGTGACATAAGATTTGTCTCTCAGATGCCTACAGATCGGGAGATATTTGCCTTTTACAAATTGACTTTCGAATAATCTCTAAAAATTTAGATGTTTCTATCCTCCAAACCCTTGGACATACATTGACGTGACAATGACATGAAGTTGACATATACGTTCCCTCAAAGTGACATAAGTTTTTTCTCTCAGATTCCTACAGATCGGGAGATATTTGCCTTTTAAAAATTGACTTTCGAATAATGTCGAAAAATTAAAATGTCTCTATCCTCCAAACCCTTGGACATACATTGACATGACTCTGACAGGAAGTTGACATATGCGTTCCCTCAAAGTGACATAAGTTTTGTCTCTAAGATTCCTACAGATCGGGAGATATTTTCCTTTTAATAATACACTTTCGAATAATCTCTAAAAATTTAAATGTCTCTATCCTCCAAATCCTTGGACATACTTTGACGAGACTCTGGCATGAGGTTGACATATACGTTCCCTCAAAGTGACATAAGTTTTTTCTCTCAGATGCCTATAGATCTAGAGATATTTCCCTTTTAAAAATTGACTTTCGAATAATCTCGAAAAATTAAAATGTCTCTATCGTCCAAACCCTTGGACATAAATTGACGAGACTCTGGCATGAGGTTGACATATACGTTCCCTCAAAGTGACATAAGTTTTTTCTCTCAGATGCCTATAGATCTAGAGATATTTCCCTTTTAAAAATTGACTTTCGAATAATTTCGAAAAATTTAAATGTCTCTACCCTCCAAACCCTTGTATGTATATTGACGTGACTCTGACAGGAAGTTTACATATACGTTCCCTCAAAGTGACATAAGTTTTGTCTCTCAGATTCCTACAGATCGGGAGATATTTGCCTTAGAATAATTGACTTTCGAATAATGTCGAATAATTAAAATGTCTCTATCCTCCAAACCCTTGCACATACATTGACGTGACTCTGACATGAAGTTGACATATACGTTCCCTCAATGTGACATAAGGTTTTTCTCTCAGATGCCTAAAATCGGGAGATATTTGCCTTTTCAGAAATTGACTTTAAAATAATCTCGAAAAATTCAAATGTCTCAATCCTTCAAAACCTTTTTCGTACATTGTCGTGACTCTGACATGAAGTTGATATGTAAATGTCCTCATAGTGACATGAGTTGTGTCTCTCAGATTCCTACATATCGAGAGATATATGCCTCTGAATAATTGACTTTCGAATAGCCCTGAAAAATTAAAATATCTGTATCCTGCAAACCCTTGGACATACATTGACGTGACTCTTACATGACGATGACATATGCGTTCCCTCAAAGTGACATAAGTTTTGTCTCTCAGATTTCTACACATCGGGAGATATTTGCCTTTACAAAACTTGACATTCAAATAATCTCTAAAAATTTAAATGTCTCTATCCTCCAAACCCTTCGTCATACATTGACGTGACTCTGACAGGAAGTTGATATATACGTTCCCTCAAAGTGACATAAGTTTTGTCTCTCAGATTCCTACAGATCGGGAGATATTTGCCTTTTCAAAAATTGACTTTCGAATAATCTCAAAAAATTTAAATGTCTCTATCCTCCAAACCCTTTGACATACATTGACGAGACTCTGACATGAAGTTGACATATGCGTTCCCTCAAAGTGACATAAGGTTTGTCTCTCAGATGCCTACAGATCGGGAGATATTTGCCTTTTCAAAAATTGACTTTCGAATAATCTCGAAAAATTAAAATGTCTCTATCCTCCAAATTCTTGGACATACATTGACATGACTCTGACAGGAAGTTTACATATACGTTCCCTCAAAGTGACATAAGTTTTGTCTCTCAGATTCCTACAGATCGGGAGATATTTGCCTTTTAAAAATTGACTTTCGAATAATCTCGAAAAATTAAAATGTCTCTATCCTCCAAACCCTTGGACATACATTGACGAGACCCTGACATGAAGTTGACATATGCGTTCCCTCAAAGTGACATAAGGGTTGTCTCTCAGATGCCTACAGATCGGGAGATATTTGCCTTTCACAAATTGACTTTCGAATAATCTCAAAAAATTAAAATGTCTCTATCGTTCAAACCCTTGGACATACTTTGATGAGATTGTGACAGGAAGTTTACATATACGTTCCCTCAAAGTGACATAAGTTTTGTCTCTCAGATTCCTACAGATCGGGAGATATTTGCCTTTTCAAAAATTGACTTTTGAATAATCTCGAAAAATTAAAATGTCTCTATCCTCCAAACCTTTTGACATACATTGACGTGACTCTGACAGGAAGTTTACATATACGTTCCCTCAAAGTGACATAAGATTTGTCTCTCAGATTCCTACAGATCGGGAGATATTTGCCTTTTAAAAATTGATTTTGGAATAATCTCTAAACATTTAAATGTGTCTATCCTCCAAACCCTTGGACATACATTGACGTGACTCTGACAGGAAGTTTACATATATGTTCCATCAATGTGACATAAGTTTTGTCTCTCAGATTCCTAAAGATCGGGAGATATTTGCCTTTTAAAAATTGACTTTCGAATAATCTCGAAAAATTAAAATGTTTCTATCCTCCAAACCCTTGGACATACATTGACGAGACTCTGACATGAAGTTGACATGTGCGTTCCCTCAAAGTGACATAGGGTTTGTCTCTCAGATGCCTACAGATCGGGAGATATTTGCCTTTTAAAAATTGATTTTCGAATAATCTCGAAAAATTATAATGTCTCTATCGTCCAAACCCTTGACATACATTGACGAGATTCTGACATGAAGTTCACACATGCGTTCCCTCAAAGTGACATACGTTTTGTCTATCAGGTGCCTACAGATCGGGAGATATTTGCCGTTTAATTTGACTTTCGAATAATCTCTAAAAATTTAAATGTCTCTCTCCTCCAAACCCATGGACATACATTGACGTGACTCTGACAGGACGTTGATATATGCGTTCCCTCAAAGTGACATAAGATTTGTCTCTCAGATGCCTACAGATCGGGAGATATTTGCCTTTTACAAATTGACTTTCGAATAATCTCTAAAAATTTAGATGTTTCTATCCTCCAAACCCTTGGACATACATTGACGTGACAATGACATGAAGTTGACATATACGTTCCCTCAAAGTGACATAAGTTTTTTCTCTCAGATTCCTACAGATCGGGAGATATTTGCCTTTTAAAAATTGACTTTCGAATAATGTCGAAAAATTTAAATGTCTCTATCCTCCAAACCCTTGGACATACATTGACATGACTCTGACAGGAAGTTGACATATGCGTTCCCTCAAAGTGACATAAGTTTTGTCTCTAAGATTCCTACAGATCGGGAGATATTTTCCTTTTAATAATACACTTTCGAATAATCTCTAAAAATTTAAATGTCTCTATCCTCCAAATCCTTGGACATACTTTGACGAGACTCTGGCATGAGGTTGACATATACGTTCCCTCAAAGTGACATAAGTTTTTTCTCTCAGATGCCTATAGATCTAGAGATATTTCCCTTTTAAAAATTGACTTTCGAATAATCTCGAAAAATTAAAATGTCTCTATCGTCCAAACCCTTGGACATAAATTGACGAGACTCTGGCATGAGGTTGACATATACGTTCCCTCAAAGTGACATAAGTTTTTTCTCTCAGATGCCTATAGATCTAGAGATATTTCCCTTTTAAAAATTGACTTTCGAATAATCTCGAAAAATTTAAATGTCTCTATCCTCCAAACCCTTGTATATATATTGACGTGACTCTGACAGGAAGTTTACATATACGTTCCCTCAAAGTGACATAAGTTTTGTCTCTCAGATTCCTACAGATCGGGAGATATTTGCCTTAGAATAATTGACTTTCGAATAATGTCGAATAATTAAAATGTCTCTATCCTCCAAACCCTTGCACATACATTGACGTGACTCTGACATGAAGTTGACATATACGTTCCCTCAATGTGACATAAGGTTTTTCTCTCAGATGCCTAAAATCGGGAGATATTTGCCTTTTCAGAAATTGACTTTAAAATAATCTCGAAAAATTCAAATGTCTCAATCCTTCAAAACCTTTTTCGTACATTGTCGTGACTCTGACATGAAGTTGATATGTAAATGTCCTCATAGTGACATGAGTTGTGTCTCTCAGATTCCTACATATCGAGAGATATATGCCTCTGAATAATTGATTTTCGAATAGCCCTGAAAAATTAAAATATCTGTATCCTGCAAACCCTTGGACATACATTGACGTGACTCTTACATGACGATGACATATGCGTTCCCTCAAAGTGACATAAGTTTTGTCTCTCAGATTTCTACACATCGGGAGATATTTGCCTTTACAAAACTTGACATTCAAATAATCTCTAAAAATTTAAATGTCTCTATCCTCCAAACCCTTCGTCATACATTGACGTGACTCTGACAGGAAGTTGACATATACGTTCCGTCAAAGTGACATAAGTTTTGTCTCACAGATTCCTACAGATCGAGAGATATTTGCCTTTTAAAAATGACTTTCGATTAATCTCGAAAAATTAAAATGTCTCTATCCTCCAAACCCTTGAACATACATTGACGAGACTCTGACATGAAGTTGACATATGCGTACCCTCAAAGTGACATAAGGTTTGTCTCTCGGATTCCTACAGATCGGGAGATATTTGCTTTTTAAAAATTGACTTTCGAATAATCTCGAAAAATTAAAATGTCTCTATCGTCCAAACCCTTGGACATACATTGACGAGATTCTGACATGAAGTTGACATATACAATCTCATAAAGTGACATAAGGTTTGTCTCTCAGATTCCTACAGATCGGGAGATATTTGCTATTTCACAAATTGACTTCGAATAACCTCCAAAAATTTAAATGTCTGTATCCTCCAAACACTTGGACATACATTAACGTACCTCTGACAGGAAGTTGACATATACGTTCCCTCAAAGTGACATTAGCTTTGTCTCTCAGATTCCTACAGATCGGAAGATATTTGCCTTTTAATAATTGACTTTCGAATAAGCTCTAAAAATATAA
Source organism: Zootermopsis nevadensis (assembly GCF_977971745.1). Lineage (NCBI taxonomy): Eukaryota > Metazoa > Arthropoda > Insecta > Blattodea > Termopsidae > Zootermopsis > Zootermopsis nevadensis. The sequence continues at coordinate 251,405 of NW_028259190.1, forward strand.
ATGTCTGTATCCTGCAAACCCTTGGACATACATTGACGTACCTCTGACAGGAAGTTGACATATACGTTCTCTCAAAGTGACATAAGTTTTGTCTCTCAGATTCCTACAGATCGGTAGATATTTGAATTTTAAAAATTGACTTTCGAATAATCTCTAAAAATTTAGATGTCTCTATCCTCCAAACCCTTTTACATACATTGACGTGACTATGACATGAAGTTGACATATACGTTCCCTCAAAGTGACATAAGTTTTGTCTCTCAGATTAATACAGATCGGGAGATATTTGCCTTTTCAAAAATTGACTTTCGAATAATCTCGAAAAATTAAAATGTCTCTATCCTCCAAACCCTTGGCCATACATTGACGAGATTCTGACATGAAGTTGACATATACGTTCCCTCAAAGTGACATAAGTTTTGTCTCTCAGATTCCTACAGATCGGGAGATATTTGCCTTTTCAAAAATTGACTTTCGAATAATCTCTAAAAATTTAAATGTCTCTATCCTGCAAACCTTCTGACATACATTGACGCACCTCCGGCAGGAAGTTGACATATCCGTTCCCCCAAAGTGACATAAGTTTTGTCTCTCAGATTTCTACAGATTGGGAGATATTTGAATTTTAAAAATTGACTTTCGAATAATCTCGAAAAATTGAAATGTCTCTATCCTCCAAACCCTTCGACATACATTGACGTGACTCTGACAGGAAGTTTACATATACGTTCCCTCAAAGTGACATAAGTTTTGTCTCTCAGATTCCTATAGATCTGGAGATATTTACCTTTTAGAAATTGACTTTCGAATAATCTCGAAAAATTAAAATGTCTCTATCCTCCAAACCCTTGGACATACATTGACGAGACTCTGACATGAAGTTGACACATGCATTCCCTCAAAGTGACATAAGGTTTGTCTCTCATATGCCTACTGATCGGGAGATATTTGCCTTTTCAAAAATTGACTTTCGAATAATCTCGAAAAATTAAAATGTCTCTATCCTCCAAATTCTTGGACATACATTGACATGACTCTGACAGGAAGTTTACATATACGTTCCCTCAAAGTGACATAAGTTTTGTCTCTCAGATTCCTACAGATCGGGAGATATTTGCCTTTTAAAAATTGACTTTCGAATAATCTCGAAAAATTAAAATGTCTCTATCCTCCAAACCCTTGGACATACATTGACGAGACCCTGACATGAAGTTGACATATGCGTTCCCTCAAAGTGACATAAGGGTTGTCTCTCAGATGCCTACAGATCGGGAGATATTTGCCTTTCACAAATTGACTTTCGAATAATCTCAAAAAATTAAAATGTCTCTATCGTTCAAACCCTTGGACATACTTTGATGAGATTGTGACAGGAAGTTTACATATACGTTCCCTCAAAGTGACATAAGTTTTGTCTCTCAGATTCCTACAGATCGGGAGATATTTGCCTTTTCAAAAATTGACTTTTGAATAATCTCGAAAAATTAAAATGTCTCTATCCTCCAAACCTTTTGACATACATTGACGTGACTCTGACAGGAAGTTTACATATACGTTCCCTCAAAGTGACATAAGATTTGTCTCTCAGATTCCTACAGATCGGGAGATATTTGCCTTTTAAAAATTGATTTTGGAATAATCTCTAAACATTTAAATGTGTCTATCCTCCAAACCCTTGGACATACATTGACGTGACTCTGACAGGAAGTTTACATATATGTTCCATCAATGTGACATAAGTTTTGTCTCTCAGATTCCTAAAGATCGGGAGATATTTGCCTTTTAAAAATTGACTTTCGAATAATCTCGAAAAATTAAAATGTCTCTATCCTCCAAACCCTTGGACATACATTGACGAGACTCTGACATGAAGTTGACATGTGCGTTCCCTCAAAGTGACATAGGGTTTGTCTCTCAGATGCCTACAGATCGGGAGATATTTGCCTTTTAAAAATTGATTTTCGAATAATCTCGAAAAATTATAATGTCTCTATCGTCCAAACCCTTGGACATACATTGACGAGATTCTGACATGAAGTTCACACATGCGTTCCCTCAAAGTGACATACGTTTTGTCTATCAGGTGCCTACAGATCGGGAGATATTTGCCGTTTAATTTGACTTTCGAATAATCTCTAAAAATTTAAATGTCTCTCTCCTCCAAACCCATGGACATACATTGACGTGACTCTGACAGGACGTTGATATATGCGTTCCCTCAAAGTGACATAAGATTTGTCTCTCAGATGCCTACAGATCGGGAGATATTTGCCTTTTACAAATTGACTTTCGAATAATCTCTAAAAATTTAGATGTTTCTATCCTCCAAACCCTTGGACATACATTGACGTGACAATGACATGAAGTTGACATATACGTTCCCTCAAAGTGACATAAGTTTTTTCTCTCAGATTCCTACAGATCGGGAGATATTTGCCTTTTAAAAATTGACTTTCGAATAATGTCGAAAAATTAAAATGTCTCTATCCTCCAAACCCTTGGACATACATTGACATGACTCTGACAGGAAGTTGACATATGCGTTCCCTCAAAGTGACATAAGTTTTGTCTCTAAGATTCCTACAGATCGGGAGATATTTTCCTTTTAATAATACACTTTCGAATAATCTCTAAAAATTTAAATGTCTCTATCCTCCAAATCCTTGGACATACTTTGACGAGACTCTGGCATGAGGTTGACATATACGTTCCCTCAAAGTGACATAAGTTTTTTCTCTCAGATGCCTATAGATCTAGAGATATTTCCCTTTTAAAAATTGACTTTCGAATAATCTCGAAAAATTAAAATGTCTCTATCGTCCAAACCCTTGGACATAAATTGACGAGACTCTGGCATGAGGTTGACATATACGTTCCCTCAAAGTGACATAAGTTTTTTCTCTCAGATGCCTATAGATCTAGAGATATTTCCCTTTTAAAAATTGACTTTCGAATAATCTCGAAAAATTTAAATGTCTCTATCCTCCAAACCCTTGTATATATATTGACGTGACTCTGACAGGAAGTTTACATATACGTTCCCTCAAAGTGACATAAGTTTTGTCTCTCAGATTCCTACAGATCGGGAGATATTTGCCTTAGAATAATTGACTTTCGAATAATGTCGAATAATTAAAATGTCTCTATCCTCCAAACCCTTGCACATACATTGACGTGACTCTGACATGAAGTTGACATATACGTTCCCTCAATGTGACATAAGGTTTTTCTCTCAGATGCCTAAAATCGGGAGATATTTGCCTTTTCAGAAATTGACTTTAAAATAATCTCGAAAAATTCAAATGTCTCAATCCTTCAAAACCTTTTTCGTACATTGTCGTGTCTCTGACATGAAGTTGATATGTAAATGTCCTCATAGTGACATGAGTTGTGTCTCTCAGATTCCTACATATCGAGAGATATATGCCTCTGAATAATTGATTTTCGAATAGCCCTGAAAAATTAAAATATCTGTATCCTGCAAACCCTTGGACATACATTGACGTGACTCTTACATGACGATGACATATGCGTTCCCTCAAAGTGACATAAGTTTTGTCTCTCAGATTTCTACACATCGGGAGATATTTGCCTTTACAAAACTTGACATTCAAATAATCTCTAAAAATTTAAATGTCTCTATCCTCCAAACCCTTCGTCATACATTGACGTGACTCTGACAGGAAGTTGACATATACGTTCCGTCAAAGTGACATAAGTTTTGTCTCACAGATTCCTACAGATCGAGAGATATTTGCCTTTTAAAAATGACTTTCGATTAATCTCGAAAAATTAAAATGTCTCTATCCTCCAAACCCTTGAACATACATTGACGAGACTCTGACATGAAGTTGACATATGCGTACCCTCAAAGTGACATAAGGTTTGTCTCTCAGATTCCTACAGATCGGGAGATATTTGCTTTTTAAAAATTGACTTTCGAATAATCTTGAAAAATTAAAATGTCTCTATCGTCCAAACCCTTGGACATACATTGTCGAGATTCTGACATGAAGTTGACATATACAATCTCATAAAGTGACATAAGGTTTGTCTCTCAGATTCTTACAGATCGGGAGATATTTGCTATTTCACAAATTGACTTCGAATAGCCTCCAAAAATTTAAATGTCTGTATCCTCCAAACACTTGGACATACATTAACGTACCTCTGACAGGAAGTTGACATATACGTTCCCTCAAAGTGACATTAGCTTTGTCTCTCAGATTCCTACAGATCGGAAGATATTTGCCTTTTAATAATTGACTTTCGAATAAGCTCTAAAAATATAAATGTCTGTATCCTGCAAACCCTTGGACATACATTGACGTACCTCTGACAGGAAGTTGACATATACGTTCTCTCAAAGTGACATAAGTTTTGTCTCTCAGATTCCTACAGATCGGTAGATATTTGAATTTTAAAAATTGACTTTCGAATAATCTCTAAAAATTTAGATGTCTCTATCCTCCAAACCCTTTTACATACATTGACGTGACTATGACATGAAGTTGACATATACGTTCCCTCAAAGTGACATAAGTTTTGTCTCTCAGATTAATACAGATCGGGAGATATTTGCCTTTTCAAAAATTGACTTTCGAATAATCTCGAAAAATTAAAATGTCTCTATCCTCCAAACCTTTTTACATACTTAGACGCATCTCCGGCAGGAAGTTGACATATCCGTTCCCTCAAAGTGACATAAGTTTTGTCTCTCAGATTCCTACAGATCGGGAGATATTTGAATTTTAAATATTGACTTACGAATAATCTCTAAATTTTAAATGTCTCTATCCTCCAAACCCTTGGACATACATTGACGTGACTCTGATATGAAGTTGACATTTGAGTTCCCTCAAAGTGACATAAGTTTTGTCTCTCAGATTCCTACAGATCGGGAGATATTTGCCTTTCACAAATTGACCTTCGAATAATCTCGAAAAATTAAAATGTCTCTATCCTCCAAACCCTTTTACATACATTGACAAGATTTTGACATGAAGTTGACATATACGTTCCCTCAAAGTGACAAATGTTTTGTCTCTCAGATTAATACAGATCGGGAGATATTTGCCTTTTCAAAAATTGACTTTCGAATAATCTCTAAAAATTTAAATGTCTCTTTCCTCCAATCCCTTGGACATACATTGACAACACTCTGACAGGAAGTTGACATTTACGTTCCCTCAAAGTGACATAAGTTTTGTCTCTCAGATTCCTACAGATCGGGAGATATTTGCCTTTTAAAAATTGACTTTCGAATAATCTCGAAAAATTTAAATGTCTCTATCCTCCAAACCCTTGGACATACATTGACGTGACTCTGACAGGAAGTTTACATATACGTTCCCTCAAAGTGACATTAGCTTTGTCTCTCAGATGCCTACAGATCGCGAGATATTTGCCTTTTAAAAATTGACTTTCGAATAATCTCGAAAAATTAAAATGTCTCTATCCTCCAAACCCTTCGACATACATTGACGTGACTATGACATGAAGTTGACATATACGTTCCCTCAAAGTGACATAAGTTTTGTCCCTCAGATGCCTACAAATCGGGAGATATTTGCCTCTTAAAAATTGACTTTCGAATAATCTCTAAAAATTTAAATGTCTCTATCCTCCAAACCCATTTACATACATTGACGTGACTCTGACAGGAAGTTGATATATACGTTCCCTCAAAGTGACATAAGTTTTGTCTCTCAGATTCCTACAGATTGGGAGATATATGTCTTTTCAAAAATTGACTTTCGAATAATCTCGAAAAATTTAAATGTCCCTATCCTCCAAACCCTTGGACATACATTTACGTACCTCTGATAGGAAGTTGACATATACGTTCCCTCAAAGTGACATAAGTTTTGTCTCTCAGATTCCTACAGATTGGGAGATATTTGAATTTTAAAAATTGACTTTCGAATAATCTCGAAAAATTGAAATGTCTCTATCCTCCAAACCCTTCGACATACATTGACGTGACTCTGACAGGAAGTTTACATATACGTTCCCTCAAAGTGACATAAGTTTTGTCTCTCAGATTCCTACAGATCGGGAGATATTTGCCTTTTAAAAATTGACTTTCGAATAATCTCGAAAAATTAAAATGTCTCTATCGTCCAAACCCTTGGACATACATTGACGAGATTCTGACATGAAGTTGACATATACGTTCCCTCAAAGTGACATAAGTTTCGTCTCTCAGATTCCTACAGATCGGGAGATATTTGCCTTTTGAAAAATTGACTTTCGAATAATCTCGAAAAATTAAAATGTCTCTATCCTCCATACCCTTTGACATACATTGATGTGACGTTGACAGGAAGTTTACATATACGTTCCCTCAAAGTGACATAAGTTTCGTCTCTCAGATTCCTACAGATCGGGAGATATTTGCCTTTTGAAAAATTTACTTTCGAATAATCTCGAAAAATTAAAATGTCTCTATCCTCCATACCCTTTGACATACATTGACGAGACTCTGACATGAAGTTGACATATGCATTCCCTCAAAGTGACACAAGGTTTGTCTCTCAGATGCCTACTGATCGGGAGATATTTGCCTTTTAAAAATTGACTTTCGAATAATTTCGAAAAATTAAAATGTCTCTATCGTCCAAACCCTTGGACATACATTGACGTGACTTTGACATGAAGTTAACATGTACGTTCCCTCAAAGTGGCATAAGTTTTGTCTCTCAGATTAATACAGATCGGGAGATATTTGCCTTTTCAAAAATTGACTTTCGAATAATCTCGAAAAATTAAAATGTCACTATCCTCCAAACCTTTGGACATACATTAACGAGACTCTGACATGAAGTTGACATATACGTTCCCTCAAAGTGACATTTGTTTTGTCTCTCAGATTCCTACAGATCGGGAGATATTTGCCTTTTAAAAATTGACTTTCGAATAATCTCGAAAAATTAAAATGTCTCTATCCTCCAAACCTTTTTACATACATAGACGCACCTCCGGCAGGAAGTTGACATATCCGTTCCCTCAAAGTGACATAAGTTTTGTCTCTCAGATTCCTACAGATCGGGAGGTATTTGAATTTTAAATATTGACTTTCGAATAATCTCTAAATTTTAAATGTCTCTATCCTCCAAACCCTTGGACATACATTGACGTGACTCTGATATGAAGTTGACATTTGAGTTCCCTCAAAGTGACATAAGTTTTGTCTCTCAGATTCCTACAGATCGGGAGATATTTGCCTTTCACAAATTGACTTTCGAATAATCTCGAAAAATTAAAATGTCTCTATCCTCCAAACCCTTTTACATACATTGACAAGATTTTGACATGAAGTTGACATATACGTTCCCTCAAAGTGACAAAAGTTTTGTCTCTCAGATTAATACAGATCGGGAGATATTTGCCTTTTCAAAAATTGACTTTCGAATAATCTCTAAAAATTTAAATGTCTCTTTCCTCCAAACCCTTGGACATACATTGACAACACTCTGACAGGAATTTGACATTTACGTTCCCTCAAAGTGACATAAGTTTTGTCTCTCAGATTCCTACAGATCGGGAGATATTTGCCTTTTAAAAATTGACTTTCGAATAATCTCGAAAAATTTAAATGTCTCTATCCTCCAAACCCTTGGACATACATTGTTGTGACTCTGACAGGAAGTTTACATATACGTTCCCTCAAAGTGACATTAGCTTTGTCTCTCAGATGCCTACAGATCGCGAGATATTTGCCTTTTAAAAATTGACTTTCGATTTATCTCGAAAAATTAAAATGTCTCTATCCTCCAAACCCTTCGACATACATTGACGTGACTATGACATGAAGTTGACATATACGTTCCCTCAAAGTGACATAAGTTTTGTCCCTCAGATGCCTACAAATCGGGAGATATTTGCCTCTTAAAAATTGACTTTCGAATAATCTCTAAAAATTTAAATGTCTCTATCCTCCAAACCCATTTACATACATTGACGTGACTCTGACAGGAAGTTGATATATACGTTCCCTCAAAGTGACATAAGTTTTGTCTCTCAGATTCCTACAGATTGGGAGATATATGTCTTTTCAAAAATTCACTTTCGAATAATCTCGAAAAATTTAAATGTCCCTATCCTCCAAACCCTTGGACATACATTTACGTACCTCTGATAGGAAGTTGACATATACGTTCCCTCAAAGTGACATAAGTTTTGTCTCTCAGATTCCTACAGATTGGGAGATATTTGAATTTTAAAAATTGACTTTCGAATAATCTCGAAAAATTAAAATGTCTCTATCCTCCAAACCCTTCGACATACATTGACGTGACTCTGACAGGAAGTTTTCATATACGTTCCTTCAAAGTGACATAAGTTTTGTCTCTCAGATTCCTACAGATCGGGAGATATTTGCCTTTTAAAAATTGACTTTCGAATAATCTCGAAAAATTAAAATGTCTCTATCCTCCAAACCCTTGGACATACATTGACGAGACTCTGACATGAAGTTGACATATGCGTTCCCTCAAAGTGACATAAGTTTTGTCTCTCAGATTCCTAAAGATCGGGAGATATTTGCCTTTTAAAAATTGACTTTCGAATAATTTCTAAAAATTAAAATGTCTCTATCCTCCAAACCCTTGGACATACATTGTCGAGACTCTGACATGAAGTTGACATATGCGTTCCCTCAAAGTGACATAAGGTTTGTCTCTCAGATGCCTACAGATCGGGAGATATTTGGCTTTTGAAAAATTGACTTTCGAAGAATCTCTAAAAAATTAAATGTCCCTATCCTCCAAACCCTTGGACATACATCGACGTGACTCTGACAGGAAGTTTACATATACGTTCCCTCAAAGTGACATAAGTTTTGTCTCTCAGATTCCTACAGATCGGGAGATATTTGAATTTTAAATAATGACTTTCGAATAATCTCTAAATTTTAAATGTCTCTATCCTCCAAACCCTTGGACATACATTGACGTGACTCTGATATGAAGTTGACATTTGAGTTCCCTCAAAGTGACATAAGTTTTGTCTCTCAGATTCCTACAGATCTGGAGATATTTGCCTTTCACAAATTGACTTTCGAATAATCTCGAAAAATTAAAATGTCTCTATCCTCCAAACCCTTTTACATACATTGACAAGATTTTGACATGAAGTTGACATATACGTTCCCTCAAAGTGACAAAAGTTTTGTTTCTCAGATTAATACAGATCGGGAGATATTTGCCTTTTCAAAAATTGACTTTCGAATAATCTCTAAAAATTTAAATGTCTCTTTCCTCCAATCCCTTGGACATACATTGACAACACTCTGACAGGAAGTTGACATTTACGTTCCCTCAAAGTGACATAAGTTTTGTCTCTCAGATTCCTACAGATCGGGAGATATTTGCCTTTTAAAAATTGACTTTCGAATAATCTCGAAAAATTTAAATGTCTCTATCCTCCAAACCCTTGGACATACATTGACGTGACTCTGACAGGAAGTTTACATATACGTTCCCTCAAAGTGACATTAGCTTTGTCTCTCAGATGCCTACAGATCGCGAGATATTTGCCTTTTAAAAATTGACTTTCGAATAATCTCGAAAAATTAAAATGTCTCTATCCTCCAAACCCTTCGACATACATTGACGTGACTATGACATGAAGTTGACATATACGTTCCCTCAAAGTGACATAAGTTTTGTCCCTCAGATGCCTACAAATCGGGAGATATTTGCCTCTTAAAAATTGACTTTCGAATAATCTCTAAAAATTTAAATGTCTCTATCCTCCAAACCCATTTACATACATTGACGTGACTCTGACAGGAAGTTGATATATACGTTCCCTCAAAGTGACATAAGTTTTGTCTCTCAGATTCCTACAGATTGGGAGATATATGTCTTTTCAAAAATTGACTTTCGAATAATCTCGAAAAATTTAAATGTCCCTATCCTCCAAACCCTTGGACATACATTTACGTACCTCTGATAGGAAGTTGACATATACGTTCCCTCAAAGTGACATAAGTTTTGTCTCTCAGATTCCTACAGATTGGGAGATATTTGAATTTTAAAAATTGACTTTCGAATAATCTCGAAAAATTGAAATGTCTCTATCCTCCAAACCCTTCGACATACATTGACGTGACTCTGACAGGAAGTTTACATATACGTTCCCTCAAAGTGACATAAGTTTTGTCTCTCAGATTCCTACAGATCGGGAGATATTTGCCTTTTAAAAATTGACTTTCGAATAATCTCGAAAAATTAAAATGTCTCTATCGTCCAAACCCTTGGACATACATTGACGAGATTCTGACATGAAGTTGACATATACGTTCCCTCAAAGTGACATAAGTTTCGTCTCTCAGATTCCTACAGATCGGGAGATATTTGCCTTTTGAAAAATTGACTTTCGAATAATCTCGAAAAATTAAAATGTCTCTATCCTCCATACCCTTTGACATACATTGATGTGACGTTGACAGGAAGTTTACATATACGTTCCCTCAAAGTGACATAAGTTTCGTCTCTCAGATTCCTACAGATCGGGAGATATTTGCCTTTTGAAAAATTTACTTTCGAATAATCTCGAAAAATTAAAATGTCTCTATCCTCCATACCCTTTGACATACATTGACGAGACTCTGACATGAAGTTGACATATGCATTCCCTCAAAGTGACACAAGGTTTGTCTCTCAGATGCCTACTGATCGGGAGATATTTGCCTTTTAAAAATTGACTTTCGAATAATTTCGAAAAATTAAAATGTCTCTATCGTCCAAACCCTTGGACATACATTGACGTGACTTTGACATGAAGTTAACATGTACGTTCCCTCAAAGTGGCATAAGTTTTGTCTCTCAGATTAATACAGATCGGGAGATATTTGCCTTTTCAAAAATTGACTTTCGAATAATCTCGAAAAATTAAAATGTCACTATCCTCCAAACCTTTGGACATACATTAACGAGACTCTGACATGAAGTTGACATATACGTTCCCTCAAAGTGACATTTGTTTTGTCTCTCAGATTCCTACAGATCGGGAGATATTTGCCTTTTAAAAATTGACTTTCGAATAATCTCGAAAAATTAAAATGTCTCTATCCTCCAAACCTTTTTACATACATAGACGCACCTCCGGCAGGAAGTTGACATATCCGTTCCCTCAAAGTGACATAAGTTTTGTCTCTCAGATTCCTACAGATCGGGAGGTATTTGAATTTTAAATATTGACTTTCGAATAATCTCTAAATTTTAAATGTCTCTATCCTCCAAACCCTTGGACATACATTGACGTGACTCTGATATGAAGTTTACATTTGAGTTCCCTCAAAGTGACATAAGTTTTGTCTCTCAGATTCCTACAGATCGGGAGATATTTGCCTTTCACAAATTGACTTTCGAATAATCTCGAAAAATTAAAATGTCTCTATCCTCCAAACCCTTTTACATACATTGACAAGATTTTGACATGAAGTTGACATATACGTTCCCTCAAAGTGACAAAAGTTTTGTCTCTCAGATTAATACAGATCGGGAGATATTTGCCTTTTCAAAAATTGACTTTCGAATAATCTCTAAAAATTTAAATGTCTCTTTCCTCCAAACCCTTGGACATACATTGACAACACTCTGACAGGAATTTGACATTTACGTTCCCTCAAAGTGACATAAGTTTTGTCTCTCAGATTCCTACAGATCGGGAGATATTTGCCTTTTAAAAATTGACTTTCGAATAATCTCGAAAAATTTAAATGTCTCTATCCTCCAAACCCTTGGACATACATTGTTGTGACTCTGACAGGAAGTTTACATATACGTTCCCTCAAAGTGACATTAGCTTTGTCTCTCAGATGCCTACAGATCGCGAGATATTTGCCTTTTAAAAATTGACTTTCGATTTATCTCGAAAAATTAAAATGTCTCTATCCTCCAAACCCTTCGACATACATTGACGTGACTATGACATGAAGTTGACATATACGTTCCCTCAAAGTGACATAAGTTTTGTCCCTCAGATGCCTACAAATCGGGAGATATTTGCCTCTTAAAAATTGACTTTCGAATAATCTCTAAAAATTTAAATGTCTCTATCCTCCAAACCCATTTACATACATTGACGTGACTCTGACAGGAAGTTGATATATACGTTCCCTCAAAGTGACATAAGTTTTGTCTCTCAGATTCCTACAGATTGGGAGATATATGTCTTTTCAAAAATTCACTTTCGAATAATCTCGAAAAATTTAAATGTCCCTATCCTCCAAACCCTTGGACATACATTTACGTACCTCTGATAGGAAGTTGACATATACGTTCCCTCAAAGTGACATAAGTTTTGTCTCTCAGATTCCTACAGATTGGGAGATATTTGAATTTTAAAAATTGACTTTCGAATAATCTCGAAAAATTAAAATGTCTCTATCCTCCAAACCCTTCGACATACATTGACGTGACTCTGACAGGAAGTTTTCATATACGTTCCTTCAAAGTGACATAAGTTTTGTCTCTCAGATTCCTACAGATCGGGAGATATTTGCCTTTTAAAAATTGACTTTCGAATAATCTCGAAAAATTAAAATGTCTCTATCCTCCAAACCCTTGGACATACATTGACGAGACTCTGACATGAAGTTGACATATGCGTTCCCTCAAAGTGACATAAGTTTTGTCTCTCAGATTCCTAAAGATCGGGAGATATTTGCCTTTTAAAAATTGACTTTCGAATAATTTCTAAAAATTAAAATGTCTCTATCCTCCAAACCCTTGGACATACATTGTCGAGACTCTGACATGAAGTTGACATATGCGTTCCCTCAAAGTGACATAAGGGTTGTCTCTCAGATGCCTACAGATCGGGAGATATTTGCCTTTTGAAAAATTGACTTTCGAAGAATCTCTAAAAAATTAAATGTCCCTATCCTCCAAACCCTTGGACATACATCGACGTGACTCTGACAGGAAGTTTACATATACGTTCCCTCAAAGTGACATAAGTTTTGTCTCTCAGATTCCTACAGATCGGGAGATATTTGAATTTTAAATAATGACTTTCGAATAATCTCTAAATTTTAAATGTCTCTATCCTCCAAACCCTTGGACATACATTGACGTGACTCTGATATGAAGTTGACATTTGAGTTCCCTCAAAGTGACATAAGTTTTGTCTCTCAGATTCCTACAGATCTGGAGATATTTGCCTTTCACAAATTGACTTTCGAATAATCTCGAAAAATTAAAATGTCTCTATCCTCCAAACCCTTTTACATACATTGACAAGATTTTGACATGAAGTTGACATATACGTTCCCTCAAAGTGACAAAAGTTTTGTTTCTCAGATTAATACAGATCGGGAGATATTTGCCTTTTCAAAAATTGACTTTCGAATAATCTCTAAAAATTTAAATGTCTCTATCCTCCAAACCCTTGGACATACATTGACAACACTCTGACAGGAAGTTGACATTTACGTTCCCTCAAAGTGACATAAGTTTTGTCTCTCAGATTCCTACAGATCGGGAGATATTTGCCTTTTAAAAATTGACTTTCGAATAATCTCGAAAAATTAAAATGTCTCTGTCCTCCAAACCCTTGGACATACATTGACGTGACTCTGACAGGAAGTTTACATATACGTTCCCTCAAAGTGACATTAGCTTTGTCTCTCAGATGCCTACAGATCGCGAGATATTTGCCTTTTAAAAATTGATTTTCGAATAATCTCGAAAAATTAAAATGTCTCTATCCTCCAAACCCTTCGACATACATTGACGTGACTATGACATGAAGTTGACATATACGTTCCCTCAAAGTGACATAAGTTTTGTCTCTCAGATGCCTACAAATCGGGAGATATTTGCCTCTTAAAAATTGACTTTCGAATAATCTCTAAAAATTTAAATGTCTCTATCCTCCAAACCCATTTACATACATTGACGTGACTCTGACAGGAAGTTGATATATACGTTCCCTCAAAGTGACATAAGTTTTGTCTCTCAGATTCCTACAGATTGGGAGATATATGTCTTTTCAAAAATTCACTTTCGAATAATCTCGAAAAATTTAAATGTCCCTATCCTCCAAACCCTTGGACATACATTTACGTACCTCTGATAGGAAGTTGACATATACGTTCCCTCAAAGTGACATAAGTTTTGTCTCTCAGATTCCTACAGATAAAGGAGATATTTGCCTTTTAAAAATTGACTTTCGAATAATCTCGAAAAATAAAATGTCTCTATCCTCCAAACCCTTGGACATACATTGACGAGACTCTGACATGAAGTTGACATATGCGTTCCCTCAAAGTGACATAAGTTTTGTCTCTCAGATTCCTAAAGATCGGGAGATATTTGCCTTTTAAAAATTGATTTTCGAATAATCTCGAAAAATTAAAATGTCTCTATCCTCCAAACCTTTGGACATACATTGACGCACCTCCGGCAGGAAGTTGACATATCCGTTCCCTCAAAGTGACATAAGTTTTGTCTCTCAGATTTCTACAGATCGGCAGATATTTGAATTTTAAATATTGACTTTCGAATAATCTCTAAATTTTAAATGTCTCTATCCTCCAAACCCTTGGACATACATTGACGTGACTCTGATATGAAGTTGACATTTGAGTTCCCTCAAAGTGACATAAGTTTTGTCTCTCAGATTCCTACAGATCGGGAGATATTTGCCTTTCACAAATTGACTTTCGAATAATCTCGAAAAATTAAAATGTCTCTATCCTCCAAACCCTTCGACATACATTGACGTGACTCTGACAGGAAGTTTACATATACGTTCCCTCAAAGTGACATAAGTTTTGTCTCTCAGATTCCTACAGATAAAGGAGATATTTGCCTTTTAAAAATTGACTTTCGAATAATCTCGAAAAATAAAATGTCTCTATCCTCCAAACCCTTGGACATACATTGACGAGACTCTGACATGAAGTTGACATATGCGTTCCCTCAAAGTGACATAAGTTTTGTCTCTCAGATTCCTAAAGATCGGGAGATATTTGCTTTTTAAAAATTGACTTTCTAATAATTTCTAAAAATTAAAATGTCTCTATCCTCCAAACCCTTGGACATACATTGTCGAGACTCTGACATGAAGTTGACATATGCGTTCCCTCAAAGTGACATAAGGTTTGTCTCTCAGATGCCTACAGATCGGGAGATATTTGCCTTTTAAAAATTGACTTTCGAAGAATCTCTAAAAAATTAAATGTCCCTATCCTCTAAACCCTTGGACATACATTTACGTACCTCTGATAGGAAGTTGACATATACGTTCCC
The DNA here is from genome assembly GCF_977971745.1 of Zootermopsis nevadensis. Classification (NCBI taxonomy): domain Eukaryota; kingdom Metazoa; phylum Arthropoda; class Insecta; order Blattodea; family Termopsidae; genus Zootermopsis; species Zootermopsis nevadensis. The sequence continues at coordinate 266,671 of NW_028259190.1, forward strand.
TCAAAGTGACATAAGTTTTGTCTCTCAGATTCCTACAGATCGGGAGATATTTGCCTTTCACAAATTGACCTTCGAATAATCTCGAAAAATTAAAATGTCTCTATCCTCCAAACCCTTTTACATACATTGACAAGATTTTGACATGAAGTTGACATATACGTTCCCTCAAAGTGACAAATGTTTTGTCTCTCAGATTAATACAGATCGGGAGATATTTGCCTTTTCAAAAATTGACTTTCGAATAATCTCTAAAAATTTAAATGTCTCTTTCCTCCAATCCCTTGGACATACATTGACAACACTCTGACAGGAAGTTGACATTTACGTTCCCTCAAAGTGACATAAGTTTTGTCTCTCAGATTCCTACAGATCGGGAGATATTTGCCTTTTAAAAATTGACTTTCGAATAATCTCGAAAAATTTAAATGTCTCTATCCTCCAAACCCTTGGACATACATTGACGTGACTCTGACAGGAAGTTTACATATACGTTCCCTCAAAGTGACATTAGCTTTGTCTCTCAGATGCCTACAGATCGCGAGATATTTGCCTTTTAAAAATTGACTTTCGAATAATCTCGAAAAATTAAAATGTCTCTATCCTCCAAACCCTTCGACATACATTGACGTGACTATGACATGAAGTTGACATATACGTTCCCTCAAAGTGACATAAGTTTTGTCCCTCAGATGCCTACAAATCGGGAGATATTTGCCTCTTAAAAATTGACTTTCGAATAATCTCTAAAAATTTAAATGTCTCTATCCTCCAAACCCATTTACATACATTGACGTGACTCTGACAGGAAGTTGATATATACGTTCCCTCAAAGTGACATAAGTTTTGTCTCTCAGATTCCTACAGATTGGGAGATATATGTCTTTTCAAAAATTGACTTTCAAATAATCTCGAAAAATTTAAATGTCCCTATCCTCCAAACCCTTGGACATACATTTACGTACCTCTGATAGGAAGTTGACATATACGTTCCCTCAAAGTGACATAAGTTTTGTCTCTCAGATTCCTACAGATTGGGAGATATTTGAATTTTAAAAATTGACTTTCGAATAATCTCGAAAAATTGAAATGTCTCTATCCTCCAAACCCTTCGACATACATTGACGTGACTCTGACAGGAAGTTTACATATACGTTCCCTCAAAGTGACATAAGTTTTGTCTCTCAGATTCCTACAGATCGGGAGATATTTGCCTTTTAAAAATTGACTTTCGAATAATCTCGAAAAATTAAAATGTCTCTATCGTCCAAACCCTTGGACATACATTGACGAGATTCTGACATGAAGTTGACATATACGTTCCCTCAAAGTGACATAAGTTTCGTCTCTCAGATTCCTACAGATCGGGAGATATTTGCCTTTTGAAAAATTGACTTTCGAATAATCTCGAAAAATTAAAATGTCTCTATCCTCCATACCCTTTGACATACATTGATGTGACGTTGACAGGAAGTTTACATATACGTTCCCTCAAAGTGACATAAGTTTCGTCTCTCAGATTCCTACAGATCGGGAGATATTTGCCTTTTGAAAAATTTACTTTCGAATAATCTCGAAAAATTAAAATGTCTCTATCCTCCATACCCTTTGACATACATTGACGAGACTCTGACATGAAGTTGACATATGCATTCCCTCAAAGTGACACAAGGTTTGTCTCTCAGATGCCTACTGATCGGGAGATATTTGCCTTTTAAAAATTGACTTTCGAATAATTTCGAAAAATTAAAATGTCTCTATCGTCCAAACCCTTGGACATACATTGACGTGACTTTGACATGAAGTTAACATGTACGTTCCCTCAAAGTGGCATAAGTTTTGTCTCTCAGATTAATACAGATCGGGAGATATTTGCCTTTTCAAAAATTGACTTTCGAAGAATCTCTAAAAAATTAAATGTCCCTATCCTCCAAACCCTTGGACATACATCGACGTGACTCTGACAGGAAGTTTACATATACGTTCCCTCAAAGTGACATAAGTTTTGTCTCTCAGATTCCTACAGATCGGGAGATATTTGAATTTTAAATAATGACTTTCGAATAATCTCTAAATTTTAAATGTCTCTATCCTCCAAACCCTTGGACATACATTGACGTGACTCTGATATGAAGTTGACATTTGAGTTCCCTCAAAGTGACATAAGTTTTGTCTCTCAGATTCCTACAGATCTGGAGATATTTGCCTTTCACAAATTGACTTTCGAATAATCTCGAAAAATTAAAATGTCTCTATCCTCCAAACCCTTTTACATACATTGACAAGATTTTGACATGAAGTTGACATATACGTTCCCTCAAAGTGACAAAAGTTTTGTTTCTCAGATTAATACAGATCGGGAGATATTTGCCTTTTCAAAAATTGACTTTCGAATAATCTCTAAAAATTTAAATGTCTCTATCCTCCAAACCCTTGGACATACATTGACAACACTCTGACAGGAAGTTGACATTTACGTTCCCTCAAAGTGACATAAGTTTTGTCTCTCAGATTCCTACAGATCGGGAGATATTTGCCTTTTAAAAATTGACTTTCGAATAATCTCGAAAAATTAAAATGTCTCTGTCCTCCAAACCCTTGGACATACATTGACGTGACTCTGACAGGAAGTTTACATATACGTTCCCTCAAAGTGACATTAGCTTTGTCTCTCAGATGCCTACAGATCGCGAGATATTTGCCTTTTAAAAATTGATTTTCGAATAATCTCGAAAAATTAAAATGTCTCTATCCTCCAAACCCTTCGACATACATTGACGTGACTATGACATGAAGTTGACATATACGTTCCCTCAAAGTGACATAAGTTTTGTCTCTCAGATGCCTACAAATCGGGAGATATTTGCCTCTTAAAAATTGACTTTCGAATAATCTCTAAAAATTTAAATGTCTCTATCCTCCAAACCCATTTACATACATTGACGTGACTCTGACAGGAAGTTGATATATACGTTCCCTCAAAGTGACATAAGTTTTGTCTCTCAGATTCCTACAGATTGGGAGATATATGTCTTTTCAAAAATTCACTTTCGAATAATCTCGAAAAATTTAAATGTCCCTATCCTCCAAACCCTTGGACATACATTTACGTACCTCTGATAGGAAGTTGACATATACGTTCCCTCAAAGTGACATAAGTTTTGTCTCTCAGATTCCTACAGATAAAGGAGATATTTGCCTTTTAAAAATTGACTTTCGAATAATCTCGAAAAATAAAATGTCTCTATCCTCCAAACCCTTGGACATACATTGACGAGACTCTGACATGAAGTTGACATATGCGTTCCCTCAAAGTGACATAAGTTTTGTCTCTCAGATTCCTAAAGATCGGGAGATATTTGCCTTTTAAAAATTGATTTTCGAATAATCTCGAAAAATTAAAATGTCTCTATCCTCCAAACCTTTGGACATACATTGACGCACCTCCGGCAGGAAGTTGACATATCCGTTCCCTCAAAGTGACATAAGTTTTGTCTCTCAGATTTCTACAGATCGGCAGATATTTGAATTTTAAATATTGACTTTCGAATAATCTCTAAATTTTAAATGTCTCTATCCTCCAAACCCTTGGACATACATTGACGTGACTCTGATATGAAGTTGACATTTGAGTTCCCTCAAAGTGACATAAGTTTTGTCTCTCAGATTCCTACAGATCGGGAGATATTTGCCTTTCACAAATTGACTTTCGAATAATCTCGAAAAATTAAAATGTCTCTATCCTCCAAACCCTTCGACATACATTGACGTGACTCTGACAGGAAGTTTACATATACGTTCCCTCAAAGTGACATAAGTTTTGTCTCTCAGATTCCTACAGATAAAGGAGATATTTGCCTTTTAAAAATTGACTTTCGAATAATCTCGAAAAATAAAATGTCTCTATCCTCCAAACCCTTGGACATACATTGACGAGACTCTGACATGAAGTTGACATATGCGTTCCCTCAAAGTGACATAAGTTTTGTCTCTCAGATTCCTAAAGATCGGGAGATATTTGCTTTTTAAAAATTGACTTTCTAATAATTTCTAAAAATTAAAATGTCTCTATCCTCCAAACCCTTGGACATACATTGTCGAGACTCTGACATGATGTTGACATATGCGTTCCCTCAAAGTGACATAAGGTTTGTCTCTCAGATGCCTACAGATCGGGAGATATTTGCCTTTTAAAAATTGACTTTCGAAGAATCTCTAAAAAATTAAATGTCCCTATCCTCTAAACCCTTGGACATACATTTACGTACCTCTGATAGGAAGTTGACATATACGTTCCCTCAAAGTGACATAAGTTTTGTCTCTCAGATTCCTACAGATCGGGAGATATTTGCCTTTCACAAATTGACCTTCGAATAATCTCGAAAAATTAAAATGTCTCTATCCTCCAAACCCTTTTACATACATTGACAAGATTTTGACATGAAGTTGACATATACGTTCCCTCAAAGTGACAAATGTTTTGTCTCTCAGATTAATACAGATCGGGAGATATTTGCCTTTTCAAAAATTGACTTTCGAATAATCTCTAAAAATTTAAATGTCTCTTTCCTCCAATCCCTTGGACATACATTGACAACACTCTGACAGGAAGTTGACATTTACGTTCCCTCAAAGTGACATAAGTTTTGTCTCTCAGATTCCTACAGATCGGGAGATATTTGCCTTTTAAAAATTGACTTTCGAATAATCTCGAAAAATTTAAATGTCTCTATCCTCCAAACCCTTGGACATACATTGACGTGACTCTGACAGGAAGTTTACATATACGTTCCCTCAAAGTGACATTAGCTTTGTCTCTCAGATGCCTACAGATCGCGAGATATTTGCCTTTTAAAAATTGACTTTCGAATAATCTCGAAAAATTAAAATGTCTCTATCCTCCAAACCCTTCGACATACATTGACGTGACTATGACATGAAGTTGACATATACGTTCCCTCAAAGTGACATAAGTTTTGTCCCTCAGATGCCTACAAATCGGGAGATATTTGCCTCTTAAAAATTGACTTTCGAATAATCTCTAAAAATTTAAATGTCTCTATCCTCCAAACCCATTTACATACATTGACGTGACTCTGACAGGAAGTTGATATATACGTTCCCTCAAAGTGACATAAGTTTTGTCTCTCAGATTCCTACAGATTGGGAGATATATGTCTTTTCAAAAATTGACTTTCGAATAATCTCGAAAAATTTAAATGTCCCTATCCTCCAAACCCTTGGACATACATTTACGTACCTCTGATAGGAAGTTGACATATACGTTCCCTCAAAGTGACATAAGTTTTGTCTCTCAGATTCCTACAGATTGGGAGATATTTGAATTTTAAAAATTGACTTTCGAATAATCTCGAAAAATTGAAATGTCTCTATCCTCCAAACCCTTCGACATACATTGACGTGACTCTGACAGGAAGTTTACATATACGTTCCCTCAAAGTGACATAAGTTTTGTCTCTCAGATTCCTACAGATCGGGAGATATTTGCCTTTTAAAAATTGACTTTCGAATAATCTCGAAAAATTAAAATGTCTCTATCGTCCAAACCCTTGGACATACATTGACGAGATTCTGACATGAAGTTGACATATACGTTCCCTCAAAGTGACATAAGTTTCGTCTCTCAGATTCCTACAGATCGGGAGATATTTGCCTTTTGAAAAATTGACTTTCGAATAATCTCGAAAAATTAAAATGTCTCTATCCTCCATACCCTTTGACATACATTGATGTGACGTTGACAGGAAGTTTACATATACGTTCCCTCAAAGTGACATAAGTTTCGTCTCTCAGATTCCTACAGATCGGGAGATATTTGCCTTTTGAAAAATTTACTTTCGAATAATCTCGAAAAATTAAAATGTCTCTATCCTCCATACCCTTTGACATACATTGACGAGACTCTGACATGAAGTTGACATATGCATTCCCTCAAAGTGACACAAGGTTTGTCTCTCAGATGCCTACTGATCGGGAGATATTTGCCTTTTAAAAATTGACTTTCGAATAATTTCGAAAAATTAAAATGTCTCTATCGTCCAAACCCTTGGACATACATTGACGTGACTTTGACATGAAGTTAACATGTACGTTCCCTCAAAGTGGCATAAGTTTTGTCTCTCAGATTAATACAGATCGGGAGATATTTGCCTTTTCAAAAATTGACTTTCGAATAATCTCGAAAAATTAAAATGTCACTATCCTCCAAACCTTTGGACATACATTAACGAGACTCTGACATGAAGTTGACATATACGTTCCCTCAAAGTGACATTTGTTTTGTCTCTCAGATTCCTACAGATCGGGAGATATTTGCCTTTTAAAAATTGACTTTCGAATAATCTCGAAAAATTAAAATGTCTCTATCCTCCAAACCTTTTTACATACATAGACGCACCTCCGGCAGGAAGTTGACATATCCGTTCCCTCAAAGTGACATAAGTTTTGTCTCTCAGATTCCTACAGATCGGGAGGTATTTGAATTTTAAATATTGACTTTCGAATAATCTCTAAATTTTAAATGTCTCTATCCTCCAAACCCTTGGACATACATTGACGTGACTCTGATATGAAGTTGACATTTGAGTTCCCTCAAAGTGACATAAGTTTTGTCTCTCAGATTCCTACAGATCGGGAGATATTTGCCTTTCACAAATTGACTTTCGAATAATCTCGAAAAATTAAAATGTCTCTATCCTCCAAACCCTTTTACATACATTGACAAGATTTTGACATGAAGTTGACATATACGTTCCCTCAAAGTGACAAAAGTTTTGTCTCTCAGATTAATACAGATCGGGAGATATTTGCCTTTTCAAAAATTGACTTTCGAATAATCTCTAAAAATTTAAATGTCTCTTTCCTCCAAACCCTTGGACATACATTGACAACACTCTGACAGGAATTTGACATTTACGTTCCCTCAAAGTGACATAAGTTTTGTCTCTCAGATTCCTACAGATCGGGAGATATTTGCCTTTTAAAAATTGACTTTCGAATAATCTCGAAAAATTTAAATGTCTCTATCCTCCAAACCCTTGGACATACATTGTTGTGACTCTGACAGGAAGTTTACATATACGTTCCCTCAAAGTGACATTAGCTTTGTCTCTCAGATGCCTACAGATCGCGAGATATTTGCCTTTTAAAAATTGACTTTCGATTTATCTCGAAAAATTAAAATGTCTCTATCCTCCAAACCCTTCGACATACATTGACGTGACTATGACATGAAGTTGACATATACGTTCCCTCAAAGTGACATAAGTTTTGTCCCTCAGATGCCTACAAATCGGGAGATATTTGCCTCTTAAAAATTGACTTTCGAATAATCTCTAAAAATTTAAATGTCTCTATCCTCCAAACCCATTTACATACATTGACGTGACTCTGACAGGAAGTTGATATATACGTTCCCTCAAAGTGACATAAGTTTTGTCTCTCAGATTCCTACAGATTGGGAGATATATGTCTTTTCAAAAATTCACTTTCGAATAATCTCGAAAAATTTAAATGTCCCTATCCTCCAAACCCTTGGACATACATTTACGTACCTCTGATAGGAAGTTGACATATACGTTCCCTCAAAGTGACATAAGTTTTGTCTCTCAGATTCCTACAGATTGGGAGATATTTGAATTTTAAAAATTGACTTTCGAATAATCTCGAAAAATTAAAATGTCTCTATCCTCCAAACCCTTCGACATACATTGACGTGACTCTGACAGGAAGTTTTCATATACGTTCCTTCAAAGTGACATAAGTTTTGTCTCTCAGATTCCTACAGATCGGGAGATATTTGCCTTTTAAAAATTGACTTTCGAATAATCTCGAAAAATTAAAATGTCTCTATCCTCCAAACCCTTGGACATACATTGACGAGACTCTGACATGAAGTTGACATATGCGTTCCCTCAAAGTGACATAAGTTTTGTCTCTCAGATTCCTAAAGATCGGGAGATATTTGCCTTTTAAAAATTGACTTTCGAATAATTTCTAAAAATTAAAATGTCTCTATCCTCCAAACCCTTGGACATACATTGTCGAGACTCTGACATGAAGTTGACATATGCGTTCCCTCAAAGTGACATAAGGTTTGTCTCTCAGATGCCTACAGATCGGGAGATATTTGCCTTTTGAAAAATTGACTTTCGAAGAATCTCTAAAAAATTAAATGTCCCTATCCTCCAAACCCTTGGACATACATCGACGTGACTCTGACAGGAAGTTTACATATACGTTCCCTCAAAGTGACATAAGTTTTGTCTCTCAGATTCCTACAGATCGGGAGATATTTGAATTTTAAATAATGACTTTCGAATAATCTCTAAATTTTAAATGTCTCTATCCTCCAAACCCTTGGACATACATTGACGTGACTCTGATATGAAGTTGACATTTGAGTTCCCTCAAAGTGACATAAGTTTTGTCTCTCAGATTCCTACAGATCTGGAGATATTTGCCTTTCACAAATTGACTTTCGAATAATCTCGAAAAATTAAAATGTCTCTATCCTCCAAACCCTTTTACATACATTGACAAGATTTTGACATGAAGTTGACATATACGTTCCCTCAAAGTGACAAAAGTTTTGTTTCTCAGATTAATACAGATCGGGAGATATTTGCCTTTTCAAAAATTGACTTTCGAATAATCTCTAAAAATTTAAATGTCTCTTTCCTCCAATCCCTTGGACATACATTGACAACACTCTGACAGGAAGTTGACATTTACGTTCCCTCAAAGTGACATAAGTTTTGTCTCTCAGATTCCTACAGATCGGGAGATATTTGCCTTTTAAAAATTGACTTTCGAATAATCTCGAAAAATTTAAATGTCTCTATCCTCCAAACCCTTGGACATACATTGACGTGACTCTGACAGGAAGTTTACATATACGTTCCCTCAAAGTGACATTAGCTTTGTCTCTCAGATGCCTACAGATCGCGAGATATTTGCCTTTTAAAAATTGACTTTCGAATAATCTCGAAAAATTAAAATGTCTCTATCCTCCAAACCCTTCGACATACATTGACGTGACTATGACATGAAGTTGACATATACGTTCCCTCAAAGTGACATAAGTTTTGTCCCTCAGATGCCTACAAATCGGGAGATATTTGCCTCTTAAAAATTGACTTTCGAATAATCTCTAAAAATTTAAATGTCTCTATCCTCCAAACCCATTTACATACATTGACGTGACTCTGACAGGAAGTTGATATATACGTTCCCTCAAAGTGACATAAGTTTTGTCTCTCAGATTCCTACAGATTGGGAGATATATGTCTTTTCAAAAATTGACTTTCGAATAATCTCGAAAAATTTAAATGTCCCTATCCTCCAAACCCTTGGACATACATTTACGTACCTCTGATAGGAAGTTGACATATACGTTCCCTCAAAGTGACATAAGTTTTGTCTCTCAGATTCCTACAGATTGGGAGATATTTGAATTTTAAAAATTGACTTTCGAATAATCTCGAAAAATTGAAATGTCTCTATCCTCCAAACCCTTCGACATACATTGACGTGACTCTGACAGGAAGTTTACATATACGTTCCCTCAAAGTGACATAAGTTTTGTCTCTCAGATTCCTACAGATCGGGAGATATTTGCCTTTTAAAAATTGACTTTCGAATAATCTCGAAAAATTAAAATGTCTCTATCGTCCAAACCCTTGGACATACATTGACGAGATTCTGACATGAAGTTGACATATACGTTCCCTCAAAGTGACATAAGTTTCGTCTCTCAGATTCCTACAGATCGGGAGATATTTGCCTTTTGAAAAATTGACTTTCGAATAATCTCGAAAAATTAAAATGTCTCTATCCTCCATACCCTTTGACATACATTGATGTGACGTTGACAGGAAGTTTACATATACGTTCCCTCAAAGTGACATAAGTTTCGTCTCTCAGATTCCTACAGATCGGGAGATATTTGCCTTTTGAAAAATTTACTTTCGAATAATCTCGAAAAATTAAAATGTCTCTATCCTCCATACCCTTTGACATACATTGACGAGACTCTGACATGAAGTTGACATATGCATTCCCTCAAAGTGACACAAGGTTTGTCTCTCAGATGCCTACTGATCGGGAGATATTTGCCTTTTAAAAATTGACTTTCGAATAATTTCGAAAAATTAAAATGTCTCTATCGTCCAAACCCTTGGACATACATTGACGTGACTTTGACATGAAGTTAACATGTACGTTCCCTCAAAGTGGCATAAGTTTTGTCTCTCAGATTAATACAGATCGGGAGATATTTGCCTTTTCAAAAATTGACTTTCGAATAATCTCGAAAAATTAAAATGTCACTATCCTCCAAACCTTTGGACATACATTAACGAGACTCTGACATGAAGTTGACATATACGTTCCCTCAAAGTGACATTTGTTTTGTCTCTCAGATTCCTACAGATCGGGAGATATTTGCCTTTTAAAAATTGACTTTCGAATAATCTCGAAAAATTAAAATGTCTCTATCCTCCAAACCTTTTTACATACATAGACGCACCTCCGGCAGGAAGTTGACATATCCGTTCCCTCAAAGTGACATAAGTTTTGTCTCTCAGATTCCTACAGATCGGGAGGTATTTGAATTTTAAATATTGACTTTCGAATAATCTCTAAATTTTAAATGTCTCTATCCTCCAAACCCTTGGACATACATTGACGTGACTCTGATATGAAGTTTACATTTGAGTTCCCTCAAAGTGACATAAGTTTTGTCTCTCAGATTCCTACAGATCGGGAGATATTTGCCTTTCACAAATTGACTTTCGAATAATCTCGAAAAATTAAAATGTCTCTATCCTCCAAACCCTTTTACATACATTGACAAGATTTTGACATGAAGTTGACATATACGTTCCCTCAAAGTGACAAAAGTTTTGTCTCTCAGATTAATACAGATCGGGAGATATTTGCCTTTTCAAAAATTGACTTTCGAATAATCTCTAAAAATTTAAATGTCTCTTTCCTCCAAACCCTTGGACATACATTGACAACACTCTGACAGGAATTTGACATTTACGTTCCCTCAAAGTGACATAAGTTTTGTCTCTCAGATTCCTACAGATCGGGAGATATTTGCCTTTTAAAAATTGACTTTCGAATAATCTCGAAAAATTTAAATGTCTCTATCCTCCAAACCCTTGGACATACATTGTTGTGACTCTGACAGGAAGTTTACATATACGTTCCCTCAAAGTGACATTAGCTTTGTCTCTCAGATGCCTACAGATCGCGAGATATTTGCCTTTTAAAAATTGACTTTCGATTTATCTCGAAAAATTAAAATGTCTCTATCCTCCAAACCCTTCGACATACATTGACGTGACTATGACATGAAGTTGACATATACGTTCCCTCAAAGTGACATAAGTTTTGTCCCTCAGATGCCTACAAATCGGGAGATATTTGCCTCTTAAAAATTGACTTTCGAATAATCTCTAAAAATTTAAATGTCTCTATCCTCCAAACCCATTTACATACATTGACGTGACTCTGACAGGAAGTTGATATATACGTTCCCTCAAAGTGACATAAGTTTTGTCTCTCAGATTCCTACAGATTGGGAGATATATGTCTTTTCAAAAATTCACTTTCGAATAATCTCGAAAAATTTAAATGTCCCTATCCTCCAAACCCTTGGACATACATTTACGTACCTCTGATAGGAAGTTGACATATACGTTCCCTCAAAGTGACATAAGTTTTGTCTCTCAGATTCCTACAGATTGGGAGATATTTGAATTTTAAAAATTGACTTTCGAATAATCTCGAAAAATTAAAATGTCTCTATCCTCCAAACCCTTCGACATACATTGACGTGACTCTGACAGGAAGTTTTCATATACGTTCCTTCAAAGTGACATAAGTTTTGTCTCTCAGATTCCTACATATCGGGAGATATTTGCCTTTTAAAAATTGACTTTCGAATAATCTCGAAAAATTAAAATGTCTCTATCCTCCAAACCCTTGGACATACATTGACGAGACTCTGACATGAAGTTGACATATGCGTTCCCTCAAAGTGACATAAGTTTTGTCTCTCAGATTCCTAAAGATCGGGAGATATTTGCCTTTTAAAAATTGACTTTCGAATAATTTCTAAAAATTAAAATGTCTCTATCCTCCAAACCCTTGGACATACATTGTCGAGACTCTGACATGAAGTTGACATATGCGTTCCCTCAAAGTGACATAAGGTTTGTCTCTCAGGTGCCTACAGATCGGGAGATATTTGCCTTTTGAAAAATTGACTTTCGAAGAATCTCTAAAAAATTAAATGTCCCTATCCTCCAAACCCTTGGACATACATCGACGTGACTCTGACAGGAAGTTTACATATACGTTCCCTCAAAGTGACATGAGTTTTGTCTCTCAGATTCCTACAGATCGGGAGATATTTGAATTTTAAATAATGACTTTCGAATAATCTCTAAATTTTAAATGTCTCTATCCTCCAAACCCTTGGACATACATTGACGTGACTCTGATATGAAGTTGACATTTGAGTTCCCTCAAAGTGACATAAGTTTTGTCTCTCAGATTCCTACAGATCTGGAGATATTTGCCTTTCACAAATTGACTTTCGAATAATCTCGAAAAATTAAAATGTCTCTATCCTCCAAACCCTTTTACATACATTGACAAGATTTTGACATGAAGTTGACATATACGTTCCCTCAAAGTGACAAAAGTTTTGTTTCTCAGATTAATACAGATCGGGAGAAATTTGCCTTTTCAAAAATTGACTTTCGAATAATCTCTAAAAATTTAAATGTCTCTATCCTCCAAACCCTTGGACATACATTGACAACACTCTGACAGGAAGTTGACATTTACGTTCCCTCAAAGTGACATAAGTTTTGTCTCTCAGATTCCTACAGATCGGGAGATATTTGCCTTTTAAAAATTGACTTTCGAATAATCTCGAAAAATTAAAATGTCTCTGTCCTCCAAACCCTTGGACATACATTGACGTGACTCTGACAGGAAGTTTACATATACGTTCCCTCAAAGTGACATTAGCTTTGTCTCTCAGATGCCTACAGATCGCGAGATATTTGCCTTTTAAAAATTGATTTTCGAATAATCTCGAAAAATTAAAATGTCTCTATCCTCCAAACCCTTCGACATACATTGACGTGACTATGACATGAAGTTGACATATACGTTCCCTCAAAGTGACATAAGTTTTGTCTCTCAGATGCCTACAAATCGGGAGATATTTGCCTCTTAAAAATTGACTTTCGAATAATCTCTAAAAATTTAAATGTCTCTATCCTCCAAACCCATTTACATACATTGACGTGACTCTGACAGGAAGTTGATATATACGTTCCCTCAAAGTGACATAAGTTTTGTCTCTCAGATTCCTACAGATTGGGAGATATATGTCTTTTCAAAAATTCACTTTCGAATAATCTCGAAAAATTTAAATGTCCCTATCCTCCAAACCCTTGGACATACATTTACGTACCTCTGATAGGAAGTTGACATATACGTTCCCTCAAAGTGACATAAGTTTTGTCTCTCAGATTCCTACAGATAAAGGAGATATTTGCCTTTTAAAAATTGACTTTCGAATAATCTCGAAAAATAAAATGTCTCTATCCTCCAAACCCTTGGACATACATTGACGAGACTCTGACATGAAGTTGACATATGCGTTCCCTCAAAGTGACATAAGTTTTGTCTCTCAGATTCCTAAAGATCGGGAGATATTTGCCTTTTAAAAATTGATTTTCGAATAATCTCGAAAAATTAAAATGTCTCTATCCTCCAAACCTTTGGACATACATTGACGCACCTCCGGCAGGAAGTTGACATATCCGTTCCCTCAAAGTGACATAAGTTTTGTCTCTCAGATTTCTACAGATCGGCAGATATTTGAATTTTAAATATTGACTTTCGAATAATCTCTAAATTTTAAATGTCTCTATCCTCCAAACCCTTGGACATACATTGACGTGACTCTGATATGAAGTTGACATTTGAGTTCCCTCAAAGTGACATAAGTTTTGTCTCTCAGATTCCTACAGATCGGGAGATATTTGCCTTTCACAAATTGACTTTCGAATAATCTCGAAAAATTAAAATGTCTCTATCCTCCAAACCCTTCGACATACATTGACGTGACTCTGACAGGAAGTTTACATATACGTTCCCTCAAAGTGACATAAGTTTTGTCTCTCAGATTCCTACAGATAAAGGAGATATTTGCCTTTTAAAAATTGACTTTCGAATAATCTCGAAAAATAAAATGTCTCTATCCTCCAAACCCTTGGACATACATTGACGAGACTCTGACATGAAGTTGACATATGCGTTCCCTCAAAGTGACATAAGTTTTGTCTCTCAGATTCCTAAAGATCGGGAGATATTTGCTTTTTAAAAATTGACTTTCGAATAATTTCTAAAAATTAAAATGTCTCTATCCTCCAAACCCTTGGACATACATTGTCGAGACTCTGACATGAAGTTGACATATGCGTTCCCTCAAAGTGACATAAGGTTTGTCTCTCAGATGCCTACAGATCGGGAGATATTTGCCTTTTAAAAATTGACTTTCGAAGAATCTCTAAAAAATTAAATGTCCCTATCCTCTAAACCCTTGGACATACATTGACGTGACTCTGACAGGAAGTTTACATATACGTTCCCTCAAAGTGACATAAGTTTTGTCTCTCAGATTCCTACAGATCGGGAAATATTTGCCTTTTAAAAATTGACTTTCGAATAATCTCGAAAAATTAAAACGTCTCTATCGTCCAAACCCTTGGACATACATTGACGTGACACTGACATGAAGTTAACATAAACGTTCCCTCAAAGTGGCATAAGTTTTGTCTCTCAGATTAATACAGATCGGGAGATATTTGCCTTTTCAAAAATTGACTTTCGAATAATCTCGAAAAATTAAAATGTCACTATCCTACAAACCCTTGGACATACATTAACGAGACTCTGACATGAAGTTGACATATACGTTCCCTCAAAGTGACATAAGTTTTGTCTCTCAGATTCCTACAGATCGGGATATATTTGCCTTTTAAAAATTGACTTTCGAATAATCTCGAAAAATTAAAATGTCTCTATCCTCCAAACCTTTGGACATACATTGACGCACCTCCGGCAGGAAGTTGACATATCCGTTCCCTCAAAGTGACATAAGTTTTGTCTCTCAGATTCCTACAGATCGGGAGATATTTGAATTTTAATTATTGACTTTCGAATAATCTCTAAAAATTTAAATGTCTCTATCCTCCAAACCTTTGGACATACATTGACGTGACTCTGATATGAAGTTGACATATGAGTTCCCTCAAAGTGACATAAGTTCTGTCTCTCAGATTCCTACAGATCGGGAGATAATTGCCTTTCACAAATTGACTTTCGAATAATCTCGAAAAATTAAAATGTCTCTATCCTCCAAACCCTTTTACATACATTGACAAGATTTTTACATGAAGTTGACATATACGTTCCCTCAAAGTGACATAAGGTTTGTCTCTCAGATTAATACAGATCGGGAGATATTTGCCTTTTCAAAAATTGACTTTCGAATAATCTCTAAAAATTTAAATGTGTCTATCCTCCAAACCCTTAGACATACATTGACAACACTCTGACAGGAAGTTGACATTCACGTTCCCTCAAAGTGACATAAGTTTTGTCTCTCAGATTCCTACAGATCGGGAGATATTTGCCTTTTAAAAATTGACTTTCGAATAATCTCGAAAAATTAAAATGTCTCTATCCTCCAAACCCTTGGACATACATTGACGAGACTCTGACATGAAGTTGACATATACGTTCCCTTAAACTGACATAAGGTTTGTCTCTCAGATGCCTACAGATCGGGAGATAGTTGCCTTTTAAAAATTGACTTTCGAATAATCTCGAAAAATTAAAATGTCTCTATCCTCCAAACCCTTGGACAAACATTGACGAGACTCTGACATGAATTTGACATATGCGTTCCCTCAAAGTGACATAAGGGTTGTCTCTCAGATGCCTACAGATTGGGAGATATTTGCCTTTTAAAAATTGACTTTCGAATAATCTCGAAAAATTAAAATGTCTCTATCGACCAAACCCATGAACATACAATGACGAGATTCTGACATGAAGTTGACATATACGTTCCCTCAAAGTGACATAAGTTTTGTCTCTCAGATTCCTACAGATCGGGAGATATTTGCCTTTTGAAAAATTGACTTTAGAATAATCTCGACTAATTAAAATTTCTCTATCCTCCAAACACTTGGACATACATTGACGTGACTCTGACAAGAAGTTTACATATACGTTCCCTCAAAGTGACATAAGTTTTGCCTCTCAGATTCCTACAGATCGGGAGATATTTGCCTTTTAAAAATTGACTTTCGAATAATCTCTAAAAATTTAAATGTCTCTATCCTCCAAACCCTTGGACATACATTGAAGAGACTCTGACAGGACGTTGACATATATGTTCCCTCAAAGTGACATAAGTTTTGTCTCTCAGATTAATACAGATCGGGAGATATTTGCTTTTTAAAAATTGACTTTCGAATAATCTCGAAAAATTAAAATGTCTCTATCGACCAAACCCATGAACATACAATGACGAGATTCTGACATGAAGTTGACATTTACGTTCCCTCAAAGTGACATAAGTTTTGTCTCTCAGATTCCTACAGATCGGGAGATATTTGCCTTTTAAAAATTGACTTTCGAATAATCTCGAAAAATTAAAATGTCTCTATCCTCCAAACCCTTGGACATACATTGACGTGACTCTGACAGGAAGTTTACATATACGTTCCCTCAAAGTGACATTAGCTTTGTCTCTCAGATGCCTACAGATCGCGAGATATTTGCCTTTTAAAAATTGATTTTCGAATAATCTTGAAAAATTAAAATGTCTCTATCCTCCAAACCCTTCGACATACATTGACGTGACTATGACATGAAGTTGACATATACGTTCCCTCAAAGTGACATAAGTTTTGTCTCTCAGATGCCTACAAATCGGGAGATATTTGCCTCTTAATAATTGACTTTCGAATAATCTCTAAAAATTTAAATGTCTCTATCCTCCAAACCCATTTACATACATTGACGTGATTCTGACAGGAAGTTGATATATACGTTCCCTCAAAGTGACATAAGTTTTGTCTCTCAGATTCCTACAGATTGGGAGATATTTGAATTTTAAAAATTGACTTTCGAATAATCTCGAAAAATTAAAATGTCTCTATCCTCCAAACCCTTCGACATACACTGACGTGACTCTGACAGGAAGTTTACATATACGTTCCCTCAAAGTGACATAAGTTTTGTCTCTCAGATTCCTACAGATAAAGGAGATATTTGCCTTTTAAAAATTGACTTTCGAATAATCTCGAAAAATAAAATGTCTCTATCCTCCAAACCCTTGGACATACATTGACGAGACTCTGACATGAAGTTGACATATGCGTTCCCTCAAAGTGACATAAGTTTTGTCTCTCAGATTCCTAAAGATCGGGAGATATTTGCTTTTTAAAAATTGACTTTCGAATAATTTCTAAAAATTAAAATGTCTCTATCCTCCAAACCCTTGGACATACATTGTCGAGACTCTGACATGAAGTTTACATATGCGTTCCCTCAAAGTGACATAAGGTTTGTCTCTCAGATGCCTACAGATCGGGAGATATTTGCCTTTTAAAAATTGACTTTCGAAGAATCTCTAAAAAATTAAATGTCCCTATCCTCCAAACCCTTGGACATACATTGACGTGACTCTGACAGGAAGTTTACATATACGTTCCCTCAAAGTGACATAAGTTTTGTCTCTCAGATTCCTACAGATCGGGAAATATTTGCCTTTTAAAAATTGACTTTCGAATAATCTCGAAAAATTAAAACGTCTCTATCGTCCAAACCCTTGGACATACATTGACGTGACACTGACATGAAGTTAACATAAACGTTCCCTCAAAGTGGCATAAGTTTTGTCTCTCAGATTAATACAGATCGGGAGATATTTGCCTTTTCAAAAATTGACTTTCGAATAATCTCGAAAAATTAAAATGTCACTATCCTCCAAACCCTTGGACATACATTAACGAGACTCTGACATGAAGTTGACATATACGTTCCCTCAAAGTGACATAAGTTTTGTCTCTCAGATTCCTACAGATCGGGATATATTTGCCTTTTAAAAATTGACTTTCGAATAATCTCGAAAAATTAAAATGTCTCTATCCTCCAAACCTTTGGACATACATTGACGCACCTCCGGCAGGAAGTTGACATATCCGTTCCCTCAAAGTGACATAAGTTTTGTCTCTCAGATTCCTACAGATCGGGAGATATTTGAATTTTAAATATTGACTTTCGAATAATCTCTAAATTTTAAATGTCTCTATCCTCCAAACCCTTGGACATACATTGACGTGACTCTGATATGAAGTTGACATTTGAGTTCCCTCAAAGTCACATAAGTTTTGTCTCTCAGATTCCTACAGATCGGGAGATATTTGCCTTTTAAAAATTGACTTTCGAATAATGTCGAAAAATTTAAATGTCTCTATCCTCCAAACACTTGGACATACATTGACGTGACTCTGACAGGAAGTTTACATATACGTTCCCTCAAAGTGACATAAGTTTTGTCTCTCAGATTCCTACAGATAAAGGAGATATTTGCCTTTTAAAAATTGACTTTCGAATAATCTCGAAAAATAAAATGTCTCTATCCTCCAAACCCTTGGACATACGTTGACGAGACTCTGACATGAAGTTGACATATGCGTTCCCTCAAAGTGACATAAGTTTTGTCTGTCAGATTCCTAAAGATCGGGAGATATTTGCTTTTTAAAAATTGACTTTCGAATAATTTCTAAAAATTAAAATGTCTCTATCCTCCAAACCCTTGGACATACATTGTCGAGACTCTGACATGAAGTTGACATATGCGTTCCCTCAAAGTGACATAAGGTTTGTCTCTCAGATGCCTACAGATCGGGAGATATTTGCCTTTTAAAAATTGACTTTCGAAGAATCTCTAAAAAATTAAATGTCCCTATCCTCCAAACCCTTGGACATACATTGACGTGACTCTGACAGGAAGTTTACATATACGTTCCCTCAAAGTGACATAAGTTTTGTCTCTCAGATTCCTACAGATCGGGAAATATTTGCCTTTTAAAAATTGACTTTCGAATAATCTCGAAAAATTAAAACGTCTCTATCGTCCAAACCCTTGGACATACATTGACGTGACACTGACATGAAGTTAACATAAACGTTCCCTCAAAGTGGCATAAGTTTTGTCTCTCAGATTAATACAGATCGGGAGATATTTGCCTTTTCAAAAATTGACTTTCGAATAATCTCGAAAAATTAAAATGTCACTATCCTCCAAACCCTTGGACATACATTAACGAGACTCTGACATGAAGTTGAGATATACGTTCCCTCAAAGTGACATAAGTTTTGTCTCTCAGATTCCTACAGATCGGGATATATTTGCCTTTTAAAAATTGACTTTCGAATAATCTCGAAAAATTAAAATGTCTCTATCCTCCAAACCTTTGGACATACATTGACGCACCTCCGGCAGGAAGTTGACATATCCGTTCCCTCAAAGTGACATAAGTTTTGTCTCTCAGATTCCTACAGATCGGGAGATATTTGAATTTTAATTATTGACTTTCGAATAATCTCTAAAAATTTAAATGTCTCTATCCTCCAAACCTTTGGACATACATTGACGTGACTCTGATATGAAGTTGACATATGAGTTCCCTCAAAGTGACATAAGTTCTGTCTCTCAGATTCCTACAGATCGAGAGATAATTGCCTTTCACAAATTGACTTTCGAATAATCTCGAAAAATTAAAATGTCTCTATCCTCCAAACCCTTTTACATACATTGACAAGATTTTTACATGAAGTTGACATATACGTTCCCTCAAAGTGACATAAGGTTTGTCTCTCAGATTAATACAGATCGGGAGATATTTGCCTTTTCAAAAATTGACTTTCGAATAATCTCTAAAAATTTAAATGTGTCTATCCTCCAAACCCTTGGACATACATTGACAACACTCTGACAGGAAGTTGACATTTATGTTCCCTCAAAGTGACATAAGTTTTGTCTCTCAGATTCCTACAGATCGGGAGATATTTGCCTTTTAAAAATTGACTTTCGAATAATCTCGAAAAATTAAAATGTCTCTATCCTCCAAACCCTTGGACATACATTGACGAGACTCTGACATGAAGTTTACATATTCGTTCCCTCAAACTGACATAAGGTTTGTCTCTCAGATGCCTACAGATCGGGAGATATTTGCCTTTTAAAAATTGACTTTCGAATAATCTCGAAAAATTAAAATGTCTCTATCCTCCAAACCCTTGGACAAACATTGACGAGACTCTGACATGAATTTGACATATGCGTTCCCTCAAAGTGACATAAGGGTTGTCTCTCAGATGACTAC
This sequence comes from Zootermopsis nevadensis, assembly GCF_977971745.1. Taxonomy (NCBI): domain Eukaryota; kingdom Metazoa; phylum Arthropoda; class Insecta; order Blattodea; family Termopsidae; genus Zootermopsis; species Zootermopsis nevadensis. Next base: position 287,190 of record NW_028259190.1, read on the forward strand.
AGATTGGGAGATATTTGCCTTTTAAAAATTGACTTTCGAATAATCTCGAAAAATTAAAATGTCTCTATCGACCAAACCCATGAACATACAATGACGAGATTCTGACATGAAGTTGACATATACGTTCCCTCAAAGTGACATAAGTTTTGCCTCTCAGATTCTTACAGATCGGGAGATATTTGCCTTTTAAAAATTGACTTTCGAATAATCTCTAAAAATTTAAATGTCTCTATCCTCCAAACCCTTGGACATACATTGAAGAGACTCTGACAGGACGTTGACATATATGTTCCCTCAAAGTGACATAAGTTTCGTCTCTCAGATTAATACAGATCGGGAGATATTTGCTTTTTAAAAATTGACTTTCGAATAATCTCGAAAAATTAAAATGTCTCTATCCTCCAAACCCTTGGACATACATTGACGAGACTCTGACATGAAGTTGACATGTGCGTTCCCTCAAAGTGAAACATGGTTTGTCTCTATGATGCCTACAGATCGGGAGATATTTGCCTTTTAAAAATTGACTTTCGAATAATCTCAAAAAATTTAAATGTCTCTATCCTCCAAACCCTTCGACATACATTGACGTGACTATGACATGAAGTTGACATATACGTTCCCTCAAAGTGACATAAGTTTTGTCTCTCAGATTAATACAGATCGGGAGATATTTGCCTTTACAAAACTTGAAATTCAAATAATCTCTAAAAATTTAAATGTCTCTATCCTCCAAACCCTTCGTCATACATTGACGTGACTCTGACATGAAGTTGACAGATACGTTCTCACAAAGTGACATAAGGTTTGTCTCTCAGATTCCTACAGATCGGGAGATATTTGCTATTTCACAAAGTGACTTTCGAATAATCTCCAAAAATTTAAATGTCTGTATCCTCCAAACACTTGGACATACATTGACGTACCTCTGACATGAAGTTGACATATACGTTCCCTCAAAGTGACATTAGCTTTGTCTCTCAGATTCCTACAGATCGCGAGATATTTGCCTTTTAATAATTGACTTTCGAATAATCTCTAAAAATTTAAATGTCTCTATCCTGCAAACCCTTGGACATACATTGACGTACCTCTGACAGGAAGTTGACATATACGTTCTCTCAAAGTGACATAAGTTTTGTCTCTCAGATTCCTACAGATCGGTAGATATTTGAATTTTAAAAATTGACTTTCGAATAATCTCGAAAAATTAAAATGTCTCTATCCTCCAAACCCTTGGCCATACATTGACGAAATTCTGACATGAAGTTGACATATTCGTTCTCTCAATGTGACATAAGGTTTGTCTATCAGATTCCTACAGATCGGGAGATATTTGTTTTTTAAAAATTGACTTTCGAATAATCTCTAAAAATTAAAATGTCTCTATCCTCCAAACTCATGGACATACATTGACGTGACTTTGACAGGAAGTTGATATATACGTTCCCTCAAAGTGACATAAGTTTTGTCTCTCAGATTCCTACAGATCGGGAGATATTTGCCTTTTAAAAAATTGACTTTCGAATAATCTCAAAAAATTAAAATGTCCCTATCCTCCAAACCCTTGGACATACATTTACGTACCTCTGACAGGAAGTTGACATATACGTTCCCTCAAAGTGACATAAGTTTTGTCTCTCAGATTCCTACAGATCGGGAGATATTTGAATTTTAATAATTGACTTTCGAATAATCTCAAAAAATTTAAATGTCTCTATCCTCCAAACCCTTGGACGTACATTGACGTGACTATGACATGAAGTTCACACATACGTTCCCTCAAAGTGACATACGTTTTGTCTATCAGGTGCCTACAGATCGGGAGATATTTGCCGTTTAAAATTGACTTTCGAATAATCTCGAAAAATTTAAATGTCTCTATCCTCCAAACCCATGGACATACATTGACGTGACTCTGACAGGACGTTGATATATGCGTTCCCTCAAAGTGACATAAGTTTTGTCTCTCAGATGCCTACAGATCGGGAGATATTTGCCTTTTAAAAATTGACTTTCGAATAATCTCGAAAAATTTAAATGTCTCAATCGTCCAAACCCTTGGACATACATTGACGAGATTCTGACATGAAGTTGACATACTTTCTCACAAAGTGACATAAGGGTTGTCTCTCAGATTCCTACAGATCGGGAAATATTTGCCATTTCACAAATTGACTTTCGAATAATCTCGAAAAATTTAAATTTCTGTATCCTCCAAACACTTGGACATACATTGACGTGACTCTGACAGGAAGTTTACATATTCGTTCCCACAAAGTGACATTAGCTTTGTCTCTCAGATTCCTACAGATCGGGAGATATTTGCCTTTTACAAATTGACTTTCGAATAATCTCTAAAAATTTAGATGTTTCTATCCTCCAAACCCTTGGACATACATTGACGTGACAATGATATGAAGTTGACATATACGTTCCCTCAAAGTGACAAGTTTTTTCTCTCAGATTCCTACAGATCGGGAGATATTTGCCTTTTAAAAATTGACTTTCGAATAATGTCGAATAATTTAAATGTCTCTATCCTCCAAACACTTGGACATACATTGACATGACTCTGACAGGAAGTTGACATATACGTTCCCTCAAAGTGACATAAGTTTTGTCTCTAAGATTCCTACAGATCGGGAGATATTTGCCTTTTAAAAACTGACTTTCGAATAATCTCTAGAAATTTAAATGTCTATATCCTCCAAACCCATTGACATACATTGACGTGACTCTGACAGGACGTTGACATATACGTTCCCTCAAAGTGACATAAGTTTTGTCTCTCAGATTCCTACAGATCGGGAGATATTTGAATTTTAAAAATTGCTTTCGAATAATCTCTAAAAATTTAAATGTCTCTATCCTCCAAACCCTTGGACATACATTGACGTGACTCTGACAGGAAGTTGTCATACATGTTCTCTTAATGTGACAATAGTTTTGTCTCTCAGATTCCTACAGATCGGGAGATATTTGCCTTTTAAAAATTGACTTTCGAATAATCTCTAAAAATTTAAATGTCTCTATCCTCCAAACCCTTGGACATACATTGACGAGATTCTGACATGAAGTTGACATATGCGTTCCCTCAAAGTGACATAAGGTTTGTTTCTCAGATGCCTACAGATCGGGAGATATTTGCCTTTTAATAATTGAATTTCGAATAATCTCGAAAAATTAAAATGTCTCTATCGTCCAAAACCTTGGACATACATTGACGAGACTCTGACATGAAGTTGACATATGCGTTCCCTCAAAGTGACATAAGGTTTGTATCTCAGATGCCTACAGATCGGGAGATATTTGCCTTTTAAATATTGACTTTCAAATAATCTCGAAAAATTAAAATGTCTCTATCGTCCAAACCCTTGGACATACATTGACGAGATTCTGACATGAAGTTAACATATACGTTCCCTCAAAGTGACATAAGTTTTGTCTCTCACATTTGTACAGATCGGGAGATATTTGCCTTTTAAAAATTGACTTTCGAATAATCTCTAAAAAATTAAATGTCTCTATCCTCCAAAACCTTGGACATACATTGACGAGATTCTTACACGAAGTTGACATATACGTTCCCTCAAAGTGACATAAGTTTTGTCTCTCAGATTGCTACAGATCGGGAGATATTTGCCTTTCACAAATTGACTTTCGAATAATCTTGAAAAATTAAAATGTCTCTATCCTCCAAACCCTTGGACATACATTGACGTGACTCTGACAAGAAGTTTACATATACGTTCCCTCAAAGTGACATAAGTTTTGATCCTCAGATTCCTACAGATCGGGAGATATTTGCCTTCTAATAATTGACTTTCGAATAATCTCTAAAAATTTAAATGTCTCTATCCTCCAAACCCTTGGACATACATTGACGTGAGTGTGACATGAAGTTGACATATACGTTCCCTCAAAATAATATAAGGGTCGTCTCTCAGATTAATACAGATCGGGAGATATTTGCCTTTTGAAAAATTGACTTTCGAATAATTTCGAAAAATTAAAATGTCTCTATCCTCCAAACCCTTGGACATACATTGACGTGACTCTGACAAGAAGTTTACTTATACGTTCCCTCAAAGTGACATAAGTTTTGCCTCTCAGATTCCTACAGATCGGGAGATATTTGCCTTTAAAAATTGACTTTCGAATAATCTCTAAAAATTTAAATGTCTCTATCCTCCAAACCCTTGGACATACATTGAAGAGACTGAGACAGGAATTTGACATATATGTTCCCTCAAAGTGACATAAGTTTTGTCTCTCAGATTCCTACAGATTGGGAGATATTTGCTTTTTAAAAATTGACTTTCGAATAATCTCGAAAAATTTAAATGTCTCTATCCTCCAAACCCTTGGACATACATTGACGTGACTATGACATGAAGTTTACATATTCGTTTCCACAAAGTGACATTAGCTTTGTCTCTCAGATTCCTACAGATCGGGAGATATTTGCCTTTTACAAATTGACTTTCGAATAATCTCTAAAAATTTAGATGTTTCTATCCTCCAAACCCTTGGACATACATTGACGTGACAATGATATGAAGTTGACATATACGTTCCCTCAAAGTGACATAAGTTTTTTCTCTCAGATTCCTACAGATCGGGAGATATTTGCCTTTTAATAATTGACTTTCGAATAATGTCGAAAAATTTAAATGTCTCTATCCTCCAAACACTTGGACATACATTGACATGACTCTGACAGGAAGTTGACATATACGTTCCCTCAAAGTGACATAAGTTTTGTCTCTAAGATTCCTACAGATCGGGAGATATTTGCCTTTTAAAAATTGACTTTCGAATAATCTCTAAAAATTTAAATGTCTGTATCCTCCAAACCCATTGACATACATTGACGTGACTCTGACAGGACGTTGACATATACGTTCCCTCAAAGTGACATAAGTTTTGTCTCTCAGATTCCTACAGATCGGGAGATATTTGAATTTTAAAAATTGCTTTCGAATAATCTCTAAAAATTTAAATGTCTCTATCCTCCAAACCCTTGGACATACATTGACGTGACTCTGACACGACGTTGACATATACGTTCCCTCAAAGTGACATAAGTTTTGTCTTTCAGATTGCTACAGATCGGGAGATATTTGCCTTTCACAAATTGACTTTCGAATAATCTTGAAAAATTAAAATGTCTCTATCCTCCAAACCCTTGGACATACATTGACGTGACTCTGACATGAAGTTGACGTATACGTTCCCTCAAAGTGACATAAGTTTTGTCTCACAGATTCCTACAGATCGGGAGTTATTTGCCTTTTGAAAAATTGACTTTCGAATAATCTCGAAAAATTAAAATGTCTCTATCCTCCAAACCCTTTTACATACATTGACGTGACTCTGACAAGAAGTTTACATATACGTTCCCTCAAAGTGACATAAGTTTTGATCCTCAGATTCCTACAGATCGGAAGATATTTGCCTTCTAATAATTGACTTTCGAATAATCTCTAAAAATTTAAATGTCTCTATCCTCCAAACCCTTGGACATACATTGACGTGACTCTGACAGGAAGTTGACATATACGTTCCCTCAAAGTAATATAAGGGTCGTCTCTCAGATTAATACAGATCGGGAGATATTTGCCTTTTGAAAAATTGACTTTCGAATAATTTCGAAAAATTAAAATGTCTCTATCCTCCAAACCCTTGGACATACATTGACGTGACTCTGACAAGAAGTTTACTTATACGTTCCCTCAAAGTGACATAAGTTTTGCCTCTCAGATTCCTACAGATCGGGAGATATTTGCCTTTAAAAAATGACTTTCGAATAATCTCTAAAAATTTAAATGTCTCTATCCTCCAAACCCTTGGACATACATTGAAGAGACTCAGACAGGAATTTGACATATATGTTCCCTCAAAGTGACATAAGTTTTGTCTCTCAGATTTCTACAGATCGGGAGATATTTGCCTTTTCAAAAATTGACTTTCGAATAATCTCAAAAAATTAAAATGTCACTATCCTCCAAACCCTTGGACATACATTAACGAGACACTGAAATGAAGTTGACATATGCGTTCCTTCAAAGTGACATAAGGTTTGTCTCTCAGATGCCTGCAGATCGAGAGATATTTGCCTTTTAAAAATTGACTTTCGAATAATCTCGAAAAATTAAAACGTCTCTATCGTCCAAACCCTTGGATATACATTGACGAGATTCTGACATGAAGTTGACATATGCTTTCCCTCAAAGTGACGTAAGTCTTGTCTCTCAGATTCCTACAGATCGGTAGATATTTGAATTTTAAAAATTGACTTTCGAATAATCTCGAAAAATTAAAATGTCTCTATCCTCCAAACCCTTGGACATACATTGACGAGACTCTGACATGAAGTTGACATATGCGTTCCCTCAAAGTGGAACAAGGTTTGTCTCTATGATGCCTACAGATCGGGAGATATTTGCCTTTTAAAAATTGACTTTCGAATAATCTCGAAAAAATTAAATGTCTCTATCCTCCAAACCCTTCGACATACATTGACGTGACTATGACATGAAGTTGACATATACGTTCCCTCAAAGTGACATAAGTTTTGTCTCTCAGATTAATACAGATCGGGAGATATTTGCCTTTTCAAAAATTGACTTTCGAATATTCTCGAGAAATTGAAATGTCTCTATCCTCCAAACCCTTGGACATACATTAACAAGACTCTGACATGAAGTTGACATATGCGTTCCCTCAAAGTGACATAAGGTTTGTCTCTCAGATGCTTACAGATCGGGAGATATTTGCCTTTTAATAATTGACTTTCGAATAGTCTCGAAAAATTAAAATGTCTCTATCGTCCAAACCCTTGGACATACATTGACGAGATTCTTACACGAAGTTGACATATACGTTCCCTCAAAGTGATATAAGGGTCGTCTCTCAGATTCCTACAGATCGGGAGATATTTGCCTTTTGAGAAAGTGACTGTCGAATAATCTCGAAAAATTAAAAAGTCTCAATCCTCCAAACCCTTGGTCATACATTGACGTGACTCTGACAGGAAGTTTACATATACGTTCCCTCAAAGTGACATAAGTTTTGTCTCTCAGATTCCTACAGATCGGGAGATATTTGCCTTTTAAAACTGACTTTCGAATAATCTCTAAAAATTTAAATGTCCCTATCCTCCAAACCCTTGGACATACATTGACATGACTCTAACAGGAAGTTTACATATACGTTCCCTCAAAGTGACTTAAGTTTTGTCTCTCAGATTCCTACAGATCGGGAGATATTTGCCTTTTAAAAATTGACTTTCGAATAATCTTTAAAAATTTAAATGTCGCTATCTTCCAAACCCTTTGACATACATTGACGTGACTCTGACATGAAGTTAACATATACGTTCCCTCAAAGTGGCATAAGTTTTGTCTCTCAGATTTCTACAGATCGGGAGATATTTGCCTTTTCAAAAATTGACTTTCGAATAATCTCAAAAAATTAAAATGTCACTATCCTCCAAACCCTTGGACATACATTAACGAGACACTGAAATGAAGTTGACATATGCGTTCCTTCAAAGTGACATAAGGTTTGTCTCTCAGATGCCTGCAGATCGAGAGATATTTGCCTTTTAAAAATTGACTTTCGAATAATCTCGAAAAATTAAAACGTCTCTATCGTCCAAACCCTTGGACATACATTGACGAGATTCTGACATGAAGTTGACATATGCTTTCCCTCAAAGTGACGTAAGTCTTGTCTTTCAGATTCCTACAGATCGGTAGATATTTGAATTTTACAAATTGACTTTCAAATATTCTCGAAAAATTTAAATGTCTCTATCCTCCAAACCCTTGGACATACATTGACATGACTCTGTCAGCAAGTTGACATATACGTTCCCTCAAAGTGACATAAGATTTGTCTCTCAGATTTCTACAGATCGGGAGATATTTGCTTTTTAAAAAATATACTTTCTAATAATCTCTAAAAATTTAAATGTCTGTATCCTCCAAACCTTTGGACATACATTAATGAGATTCTGACATGATGTTGACATATACGTTCCCTCAAAGTGACATAAGTTTTGTCTCTCAGATTCTTACAGATCGGGAGATATTTGCCTCTTTAAATTGACTTTCGAATAATCTCTAAAAATTTAAATGTCTCTATCCTCCAAACCCTTGGACATACATTGACGTGACTCTGACAGGAAGTTGACACATATGTTCCCTCAAAGTGACATCAGTTTTGTCTCTCAGATTCCTACAGATCGGGAGATATTTGCCTTTTAAAAATTGACCTTCGAATAATCTCGAAAAATTAAAATGTCTCTATCCTCCAAACCCTTGGACATACATTGACGAGACTCTGACATGAAGTTGACATATGCGTTCCCTCAAAGTGTCATAAGGTTTGTCTCTCAGGTGCCTACAGATCGGGAGATATTTGCCTTTTAAAAAATGACTTTCGAATAATCTCTAAAAATTTTAATGTCTGTATCCTCCAAACCCATGGACATACATTGACGTGACTCTGACAGGACGTTGACATCTACGTTACCTCAAAGTGACATAAGATTTGTCTCTCAGATTCCTACAGATCGGGAGATATTTGAATTTTAAAAATTGCTTTCGAATAATCTCTAAAAATTTAAATGTCTCTATCCTCCAAACACTTGGACATACATTGACGTAACTCTGACACGAAGTTGACATATGCGTTCCCTCAAAGTGACATAAGTTTTGTCTCTCAGATTCCTACAGATCGGGAGATATTTGCTTTTTAAAAAATATGCTTTCGAATAATCTCTAAAAATTTAAATGTCTCTATCCTCTAAACCCTTGGACATACATTGAAGTGACTCTAACAGGAAGTTGACATATAAGTTCCCTCAAAGTGACATAAGTTTTGTCTCTCAGATTCCTACAGATCGGGAGATATTTGCCTTTTAATATTGACTTTCGAATAATCTCTAAAAATTTAAATGTGTCTATCCTCCAAACCCTTGGACATACATTGACGTGACTCTGACAGGAAGTTGACATATGTTTTCCCTCAAAGTGACATAAGGTTTGTCTCTCAGATTCCTACAGATCGGGAGATATTTGCCTTTTAAAAATTGACTTTCGAATATTCTCGAAAAATTAAAATGTCTCTATCCTTCAAACCCTTGGACATACATTGACGACACTCTGACATCAAGTTGACATATACGTTCCCTCAAAGTGGCATAAGATTTGTCTCTCAGATTCCTACAAATCGGGAGATATTTGCCTTTTAAAAATTGAATTTCGAATAATCTCGAAAAAGTAAAAGGTCTCTATCCTCCAAACCCTTGGACATACATTGACGAGATTCTGACATGAAGTTGACATTTACGTTCCCTCAAAGTTACATAAGTTTTGTCTTTCAGATTCCTACAGATTGGGAGATATTTGCCTTTCACAAATTGACTTTCGAATAATCTCGAAAAATTAAAATGTCTCTATCCTCCAAACGCTTGGACATACATTGACGAGATTTTGACAAGAAGTTGACATATACGTTCCCTCAAAGTGACATAAGTTTTGTCTCTCAGATTACTACAGATCGGGAGATATTTGCCTTTTAAAAATTGACTTTCGAATAATCTCTAAAAATTTAAATGTCTCTATCCTCCAAACCCATTGACATACATTGACGTGACCATGACACGAAGTTGACATATACGATCCCTCAAAGTGACATAAGTTTTGTCTCTCAGATTAATACGGATCCGGAGATATTTGCTTTTTAAAAATTGACTTTGAATAATCTCGAAAAATTAAAATGTCTCTATCCTCCGAACCCTTAGACATACATTGACCAGACTCTGACATGGAGTTTACATATGCGTTCCCTCAACGTGACATAAGGTTTGTCTCTCAGATGCCTACAGATCGGGAGATATTTTCCTTTTAAAAATTGACTTTGAATAATCTCGAAGAATTAAAATGTCTCTATCGTCCAAACCCATGGACATACAATGACGAGATTCTGACATGAAGTTGACATATACGTTCCCTCAAAGTGACATGAGTTTTGTCTCTTAGATTCCTACAGATCGGGAGATATTTGCCTTTTAAAAATTGACTTTCGAATAATCTCTAAAAATTTAAATGTCTCTATCCTCCAAACCCTTTGGACATACATTGAAGTGACTCTGACAGGAAGTTGACATATATGTTCCCTCAAAGTGACATAAGATTTGTCTCTCAGATTCCTACAGATCGGGAGATATTTGCTTTTTAAAAATTGCTTTTCGAATAATTTCGAAAAATTAAAATGTCTCTATTCTCCAAACTCTTGGACATACATTGACGAGACTCTGACATGAAGTTGACATATGCGTTCCCTCAAAGTGACATAAGGTTTGTCTCTCAGGTGCCTACAGATCGGGAGATATTTGCCTTTTAAAAAATGACTTTCGAATAATCTCTAAAAATTTAAATGTCTGTATCCTCCAAACCCATGGACATACATTGACGTGACTCTGATAGGACGTTGATATATACGTTCCCTCAAAGTGACATATGTTTTGTCTTTCAGATTCCTACAGATCGGGAGATATTTGAATTTTAAAAATTGCTTTCGAATAATCTCTAAAAAGTTAAATGTCTCTATCCTCCAAACCCTTGGACATACATTGATGTGACTCTGACACGAAGTTGACATATGCGTTCCCTCAAAGTGACATAAGGTTTGTCTCTCAGATGCTTACAGATCGAGAGATATTTGTCTTTTAAAAATTGACTTTCGAATAATCTCGAATAATTGAAATGTCTCTATCGTCCAAACCCTTTTACATACATTGACGAGATTCTGACATGAAGTTGACATATACATTCCCTCAAAGTGACATAAGGTTCGTCTCTCAGATTCCTACAGATCGGGAGATATTTGCCTTTTGAAATATTGACTTTCGAATAATCTCGAAAAATTAAAATGTCTCTATCCTCGAAACCCTTTAACATACATTGACGTGATTCTGACAGGAAGTTTACATATATGTTCCCTAAAAGTGACATAAGTTTTGTCTCTCAGATTCCAGCAGATCGGGAGATATTTGCCTTTTAAAAATTGACTTTCGAATAATCTCGAAAAATTAAAATGTCTCTATCGTCCAAACCCTTGGACATACATTGACGAGATTCTGACATGAAGTTGACATATACGTTCCCTCAAAGTGACATAAGATTAGTCTCTCAGATTCCTACAGATCGGGAGATATTTGCCTTTTCAAAAATTGACTTTCGAATAATCTCTAAAAATTTAAATGTTTGTATCCTCCAAACCCTTGGACATACATTGACGTGACTCTGACAGGATGGTGACATATACGTTCCCTCAAAGTGACATAAGTTTTGTCTCTCAGATTCCTACAGATCGGGAGATATTTGCCTTTTAATAATTGACTTTCGAATAATCTCTAAAAATTTAAATGTCTCTATCCTCCAAACCCTTGGACATACATTGACGTGACTCTGACAGGAAGTTGACATATATGGTCCCTCAAAGTGACATAAGTTTTGTCTTTCAGATTCCTACAGATCGGGAGATATTTGCCTTTTAAAAATTGACTTTCGAATAATCTCGAAAAATTAAAATGTCTCTATCCTCCAAACCCTTGGACATACATTGACGTGACTCTGTCAGCAAGTTGACATATACGTTCCCTCAAAGTGACATAAGATTTGTCTCTCAGATTCCTACAGATCGGGAGATATTTGCTTTTTAAAAAATATGCTTTCGAATAATCTCTAAAAATTTAAATGTCTGTATCCTCCAAACCCTTGGACATACATTAACGAGATTCTGACATGATGTTGACATATACGTTCCCTCAAAGTGACATAAGTTTTGTCTCTCAGATTCCTACAGATCGGGAGATATTAGCCTTTAAAAAATTGACTTTCGAATAATCTCTAAAAATTTAAATGTCTCTATCCTCCAAACCCTTGGACATACATTGACGTGACTCTGACAGGAAGTTGACATATATGTTCCCTCAAAGTGACAAGTTTTGTCTCTCAGATTCCTACAGATCGGGAGATATTTGCCTTTTAAAAGTTGACTTTCGAATAATATCGAAAAATTAAAATGTCTCTATCCTCCAAACCCTTGGACATACATTGACGAGACTCTGACATGAAGTTGACATATGCATTCCCTCAAAGTGACATAAGGTTTGTCTCTCAGATGCCTACAGATCGGGAGATATTTGCCTTTTAAAAATTGACTTTCGAATAATCTCGAAAAATTAAAATGTCTCTATCGTCCAAACCCATGAACATACAATGACGAGATTCTGACATGAAGTTGACATATACGTTCCCTCAAAGTGACATATGTTTTGTCTCTCAGATTCCTACAGATCGGGAGATATTTGCCTTTTGAAAAATTGACTTTCGAATAATCTCGAAAAATTAAAATGTCTCTATCCTCCAAACCCTTGGACATACATTGACCTGACTCTGACAAGAAGTTTACATATACGTTCCCTCAAAGTGACATAAGTTTTGCCTCTCAGATTCCTACAGATCGGGAGATATTTGCCTTTTAAAAATTGACTTTCGAATAATCTCTAAAAATTTAAATGTCTCTATCCTCCAAACCCTTGGACATACATTGAAGAGACTCTGACAGGACGTTGACATATATGTTCCCTCAAAGTGACATAAGTTTTGTCTCTCAGATTCCTACAGATCGGGAGATATTTGCTTTTTAAAAATTGACTTTCGAATAATCTCGAAAAATTAAAATGTCTCTATCCTCCAAACCCTTGGACATACATTGACGAGACTCTGACATGAAGTTGACATATGCGTTCCCTCAAAGTGAAACAAGGTTTGTCTCTATGATGCCTACAGATCGGGAGATATTTGCCTTTTAAGAATTGACTTTCGAATAATCCCGAAAAATTTAAATGTCTCTATCCTCCAAACCCTTCGACATACATTAACGTGACTATGACATGAAGTTGACATATACGTTCCCTCAAAGTGACATAAGTTTTGTCTCTCAGATTAATACAGATCGGGAGATATTTGCCTTTTCAAAAATTGACTTTCGAATAATCTCGAAAAATTGAAATGTCTCTATCCTCCAAACCCTTTTACATACATTGACAAGACTCTGACATGAAGTTGACATATGCGTTCCCTCAAAGTGACATAAGGTTTGTCTCTCAGATGCTTACAGATCGGGAGATATTTGCCTTTTAAAAATTGACTTTCGAATAATCTCGAAAAATTCAAATGTCTCTATCGTCCAAACCCTTGGACATACATTGACGAGATTCTGACATCAAGTTGACATATACGTTCCCTCAAAGTAATATAAGGGTCGTCTCTCAGATTAATACAGATCGGGAGATATTTGCCTTTTCAAAAATTGACTTTCGAATAATTTCGAAAAATTAAAATGTCTCTATCCTCCAAACCCTTGGACATACATTGACGTGACTCTGACAAGAAGTTTACTTATACGTTCCCTCAAAGTGACATACGTTTTGCCTCTCAGATTCCTACAGATCGGGAGATATTTGCCTTTAAATATTGACTTTCGAATAATCTCTAAAAATTTAAATGTCTCTATCCTCCAAACCCTTAGACATACATTGAAGAGACTCAGACAGGAATTTGACATATATGTTCCCTCAAAGTGACATAAGTTTTGTTTCTTAGATTCCTATTGATCGGGAGATATTTGTCTTTTCAAAAATTGACTTTCGAATGATCTCTAAAAATTTAAATGTCTCTATCCTCCAAACCCTTGGACATACATTGACGTGACTCTGATACCAAGTTGACATAAGCGTTCCCTCAATGTGACATAAGGTTTGTCTCTCAGATTCCTACAGATCGGGAGATATTTGCCTTTTAAAAATTGACTTTCGAATAATCTCTAAAAATTTAAATGTCTCTATCCTCCAAACCCTTGGACATACATTGACGTGACTCTGACAGGAAGTTGACATATATGTTCCCTCAAAGTGACATTAGTTTTGCCTCTCAGATTCCTACAGATCGGGAGATATTTGCCTTTTAATAATTCACTTTTGAATAATCTCGAGAAATTAAAATGTCTCTATCCTCCAAACCCTTGGACATACATTGACGACACTCTGACATGAAGTTGACATATGCGTTACCATAAAGTGACATAAGGTTTGTCTCTCAGATGCATACAGATCGGGAGATATTTGCCTTTTAAAAATTGACTTTCAAATAATCTCGAAAAATTAAAATGTCTCTATCGTCCAAACCCTTGGACATACATTGACGAGACTCTGACATGAAGATGACAAATGCGTTCCCTCAAAGTGACATAAGGTTTGTCTCTTAGTTGCCTACAGATCGGGAGATATAACCTTTTCAAAAATTGACTTTCGAATAATCTCGAAAAATTAAAATGTCTCTATCGTCCAAACCCTTGGACATAGATTAACGAGATTCTGACATGAAGTTGACATATACGTTGCCACTAAGTGACATAAGTTTTGTCTCTCAGATTCCTACAGATCGGGAGATATTTGCCTTTTAAAAATTGACTTTCGATTATTCTTTAAAAATTTAAATGTCTCTATCCTCCAAACCCTTGGACATACATTGACGTGACTCTGACAGGAAGTTGACATATACGTTCCCTCAATGTGACATAAGGTTTGTCTCTCAGATTCCTACAGATCGGGAGATATTTGCCTTTTAAAAATTGACTTTCGAATAATCTCTAAAAATTTAAATGTCTCTATCCTCCAAACCCTTCGACATACATTGACGTGAGTATGACATGAAGTTGACATATACGTTCCCTCAAAGTAACATACGTTTTGTCTCTCAGATTAATACAGATCGGGAGATATTTGCCTTTTCAAATATTGACTTTCGAATAATCTCGAAAAATTAAAATGTCTCTATCGTCCAAACCCTTGGACATACATTGACGAGATTCTGACATGACGTTGACATGTACGTTCCCTCAAAATGACATAAGTTTTGTCTCCACATTCCTACAGATCGGGAGATATTTGCCTTTTAATAATTGACTTTCGAATAATCTCGTAAAGTTAAAATGTCTCTATCCTCCAAACCCTTGGACATACATTGACGTGACTCTGACAGGACGTTTACATATACGTTCCCTCAAAGTGACATAAGTTTTGTCTCTCAGATTCCTACAGATCGGGAGATATTTGCCTTTTAAAAATTGACTTTCGAATAATCTCTAAAAATTTAAATGTCTCTATCGCAAAAACCCTTGGGCATACATTGACGAGATTCTGACATGAAGTTGACATATACATTTCCTCAAAGTGACATAAGTTTTGTCTCTCAGATTCCTACAGATCGGGAGATATTTGCCTTTTAAAAATTGACTTTCGAATAATCTCGTAAAATTAAAATGTCTCTATCCTCCAAACCCTTGGACATACATTGACGTGACTCTGACAGGACGTTTACATATACGTTCCCTCAAAGTGACATAAGTTTTGTCTCTCAGATTCCTACAGATCGGGAGATATTTGAATATTAAAAATTGACTTTCGAATAATCTCTAAAAATTTAAATGTCTCTATCGTCCAAACCCTTGGATATACATTGACGAGATTCTGACATGAAGTTGACATATACGTTTCCTCAAAGTGACATAAGTTTTGAATCTCAGATTCCTACAGATCGGGAGATATTTGCCTTTTAAAAATTGACTTTCGAATAATCTCGTAAATTTAAAATGTCTCTATCCTCCAAACCCTTGGACATACATTGACGTGACTCTGACAGGACGTTTACATATACGTTCCCTCAAAGTGACATAAGTTTTGTCTCTCAGATTCCTACAGATCGGGAGATATTTGCCTTTTAAAAATTTACTTTCGAATAATCTCTAAAAATTTAAATGTCTCTATCCTCAAACCCTTGGACATACATTGACGTGACTCTGACAGGAAGTTGACATATATGTTCCCTCAAAGTGACATTAGTTTTGCCTCAGATTCCTACAGATCGGGAGATATTTGCCTTTTAATAATTCACTTTCGAATAATCTCGAACAATTAAAATGTCTCTATCCTCCAAACCCTTATACATACATTGACGACACTCTGACATGAAGTTGACATAAGCGTTACCACAAAGTGACATAAGGTTTGTCTCTCAGATGCCTACAGATCGGGAGATATTTGCCTTTTAAAAATTGACTTTCAAATAATCTCGAAAAATTAAAATGTCTCTATCGTCCAAACCCTTGGACATACATTGACGAGACTCTGACATGAAGATGACAAATGCGTTCCCTCAAAGTGACATAAGGTTTGTCTCTTAGTTGCCTACAGATCGGGAGATATTAGACTTTTCAAAAATTGACTTTCGAATAATATCGAAAAATTAAAATGTCTCTATCGTCCAAACCCTTGGACATACATTGACGAGGTTCTGACATGAAGTTGACATATACGTTCCCTCTAAGTGACATAAATGTTGTCTCTCAGATTCATACAGATCGGGAGATATTTGCCTTTTAAAAATTGAGTTTCGAATAATCTCTTAAAATTTAAATGTCTGTATCCTCCAAACTCTTCTACATACATTGACGTGAATCTGACAGGAAGTTCACATATACGTTCTCTCAAAGTGACATAAGTTTTGTCTCTCAGATTCCTACAGATCGGGTGATATTTGCCTATTAAAAATTGACTTTCGAATAATCTCTAAAAATTTAAATATCTCTATCCTCCAAACCCTTGGACATTCATTGACGTGACTCTGACAGGAAGTTGACATATACGTTCCCTCAAAGAGACATAAGTTTTGTCTCTCAGATTCCTACAGATCGGGTGATATTTGCCTATTAAGAATTGACTTTCGAATAATCTCTAAAAATTTAAATATCTCTATCCTCCAAACCCTTGGACATACATTGACGTGACTCTGACATGAAGTTGACATATACGTTCCCTCAAAGTGACATAAGTTTTGAATCTCAGATTCCTACAGATCGGGAGATATTTGCCTTTTAAAAATTGACTTTCGAATAATCTCTAAAAATTTAAATGTCTCTATCCTCCAAACCCTTCGACATACATTGACGTGAGTATGACATGAAGTTGACATATGCGTTCCCTCAATGTGACATAAGGTTTGTCTCTCAGATGCTTACAGATCGGGAGATATTTGCCTTTTAAAAATAGACTCTCGAATAATCTCGAAAAATTAAAATGTCTCTATCGTCCAAACCCTAAGACATACATTGACGAGATTCTGACATGACGTTGACATATACGTTCCCTCAAAGTGACATAAGTTTTGTCTCTTAGATTCCTATTGATCGGGAGATATTTGCCTTTTCAAAAATTGACTTTCGAATAATCTCTAAAAATTTAAATGTCTCTATCCTCCAAACCCTTGGACATACATTGACGTGACTCTGACACCAAGTTGACATAAGCGATCCCTCAATGTGACATAAGGTTTGTCTCTCAGATGCCTACAGATCGGGAGATATTTGCCTTTTAAAATTGACTTTCGAATAATCTCGAAGAATTAAAATGTCTCTATCGTCCAAACCCTTGGACATACATTGACGAGATTCTGACATGAAGTTGACATATACGTTCCCTCAAAGTGACATAAGTGTTGTCTCTCAGATTCCTACAGATCGGGAGATATTTGCCTTTTAATAATTCACTTTCGAATAATCTCGAAAAATTTAAATGTCTCTATCCTCCAAACCCTTGGACATACATTGACGAGACTCTGACATGAAGTTGACATATGCGTTCCCTCAAAGTGACATAAGGTTTGTCTCTCAGATGCCTACAGATCAGGAGATATTTGCCTTTTAAAAATTGACTTTCGAATAATCTCTAGAAATTTAAATCTCTCTATCGTCCAAACCCTTGGACATACATTGACGTGACTATGACAGGAAATTGACATATACGTTCCCTCAAAGTGACATAAGTTTTGTCTCTCAGATTCCTACAGATCGGGAGATATTTGCCTTTTAAAAATTGACTTTCGAATAATCTCTAAGAATTTAAATGTCTCTATCCTCCAAACCCTTCGACATACATTGACGTATCTCTGACAGGAAGTTGACATATACGTTCCCTCAAAGTGACATAAGTTTTGTCTCTCAGATGCCTACAGATCGGGAGATATTTGCCTTTTAATAATTGACTTTCGAATAATCTCGAAAAATTAAAATGTCTCTATCGTCCAAACCCTTGGACATCCATTGACGAGATTCTGACATGAAGTTGACATATACATTCCCTCAAAGTGACATAAGTTTTGTCTCTCAGATTCCTACAGGTCGGGAGATATTTGCCTTTTAATAATTGACTTTCGAATAATCTCTAAAAATTTAAATGTCTCTATCCTCCAAACCCTTGGACATACATTGACGTGACTCTGACAGGAAGTTGACATATATGTTCCCTCAAAGTGACATTAGTTTTGCCTCTCAGATTCCTAGAGATCGGGAGATATTTGAATTTAATAATTCACTTTCGAATAACCTCGAAAAATTAAAATGTCTCTATCCTCCAAACCCTTGGACATACATTGACGAGACTCTGACATGAAGTTGACATATGCGTTCCCTCAAAGTGACTTAAGGTTTGTCTCTCAGATGCCTACAGATCGGGAGATATTTGCCTTTTAAAAATTGACTTTCGAATAATTTCGAAAAATTAAAATGTCTCTATCGTCCAAACCCTTGGGCATACATTGACGAGATTCTGACATGAAGTTGACATATACGTTGCCTCTAAGTGACATAAGTTTTGTCTCTCAGATTCCTACAGATCGGGAGATATTTGCCTTTTAAAAATTGACTTTCGAATAATCTCTAAAATTTAAATCTCTCTATTCTCCAAACCCTTGGGTATACATTGACGTGGCTCTGACAGGAAGTTGACATATACGTTCCCTCAAAGTGACATAAGTTTTGTCTCTCAGATTCCTACAGATCGGGAGATATTTGCCTTTTAAAAATTGAATTTCGAATAATCTCTAAAAATTTAAATGTCTCTATCCTCCAAACCCTTCGACATACATTGACGTAACTCTGACAGGAAGTTGACATAGACGTTCCCTCAAAGTGACATAAGTTTTGTCTCTCAGATGCCTACAGATCGGGAGATATTTGCCTTTTAAAAATTGACTTACGAATAATCTCGAAAAATTAAAATGTCTCTATCGTCCAAACCCTTGGACATACATTGACGAGATTCTGACATGAAGTTGACATATGCGTTCCTTCAAAGTGACAAAAGTTTTGTCTCTCACATTAATACAGATCGGGAGATATTTGCCTTTTAAAAATTGACTTTCGAATAATCTCGTAAAATTTAGATGTCTCTATCCTCCAAACCCTTGGACATACATTGACGTGACTCCGTCAGGACGTTTACATTTACGTTCCCTCAAAGTGACATAAGTTTTGTCTCTCAGATTCCTACAGATCGGGAGATATTTGCCTTTTAAAAATTGACTTTCGAATAATCTCTAAAAATTTAAATGTCTCTATCCTCAAACCCTTGGACATACATTGACGTGACTCTGACAGGAAGTTGACATATATGTTCCCTCAAAGTGACATTAGTTTTGCCTCAGATTCCTACAGATCGGGAGATATTTGCCTTTTAATAATTCACTTTCGAATAATCTCGAACAATTAAAATGTCTCTATCGT
This sequence comes from Zootermopsis nevadensis, assembly GCF_977971745.1. NCBI lineage: Eukaryota > Metazoa > Arthropoda > Insecta > Blattodea > Termopsidae > Zootermopsis > Zootermopsis nevadensis. The sequence continues at coordinate 306,891 of NW_028259190.1, forward strand.
CCAAACCCTTGGACATACATTGACGAGACTCTGACATGAAGATGACAAATGCGTTCCCTCAAAGTGACATAAGGTTTGTCTCTTAGTTGCCTACAGATCGGGAGATATTTGCCTTTTTAAAAATTGACTTTCGAATAATCTCGAAAAATTAAAATGTCTCTATCGTCCAAATCCTTGGATATACATTGACGAGATTCTGACATGAAATTGACATATACGTTGCCACTAAGTGACATAAGTTTTGTCTATCAGATTCCTACAGATCGGGAGATATTTGCCTTTTAAAAATTGACTTTCGAATATTCTCTAAAAATTTAAATGTCTCTATCCTCCAAACCCTTAGACATACAATGACGAGATTCTGACATGAAGTTGACATGTACGTTCCCTCAAAGTGACATAAGTTTTGTCTCTCTGATTACTACAGATCGGGAGATATTTGCCTTTTAATAATTGACTTTCGAATAATCTCGTTAAGTTTAAATGTCTCTATCCTCCAAACCCTTGGACATACATTGACGTGACTCTGACAGGACGTTTACATATACGTTCCCTCAAAGTGACATAAGTTTTGAATCTCAGATTCCTACAGATCGGGAGATATTTGCCTTTTAAAAATTGACTTTCGAATAATCTCTAAAAATTTAAATGTCTCTATCCTCCAAACCCTTCGACATACATTGACGTGAGTATGACATGAAGTTGACATATGCGTTCCCTCAATGTGACATAAGGTTTGTCTCTCAGATGCTTACAGATCGGGAGATATTTGCCTTTTAAAAATAGACTCTCGAATAATCTCGAAAAATTAAAATGTCTCTATCGTCCAAACCCTAAGACATACATTGACGAGATTCTGACATGACGTTGACATATACGTTCCCTCAAAGTGACATAAGTTTTGTCTCTTAGATTCCTATTGATCGGGAGATATTTGCCTTTTCAAAAATTGACTTTCGAATAATCTCTAAAAATTTAAATGTCTCTATCCTCCAAACCCTTGGACATACATTGACGTGACTCTGACACCAAGTTGACATAAGCGATCCCTCAATGTGACATAAGGTTTGTCTCTCAGATGCCTACAGATCGGGAGATATTTGCCTTTTAAAATTGACTTTCGAATAATCTCGAAGAATTAAAATGTCTCTATCGTCCAAACCCTTGGACATACATTGACGAGATTCTGACATGAAGTTGACATATACGTTCCCTCAAAGTGACATAAGTGTTGTCTCTCAGATTCCTACAGATCGGGAGATATTTGCCTTTTAATAATTCACTTTCGAATAATCTCGAAAAATTTAAATGTCTCTATCCTCCAAACCCTTGGACATACATTGACGAGACTCTGACATGAAGTTGACATATGCGTTCCCTCAAAGTGACATAAGGTTTGTCTCTCAGATGCCTACAGATCAGGAGATATTTGCCTTTTAAAAATTGACTTTCGAATAATTTCGAAAAATTAAAATGTCTCTATCGTCCAAACCCTTGGGCATACATTGACGAGATTCTGACATGAAGTTGACATATATGTTCCCTCTAAGTGACATAAGTTTTGTCTCTCAGATTCCTACAGATCGGGAGATATTTGCCTTTTAAAAATTGACTTTCGAATAATCTCTAGAAATTTAAATCTCTCTATCGTCCAAACCCTTGGACATACATTGACGTGACTATGACAGGAAATTGACATATACGTTCCCTCAAAGTGACATAAGTTTTGTCTCTCAGATTCCTACAGATCGGGAGATATTTGCCTTTTAAAAATTGACTTTCGAATAATCTCTAAGAATTTAAATGTCTCTATCCTCCAAACCCTTCGACATACATTGACGTATCTCTGACAGGAAGTTGACATATACGTTCCCTCAAAGTGACATAAGTTTTGTCTCTCAGATGCCTACAGATCGGGAGATATTTGCCTTTTAATAATTGACTTTCGAATAATCTCGAAAAATTAAAATGTCTCTATCGTCCAAACCCTTGGACATCCATTGACGAGATTCTGACATGAAGTTGACATATACATTCCCTCAAAGTGACAGAAGTTTTGTCTCTCAGATTAATACAGATCGGGAGATATTTGCCTTTTAAAATTGACTTTCGAATAATCTCGAAAAATTAAAATGTCTCTATCCTCCAAACCCTTGGACATACTTTGACGTGACTCTGAAAGGACGTTTACATTTACGTTCCCTCAAAGTGACATAAGTTTTGTCTCTCAGATTCCTACAGGTCGGGAGATATTTGCCTTTTAATAATTGACTTTCGAATAATCTCTAAAAATTTAAATGTCTCTATCCTCCAAACCCTTGGACATACATTGACGTGACTCTGACAGGAAGTTGACATATATGTTCCCTCAAAGTGACATTAGTTTTGCCTCTCAGATTCCTAGAGATCGGGAGATATTTGAATTTAATAATTCACTTTCGAATAACCTCGAAAAATTAAAATGTCTCTATCCTCCAAACCCTTGGACATACATTGACGAGACTCTGACATGAAGTTGACATATGCGTTCCCTCAAAGTGACTTAAGGTTTGTCTCTCAGATGCCTACAGATCGGGAGATATTTGCCTTTTAAAAATTGACTTTCGAATAATTTCGAAAAATTAAAATGTCTCTATCGTCCAAACCCTTGGGCATACATTGACGAGATTCTGACATGAAGTTGACATATACGTTGCCTCTAAGTGACATAAGTTTTGTCTCTCAGATTCCTACAGATCGGGAGATATTTGCCTTTTAAAAATTGACTTTCGAATAATCTCTAAAATTTAAATCTCTCTATTCTCCAAACCCTTGGGTATACATTGACGTGGCTCTGACAGGAAGTTGACATATACGTTCCCTCAAAGTGACATAAGTTTTGTCTCTCAGATTCCTACAGATCGGGAGATATTTGCCTTTTAAAAATTGAATTTCGAATAATCTCTAAAAATTTAAATGTCTCTATCCTCCAAACCCTTCGACATACATTGACGTAACTCTGACAGGAAGTTGACATAGACGTTCCCTCAAAGTGACATAAGTTTTGTCTCTCAGATGCCTACAGATCGGGAGATATTTGCCTTTTAAAAATTGACTTACGAATAATCTCGAAAAATTAAAATGTCTCTATCGTCCAAACCCTTGGACATACATTGACGAGATTCTGACATGAAGTTGACATATGCGTTCCTTCAAAGTGACAAAAGTTTTGTCTCTCACATTAATACAGATCGGGAGATATTTGCCTTTTAAAAATTGACTTTCGAATAATCTCGTAAAATTTAGATGTCTCTATCCTCCAAACCCTTGGACATACATTGACGTGACTCCGTCAGGACGTTTACATTTACGTTCCCTCAAAGTGACATAAGTTTTGTCTCTCAGATTCCTACAGATCGGGAGATATTTGCCTTTTAAAAATTGACTTTCGAATAATCTCTAAAAATTTAAATGTCTCTATCCTCAAACCCTTGGACATACATTGACGTGACTCTGACAGGAAGTTGACATATATGTTCCCTCAAAGTGACATTAGTTTTGCCTCAGATTCCTACAGATCGGGAGATATTTGCCTTTTAATAATTCACTTTCGAATAATCTCGAACAATTAAAATGTCTCTATCGTCCAAACCCTTGGACATACATTGACGAGACTCTGACATGAAGATGACAAATGCGTTCCCTCAAAGTGACATAAGGTTTGTCTCTTAGTTGCCTACAGATCGGGAGATATTTGCCTTTTTAAAAATTGACTTTCGAATAATCTCGAAAAATTAAAATGTCTCTATCGTCCAAATCCTTGGATATACATTGACGAGATTCTGACATGAAATTGACATATACGTTGCCACTAAGTGACATAAGTTTTGTCTATCAGATTCCTACAGATCGGGAGATATTTGCCTTTTAAAAATTGACTTTCGAATATTCTCTAAAAATTTAAATGTCTCTATCCTCCAAACCCTTAGACATACAATGACGAGATTCTGACATGAAGTTGACATGTACGTTCCCTCAAAGTGACATAAGTTTTGTCTCTCTGATTACTACAGATCGGGAGATATTTGCCTTTTAATAATTGACTTTCGAATAATCTCGTTAAGTTTAAATGTCTCTATCCTCCAAACCCTTGGACATACATTGACGTGACTCTGACAGGACGTTTACATATACGTTCCCTCAAAGTGACATAAGTTTTGTCTCTCAGATTCTTACAGATCGGGAGATATTTGCCTTTTAAAAATTGACTTTCGAATAACCTCGTAAAATTAAAATGTCTCTATCCTCCAAACCCTTGGACATACATTGACGTGACTCTGACAGGACGTTTACACATGCGTTCCCTCAAAGTGACATAAGTTTTGTCTCTCAGATTCCTACAGATCGGGAGATATTTGAATATTAATAATTGACTTTCGAATAATCTCTAAAAATTTAAATGTCTCTATCGTCCAAACCATTGGGCATACATTGACGAGATTCTGACATGAAGTTGACATATACGTTCCCTCAAAGTGACATAAGGTTTGTCTCTCAGATGCCTACAGATCGGGAGATATTTGCCTTTAAAAATTGACTTTCAAATAATCTCGAAAAATTAAAATGTCTCTAACGTCCAAACCCTTGGACATACATTGACGAGATTGTGACATGAAGTTAACATATACGTTCCCTCAAAGTGACATAAGGTTTGTTTCTCACATTCCTACAGATCGGGAGATATTTGCCTTTTAAAAATTGACTTTCGAATAATCTCGAAAAATTAAAATGTCTCTATCCTCCAAACCCTTGGACATACATTGACGAGACTCTGACATGAAGTTGACATATGCGTTCCCTCAAAGTGACATAAGGTTTGTTTCTCACATTCCTACAGATCGGGAGATATTTGCCTTTTAAAAATTGACTTTCGAATAATCTCGAAAAATTAAAATGTCTCTATCCTCCAAACCCTTCGACATACATTGACGTAACTCTGACAGGAAGTTGACATAGACGTTCCCTCAAAGTGACATAAGTTTTGTCTCTCAGATGCCTACAGATCGGGAGATATTTGCCTTTTAAAAATTGACTTACGAATAATCTCGAAAAATTAAAATGTCTCTATCGTCCAAACCCTTGGACATACATTGACGAGATTCTGACATGAAGTTGACATATGCGTTCCTTCAAAGTGACAAAAGTTTTGTCTCTCACATTAATACAGATCGGGAGATATTTGCCTTTTAAAAATTGACTTTCGAATAATCTCGTAAAATTTAGATGTCTCTATCCTCCAAACCCTTTTACATACATTGACGTGACTCCGTCAGGACGTTTACATTTACGTTCCCTCAAAGTGACATAAGTTTTGTCTCTCAGATTCCTACAGATCGGGAGATATTTGCCTTTTAAAAATTGACTTTCGAATAATCTCTAAAAAATTAAATGTCTCTATCCTCAAACCCTTGGACATACATTGACGTGACTCTGACAGGAAGTTGACATATATGTTCCCTCAAAGTGACATAAGTTTTGTCTCTCAGATTCCTACAGGTCGGGAGATATTTGCCTTTTAATAATTGACTTTCGAATAATCTCTAAAAATTTAAATGTCTCTATCCTCCAAACCCTTGGACATACATTGACGTGACTCTGACAGGAAGTTGACATATATGTTCCCTCAAAGTGACATTAGTTTTGCCTCTCAGATTCCTAGAGATCGGGAGATATTTGAATTTAATAATTCACTTTCGAATAACCTCGAAAAATTAAAATGTCTCTATCCTCCAAACCCTTGGACATACATTGACGAGACTCTGACATGAAGTTGACATATGCGTTCCCTCAAAGTGACTTAAGGTTTGTCTCTCAGATGCCTACAGATCGGGAGATATTTGCCTTTTAAAAATTGACTTTCGAATAATTTCGAAAAATTAAAATGTCTCTATCGTCCAAACCCTTGGGCATACATTGACGAGATTCTGACATGAAGTTGACATATACGTTGCCTCTAAGTGACATAAGTTTTGTCTCTCAGATTCCTACAGATCGGGAGATATTTGCCTTTTAAAAATTGACTTTCGAATAATCTCTAAAATTTAAATCTCTCTATTCTCCAAACCCTTGGGTATACATTGACGTGGCTCTGACAGGAAGTTGACATATACGTTCCCTCAAAGTGACATAAGTTTTGTCTCTCAGATTCCTACAGATCGGGAGATATTTGCCTTTTAAAAATTGAATTTCGAATAATCTCTAAAAATTTAAATGTCTCTATCCTCCAAACCCTTCGACATACATTGACGTAACTCTGACAGGAAGTTGACATAGACGTTCCCTCAAAGTGACATAAGTTTTGTCTCTCAGATGCCTACAGATCGGGAGATATTTGCCTTTTAAAAATTGACTTACGAATAATCTCGAAAAATTAAAATGTCTCTATCGTCCAAACCCTTGGACATACATTGACGAGATTCTGACATGAAGTTGACATATGCGTTCCTTCAAAGTGACAAAAGTTTTGTCTCTCACATTAATACAGATCGGGAGATATTTGCCTTTTAAAAATTGACTTTCGAATAATCTCGTAAAATTTAGATGTCTCTATCCTCCAAACCCTTGGACATACATTGACGTGACTCCGTCAGGACGTTTACATTTACGTTCCCTCAAAGTGACATAAGTTTTGTCTCTCAGATTCCTACAGATCGGGAGATATTTGCCTTTTAAAAATTGACTTTCGAATAATCTCTAAAAATTTAAATGTCTCTATCCTCAAACCCTTGGACATACATTGACGTGACTCTGACAGGAAGTTGACATATATGTTCCCTCAAAGTGACATTAGTTTTGCCTCAGATTCCTACAGATCGGGAGATATTTGCCTTTTAATAATTCACTTTCGAATAATCTCGAACAATTAAAATGTCTCTATCGTCCAAACCCTTGGACATACATTGACGAGACTCTGACATGAAGATGACAAATGCGTTCCCTCAAAGTGACATAAGGTTTGTCTCTTAGTTGCCTACAGATCGGGAGATATTTGCCTTTTTAAAAATTGACTTTCGAATAATCTCGAAAAATTAAAATGTCTCTATCGTCCAAATCCTTGGATATACATTGACGAGATTCTGACATGAAATTGACATATACGTTGCCACTAAGTGACATAAGTTTTGTCTATCAGATTCCTACAGATCGGGAGATATTTGCCTTTTAAAAATTGACTTTCGAATATTCTCTAAAAATTTAAATGTCTCTATCCTCCAAACCCTTAGACATACAATGACGAGATTCTGACATGAAGTTGACATGTACGTTCCCTCAAAGTGACATAAGTTTTGTCTCTCTGATTACTACAGATCGGGAGATATTTGCCTTTTAATAATTGACTTTCGAATAATCTCGTTAAGTTTAAATGTCTCTATCCTCCAAACCCTTGGACATACATTGACGTGACTCTGACAGGACGTTTACATATACGTTCCCTCAAAGTGACATAAGTTTTGTCTCTCAGATTCTTACAGATCGGGAGATATTTGCCTTTTAAAAATTGACTTTCGAATAACCTCGTAAAATTAAAATGTCTCTATCCTCCAAACCCTTGGACATACATTGACGTGACTCTGACAGGACGTTTACACATGCGTTCCCTCAAAGTGACATAAGTTTTGTCTCTCAGATTCCTACAGATCGGGAGATATTTGAATATTAATAATTGACTTTCGAATAATCTCTAAAAATTTAAATGTCTCTATCGTCCAAACCATTGGGCATACATTGACGAGATTCTGACATGAAGTTGACATATACGTTCCCTCAAAGTGACATAAGGTTTGTCTCTCAGATGCCTACAGATCGGGAGATATTTGCCTTTAAAAATTGACTTTCAAATAATCTCGAAAAATTAAAATGTCTCTAACGTCCAAACCCTTGGACATACATTGACGAGATTGTGACATGAAGTTAACATATACGTTCCCTCAAAGTGACATAAGGTTTGTTTCTCACATTCCTACAGATCGGGAGATATTTGCCTTTTAAAAATTGACTTTCGAATAATCTCGAAAAATTAAAATGTCTCTATCCTCCAAACCCTTGGACATACATTGACGAGACTCTGACATGAAGTTGACATATGCGTTCCCTCAAAGTGACATAAGGTTTGTTTCTCACATTCCTACAGATCGGGAGATATTTGCCTTTTAAAAATTGACTTTCGAATAATCTCGAAAAATTAAAATGTCTCTATCCTCCAAACCCTTCGACATACATTGACGTAACTCTGACAGGAAGTTGACATAGACGTTCCCTCAAAGTGACATAAGTTTTGTCTCTCAGATGCCTACAGATCGGGAGATATTTGCCTTTTAAAAATTGACTTACGAATAATCTCGAAAAATTAAAATGTCTCTATCGTCCAAACCCTTGGACATACATTGACGAGATTCTGACATGAAGTTGACATATGCGTTCCTTCAAAGTGACAAAAGTTTTGTCTCTCACATTAATACAGATCGGGAGATATTTGCCTTTTAAAAATTGACTTTCGAATAATCTCGTAAAATTTAGATGTCTCTATCCTCCAAACCCTTTTACATACATTGACGTGACTCCGTCAGGACGTTTACATTTACGTTCCCTCAAAGTGACATAAGTTTTGTCTCTCAGATTCCTACAGATCGGGAGATATTTGCCTTTTAAAAATTGACTTTCGAATAATCTCTAAAAAATTAAATGTCTCTATCCTCAAACCCTTGGACATACATTGACGTGACTCTGACAGGAAGTTGACATATATGTTCCCTCAAAGTGACATTAGTTTTGCCTCAGATTCCTACAGATCGGGAGATATTTGCCTTTTAATAATTCACTTTCGAATAATCTCGAACAATTAAAATGTCTCTATCCTCCAAACCCTTATACATACATTGACGACACTCTGACATGAAGTTGACATAAGCGTTACCACAAAGTGACATAAGGTTTGTCTCTCAGATGCCTACAGATCGGGAGATATTTGCCTTTTAAAAATTGACTTTCAAATAATCTCGAAAAATTAAAATGTCTCTATCGTCCAAACCCTTGGACATACATTGACGAGACTCTGACATGAAGATGACAAATGCGTTCCCTCAAAGTGACATAAGGTTTGTCTCTTAGTTGCCTACAGATCGGGAGATATTAGACTTTTCAAAAATTGACTTTCGAATAATATCGAAAAATTAAAATGTCTCTATCGTCCAAACCCTTGGACATACATTGACGAGATTCTGACATGAAGTTGACATATACGTTGCCACTAAGTGACATAAGTTTTGTCTCTCAGATTCCTACAGATCGGGAGATATTTGCCTTTTAAAAATTGACTTTCGAATATTCTCTAAAAATTTAAATGTCTCTATCCTCCAAACCCTTGGACATACATTGACGTGACTCTGACAGGAAGTTGACATATACGTTCCCTCAAAGTGACATAAGGTTTGTCTCTCAGATTTCTTACAGATCGGGAGATATTTGCCTTTTAAAAATTGACTTTCGAATAATCTCTAAAAATTTAAATGTCTCTATCCTCCAAACCCTTCGACATACATTGACGTGAGTATGACATGAAGTTGACATATTCGTTCCCTCAAAGTAACATACGTTTTGTCTCTCAGATTAATACAGATCGGGAGATATTTGCCTTTTAATAATTGACTTTCGAATAATCTCGTAAAGTTAAAATGTCTCTATCCTCCAAACCCTTGGACATACATTGACGTGACTCTGACAGGACGTTTACATATACGTTCCCTCAAAGTGACATAAGTTTTGTCTCTCAGATTCCTACAGATCGGGAGATATTTGTCTTTTAAAAATTGACTTTCGAATAATCTCTAAAAATTTAAATGTCTCTATCGTAAAAACCCTTGGGCATACATTGACGAGATTCTGACATGAAGTTGACATATACGTTCCCTCAAAGTGACATAAGTTTTGTCTCTCAGATTCCTACAGATCGGGAGATATTTGCCTTTTAAAAATTGACTTTCGAATAATCTCGTAAAATTAAAATGTCTCTATCCTCCAAACCCTTGGACATACATTGACGTGACTCTGACAGGACGTTTACATATACGTTCCCTCAAAGTGACATAAGTTTTGTCTCTCAGATTCCTACAGATCGGGAGATATTTGAATATTAAAAATTGACTTTCGAATAATCTCTAAAAATTTAAATGTCTCTATCGTCCAAACCATTGGGCATACATTGACGAGATTCTGACATGAAGTTGACATATACGTTCCCTCAAAGTGACATAAGGTTTGTCTCTCAGATGGCTACAGATCGGGAGATATTTGGCTTTAAATATTGACTTTCAAATAATCTCGAAAAATTAAAATGTCTCTATCGTCCAAACCCTTGGACATACATTGACGTAACTATGACATGAAGTTGACATATTCGTTCCCTCATAGTGACATAAGTTTTGTCTCTCAGATTAATACAGATCGGGAGATATTTGCCTTTTCAAATATTGACTTTCGAATAATCTCGAAAAATTAAAATGTCTCTATCCTCCAAACCCTTAGACATACATTGACGAGACTCTGACATGAAGTTGACATATGCGTTCCCTCAAAGTGACATAAGGTTTGTCTCTCAGATGCCTACAGATCGGGAGATATTTGCCTTTTAAAAATTGACTTTCGAATAATCTCTAAAAATTAAAGATGTCTCTATCCTCCAAACCCTTGGACATACATTGACGTCACTCTGACAGGAAGTTGACATATACGTTCCCTCAAAGTGACATAAGTTTTGTCTCTCAGATTCCTACAGATCGGGAGATATTTGCCTTTTAAAAATTGACTTTCGAATAATCTCTAAAAATTTAAATGTCTCTATCCTCCAAACCCTTGGACATCCATTGACGAGATTCTGACATGAAGTTGACATATACGTTCCCTCAAAGTGACATAAGTTTTGTCTCTCAGATGCCTACAGATCGGGAGATATTTGCCTTTTAAAAATTGACTTACGAATAATCTCGAAAAATTAAAATGTCTCTATCGTCCAAACCCTTGGACATACATTGACGAGATTCTGACATAAAGTTGACATATGCGTTCCTTCAAAGTGACAAAAGTTTTGTTTCTCAGATTCCTACAGATCGGGAGATATTTGCCTTTTAAAAATTGGCTTTCGAATAATCTCTAAAAATTTAAATGTCTCTATCCTCCAAACCCTTGGACATACATTGACGTGACTCTGACAGGAAGTTGACATATATGTTCCCTCAAAGTGACATTAGTTTTGCCTCTCAGATTCCTACAGATCGGGAGATATTTGCCTTTTAATAATTCACTTTCGAATAATCTCGAACAATTAAAATGTCTCTATCCTCCAAACCCTTATACATACAATGACGACACTCTGACATGAAGTTGACATATGCGTTACCACAAAGTGACATAAGGTTTGTCTCTCAGATGCCTACAGATCGGGAGATATTTGCCTTTTAAAAATTGACTTTCAAATAATCTCGAAAAATTAAAATGTCTCTATCGTCCAAACCCTTGGACATACATTGACGAGACTCTGACATGAAGATGACAAATCCGTTCCCTCAAAGTGACATAAGGTTTGTCTCTTAGTTGCCTACAGATCGGGAGATATTTGCCTTTTCAAAAATTGACTTTCGAATAATCTCGAAAAATTAAAATGTCTCTATCGTCCAAACCCTTGGACATACATTGACGAGATTCTGACATGAAGTTGACATATACGTTGCCACTAAGTGACATAAGTTTTGTCTCTCAGATTCCTACAGATCGGGAGATATTTGCCTTTTAAAAATTGACTTTCGAATAATCTCGTAAAATTAAAATGTCTCTATCCTCCAAACCCTTGGACATACATTGACGTGACTCTGACAGGAAGTTGACATATGCGGTCCCTCAAAGTGACATAAGGTTTGTCTCTTAGATGCATACAGATCGGGAGATATTTGCCTTTAAAAAATTGACTTTCGAATAATCTCGAAAAATTTAAATGTCTCTATCCTCCAAACCCTTCGACATACATTGACGTGAGTATGACATGAAGTTGACATATTCGTTCCCTCAAAGTAACATACGTTTTGTCTCTCAGATTAATACAGATCGGGAGATATTTGCCTTTTAATAATTGACTTTCGAATAATCTCGTAAAGTTAAAATGTCTCTATCCTCCAAACCCTTGGACATACATTGACGTGACTCTGACAGGACGTTTACATATACGTTCCCTCAAAGTGACATAAGTTTTGTGTCTCAGATTCCTACAGATCGGGAGATATTTGTCTTTTAAAAATTGACTTTCGAATAATCTCTAAAAATTAAAATGTCTCTATCGTAAAAACCCTTGGGCATACATTGACGAGATTCTGACATGAAGTTGACATATACGTTCCCTCAAAGTGACATAAGTTTTGTCTCTCAGATTCCTACAGATCGGGAGATATTTGCCTTTTAAAAATTGACTTTCGAATAATCTCGTAAAATTAAAATGTCTCTATCCTCCAAACCCTTGGACATACATTGACAAGACTCTGACAGGACGTTTACATATACGTTCCCTCAAAGTGACATAAGTTTTGTCTCTCAGATTCCTACAGATCGGGAGATATTTGAATATTAAAAATTGACTTTCGAATAATCTCTAAAAATTTAAATGTCTCTATCGTCCAAACCATTGGGCATACATTGACGAGATTCTGACATGAAGTTGACATATACGTTCCCTCAAAGTGACATAAGGTTTGTCTCTCAGATGGCTACAGATCGGGAGATATTTGGCTTTAAATATTGACTTTCAAATAATCTCGAAAAATTAAAATGTCTCTATCGTCCAAACCCTTGGACATACATTGACGTAACTATGACATGAAGTTGACATATTCGTTCCCTCATAGTGACATAAGTTTTGTCTCTCAGATTAATACAGATCGGGAGATATTTGCCTTTTCAAATATTGACTTTCGAATAATCTCGAACAATTAAAATGTCTCTATCCTCCAAACCCTTGGACATACATTGACGAGACTCTGACATGAAGTTGACATATGCGTTCCCTCAAAGTGACATAAGGTTTGTCTCTCAGATGCCTACAGATCGGGAGATATTTGCCTTTTAAAAATTGACTTTCGAATAATCTCTAAAAATTAAAGATGTCTCTATCCTCCAAACCCTTGGACATACATTGACGTGACTCTGATAGGAAGTTGACATATACGTTCCCTCAAAGTGACATAAGTTTTGTCTCTCAGATTCCTACAGATCGGGAGATATTTGCCTTTTAAAAATTGACTTTCGAATAATCTCTAAAAATTTAAATGTCTCTATCCTCCAAACCCTTCGACATACATTGACGTATCTCTGACAGGAAGTTGACATAGACGTTCCCTCAAAGTGACATAAGTTTTGTCTCTCAGATGCCTACAGATCGGGAGATATTTGCCTTTTAAAAATTGACTTACGAATAATCTCGAAAAATTAAAATGTCTCTATCGTCCAAACCCTTGGACATACATTGACGAGATTCTGACATAAAGTTGACATATGCGTTCCTTCAAAGTGACAAAAGTTTTGTCTCTCAGATTCCTACAGATCGGGAGATATTTGCCTTTTAAAAATTGACTTTCGAATAATCTCGAAAAATTTAAATGTCTCTATCCTCCAAACCCTTCGACATACATTGACGTGAGTATGACATGAAGTTGACATATTCGTTCCCTCAAAGTAACATACGTTTTGTCTCTCAGATTAATACAGATCGGGAGATATTTGCCTTTTAATAATTGACTTTCGAATAATCTCGTAAAGTTAAAATGTCTCTATCCTCCAAACCCTTGGACATACATTGACGTGACTCTGACAGGACGTTTACATATACGTTCCCTCAAAGTGACATAAGTTTTGTCTCTCAGATTCCTACAGATCGGGAGATATTTGTCTTTTAAAAATTGACTTTCGAATAATCTCTAAAAATTTAAATGTCTCTATCGTAAAAACCCTTGGGCATACATTGACGAGATTCTGACATGAAGTTGACATATACGTTCCCTCAAAGTGACATAAGATTAGTCTCTCAGATTCCTACAGATCGGGAGATATTTGCCTTTTCAAAAATTGACTTTCGAATAATCTCTAAAAATTTAAATGTTTGTATCCTCCAAACCCTTGGACATACATTGACGAGATTCTGACATGAAGTTGACATATACGTTGCCACTAAGTGACATAAGTTTTGTCTCTCAGATTCCTACAGATCGGGAGATATTTGCCTTTTAAAAATTGACTTTCGAATAATCTCGTAAAATTAAAATGTCTCTATCCTCCAAACCCTTGGACATACATTGACGTGACTCTGACAGGAAGTTGACATATGCGGTCCCTCAAAGTGACATAAGGTTTGTCTCTTAGATGCATACAGATCGGGAGATATTTGCCTTTAAAAAATTGACTTTCGAATAATCTCGAAAAATTTAAATGTCTCTATCCTCCAAACCCTTCGACATACATTGACGTGAGTATGACATGAAGTTGACATATTCGTTCCCTCAAAGTAACATACGTTTTGTCTCTCAGATTAATACAGATCGGGAGATATTTGCCTTTTAATAATTGACTTTCGAATAATCTCGTAAAGTTAAAATGTCTCTATCCTCCAAACCCTTGGACATACATTGACGTGACTCTGACAGGACGTTTACATATACGTTCCCTCAAAGTGACATAAGTTTTGTGTCTCAGATTCCTACAGATCGGGAGATATTTGTCTTTTAAAAATTGACTTTCGAATAATCTCTAAAAATTAAAATGTCTCTATCGTAAAAACCCTTGGGCATACATTGACGAGATTCTGACATGAAGTTGACATATACGTTCCCTCAAAGTGACATAAGTTTTGTCTCTCAGATTCCTACAGATCGGGAGATATTTGCCTTTTAAAAATTGACTTTCGAATAATCTCGTAAAATTAAAATGTCTCTATCCTCCAAACCCTTGGACATACATTGACAAGACTCTGACAGGACGTTTACATATACGTTCCCTCAAAGTGACATAAGTTTTGTCTCTCAGATTCCTACAGATCGGGAGATATTTGAATATTAAAAATTGACTTTCGAATAATCTCTAAAAATTTAAATGTCTCTATCGTCCAAACCATTGGGCATACATTGACGAGATTCTGACATGAAGTTGACATATACGTTCCCTCAAAGTGACATAAGGTTTGTCTCTCAGATGGCTACAGATCGGGAGATATTTGGCTTTAAATATTGACTTTCAAATAATCTCGAAAAATTAAAATGTCTCTATCGTCCAAACCCTTGGACATACATTGACGTAACTATGACATGAAGTTGACATATTCGTTCCCTCATAGTGACATAAGTTTTGTCTCTCAGATTAATACAGATCGGGAGATATTTGCCTTTTCAAATATTGACTTTCGAATAATCTCGAACAATTAAAATGTCTCTATCCTCCAAACCCTTGGACATACATTGACGAGACTCTGACATGAAGTTGACATATGCGTTCCCTCAAAGTGACATAAGGTTTGTCTCTCAGATGCCTACAGATCGGGAGATATTTGCCTTTTAAAAATTGACTTTCGAATAATCTCTAAAAATTAAAGATGTCTCTATCCTCCAAACCCTTGGACATACATTGACGTGACTCTGATAGGAAGTTGACATATACGTTCCCTCAAAGTGACATAAGTTTTGTCTCTCAGATTCCTACAGATCGGGAGATATTTGCCTTTTAAAAATTGACTTTCGAATAATCTCTAAAAATTTAAATGTCTCTATCCTCCAAACCCTTCGACATACATTGACGTATCTCTGACAGGAAGTTGACATAGACGTTCCCTCAAAGTGACATAAGTTTTGTCTCTCAGATGCCTACAGATCGGGAGATATTTGCCTTTTAAAAATTGACTTACGAATAATCTCGAAAAATTAAAATGTCTCTATCGTCCAAACCCTTGGACATACATTGACGAGATTCTGACATAAAGTTGACATATGCGTTCCTTCAAAGTGACAAAAGTTTTGTCTCTCAGATTCCTACAGATCGGGAGATATTTGCCTTTTAAAAATTGACTTTCGAATAATCTCGAAAAATTTAAATGTCTCTATCCTCCAAACCCTTCGACATACATTGACGTGAGTATGACATGAAGTTGACATATTCGTTCCCTCAAAGTAACATACGTTTTGTCTCTCAGATTAATACAGATCGGGAGATATTTGCCTTTTAATAATTGACTTTCGAATAATCTCGTAAAGTTAAAATGTCTCTATCCTCCAAACCCTTGGACATACATTGACGTGACTCTGACAGGACGTTTACATATACGTTCCCTCAAAGTGACATAAGTTTTGTCTCTCAGATTCCTACAGATCGGGAGATATTTGTCTTTTAAAAATTGACTTTCGAATAATCTCTAAAAATTTAAATGTCTCTATCGTAAAAACCCTTGGGCATACATTGACGAGATTCTGACATGAAGTTGACATATACGTTCCCTCAAAGTGACATAAGATTAGTCTCTCAGATTCCTACAGATCGGGAGATATTTGCCTTTTCAAAAATTGACTTTCGAATAATCTCGAAAAATTAAAATGTCTCTATCCTCCAAACCCTTGGACATACATTGACGTGACTCTGTCAGCAAGTTGACATATACGTTCCCTCAAAGTGACATAAGATTTGTCTCTCAGATTCCTACAGATCGGGAGATATTTGCTTTTTAAAAAATATGCTTTCGAATAATCTCTAAAAATTTAAATGTCTGTATCCTCCAAACCCTTGGACATACATTAACGAGATTCTGACATGATGTTGACATATACGTTCCCTCAAAGTGACATAAGTTTTGTCTCTCAGATTCCTACAGATCGGGAGATATTAGCCTTTAAAAAATTGACTTTCGAATAATCTCTAAAAATTTAAATGTCTCTATCCTCCAAACCCTTGGACATACATTGACGTGACTCTGACAGGAAGTTGACATATATGTTCCCTCAAAGTGACAAGTTTTGTCTCTCAGATTCCTACAGATCGGGAGATATTTGCCTTTTAAAAGTTGACTTTCGAATAATCTCGAAAAATTAAAATGTCTCTATCCTCCAAACCCTTGGACATACATTGACGAGACTCTGACATGAAGTTGACATATGCATTCCCTCAAAGTGACATAAGGTTTGTCTCTCAGATGCCTACAGATCGGGAGATATTTGCCTTTTAAAAATTGACTTTCGAATAATCTCGAAAAATTAGAATGTCTCTATCGTCCAAACCCATGAACATACAATGACGAGATTCTGACATGAAGTTGACATATACGTTCCCTCAAAGTGACATATGTTTTGTCTCTCAGATTCCTACAGATCGGGAGATATTTGCCTTTTGAAAAATTGACTTTCGAATAATCTCGAAAAATTAAAATGTCTCTATCCTCCAAACCCTTGGACATACATTGACGTGACTCTGACAAGAAGTTTACATATACGTTCCCTCAAAGTGACATAAGTTTTGCCTCTCAGATTCCTACAGATCGGGAGATATTTGCCTTTTAAAAATTGACTTTCGAATAATCTCTAAAAATTTAAATGTCTCTATCCTCCAAACCCTTGGACATACATTGAAGAGACTCTGACAGGACGTTGACATATATGTTCCCTCAAAGTGACATAAGTTTTGTCTCTCAGATTCCTACAGATCGGGAGATATTTGCTTTTTAAAAATTGACTTTCGAATAATCTCGAAAAATTAAAATGTCTCTATCCTCCAAACCCTTGGACATACATTGACGAGACTCTGACATGAAGTTGACATATGCGTTCCCTCAAAGTGAAACAAGGTTTGTCTCTATGATGCCTACAGATCGGGAGATATTTGCCTTTTAAGAATTGACTTTCGAATAATCCCAGAAAATTTAAATGTCTCTATCCTCCAAACCCTTCGACATACATTAACGTGACTATGACATGAAGTTGACATATACGTTCCCTCAAAGTGACATAAGTTTTGTCTCTCAGATTAATACAGATCGGGAGATATTTGCCTTTTCAAAAATTGACTTTCGAATAATCTCGAAAAATTGAAATGTCTCTATCCTCCAAACCCTTTTACATACATTGACAAGACTCTGACATGAAGTTGACATATGCGTTCCCTCAAAGTGACATAAGGTTTGTCTCTCAGATGCTTACAGATCGGGAGATATTTGCCTTTTAAAAATTGACTTTCGAATAATCTCGAAAAATTCAAATGTCTCTATCGTCCAAACCCTTGGACATACATTGACGAGATTCTGACATCAAGTTGACATATACGTTCCCTCAAAGTAATATAAGGGTCGTCTCTCAGATTAATACAGATCGGGAGATATTTGCCTTTTCAAAAATTGACTTTCGAATAATTTCGAAAAATTAAAATGTCTCTATCCTCCAAACCCTTGGACATACATTGACGTGACTCTGACAAGAAGTTTACTTATACGTTCCCTCAAAGTGACATACGTTTTGCCTCTCAGATTCCTACAGATCGGGAGATATTTGCCTTTAAAAATTGACTTTCGAATAATCTCTAAAAATTTAAATGTCTCTATCCTCCAAACCCTTGGACATACATTGAAGAGACTCAGACAGGAATTTGACATATATGTTCCCTCAAAGTGACATAAGTTTTGTTTCTTAGATTCCTATTGATCGGGAGATATTTGTCTTTTCAAAAATTGACTTTCGAATAATCTCTAAAAATTTAAATGTCTCTATCCTCCAAACCCTTGGACATACATTGACGTGACTCTGATACCAAGTTGACATTAGCGTTCCCTCAATGTGACATAAGGTTTGTCTCTCAGATTCCTACAGATCGGGAGATATTTGCCTTTTAAAAATTGACTTTCGAATAATCTCTAAAAATTTAAATGTCTCTATCCTCCAAACCCTTGGACATACATTGACGTGACTCTGACAGGAAGTTGACATATATGTTCCCTCAAAGTGACATTAGTTTTGCCTCTCAGATTCCTACAGATCGGGAGATATTTGCCTTTTAATAATTCACTTTCGAATAATCTCGAAAAATTAAAATGTCTCTATCCTCCAAACCCTTGGACATACATTGACGACACTCTGACATGAAGTTGACATATGCGTTACCATAAAGTGACATAAGGTTTGTCTCTCAGATGCATACAGATCGGGAGATATTTGCCTTTTAAAAATTGACTTTCAAATAATCTCGAAAAATTAAAATGTCTCTATCGTCCAAACCCTTGGACATACATTGACGAGACTCTGACATGAAGATGACAAATGCGTTCCCTCAAAGTGACATAAGGTTTGTCTCTTAGTTGCCTACAGATCGGGAGATATTAGCCTTTTCAAAAATTGACTTTCGAATAATCTCGAAAAATTAAAATGTCTCTATCGTCCAAACCCTTGGACATAGATTGACGAGATTCTGACATGAAGTTGACATATACGTTGCCACTAAGTGACATAAGTTTTGTCTCTCAGATTCCTACAGATCGGGAGATATTTGCCTTTTAAAAATTGACTTTCGAATATTCTTTAAAAATTTAAATGTCTCTATCCTCCAAACCCTTGGACATACATTGACGTGACTCTGACAGGAAGTTGACATATACGTTCCCTCAATGTGACATAAGGTTTGTCTCTCAGATTCCTACAGATCGGGAGATATTTGCCTTTTAAAAATTGACTTTCGAATAATCTCTAAAAATTTAAATGTCTCTATCCTCCAAACCCTTCGACATACATTGACGTGAGTATGACATGAAGTTGACATATACGTTCCCTCAAAGTAACATACGTTTTGTCTCTCAGATTAATACAGATCGGGAGATATTTGCCTTTTCAAATATTGACTTTCGAATAATCTCGAAAAATTAAAATGTCTCTATCATCCAAACCCTTGGACATACATTGACGAGATTCTGACATGACGTTGACATGTACGTTCCCTCAAAGTGACATAAGTTTTGTCTCTCACATTCCTACAGATCGGGAGATATTTGCCTTTTAATAATTGACTTTCGAATAATCTCGTAAAGTTAAAATGTCTCTATCCTCCAAACCCTTGGACATACATTGACGTGACTCTGACAGGACGTTTACATATACGTTCCCTCAAAGTGACATAAGTTTTGTCTCTCAGATTCCTACAGATCGGGAGATATTTGCCTTTTAAAAATTGACTTTCGAATAATCTCTAAAAATTTAAATGTCTCTATCGCAAAAACCCTTGGGCATACATTGACGAGATTCTGACATGAAGTTGACATATACATTTCCTCAAAGTGACATAAGTTTTGTCTCTCAGATTCCTACAGATCGGGAGATATTTGCCTTTTAAAAATTGACTTTCGAATAATCTCGTAAAATTAAAATGTCTCTATCCTCCAAACCCTTGGACATACATTGACGTGACTCTGACAGGACGTTTACATATACGTTCCCTCAAAGTGACATAAGTTTTGTCTCTCAGATTCCTACAGATCGGGAGATATTTGAATATTAAAAATTGACTTTCGAATAATCTCTAAAAATTTAAATGTCTCTATCGTCCAAACCATTGGGCATACATTGACGATATTCTGACATGAAGTTGACATATACGTTTCCTCAAAGTGACATAAGTTTTGAATCTCAGATTCCTACAGATCGGGAGATATTTGCCTTTTAAAAATTGACTTTCGAATAATCTCGTAAAGTTAAAATGTCTCTATCCTCCAAACCCTTGGACATACATTGACGTGACTCTGACAGGACGTTTACATATACGTTCCCTCAAAGTGACATAAGTTTTGTCTCTCAGATTCCTACAGATCGGGAGATATTTGCCTTTAAAAATTGACTTTCAAATAATCTCGAAAAATTAAAATGTCTCTATCGTCCAAACCCTTGGACATACATTGACGAGATTGTGACATGAAGTTAACATATACGTTCCCTCAAAGTGACATAAGTTTTGTTTCTCACATTCCTACAGATCGGGAGATATTTGCCTTTTAAAAGTTGACTTTCGAATAATCTCGAAAAATTAAAATGTCTCTATCCTCCAAACCCTTGGACATACATTGACGAGACTCTGACATGAAGTTGACATATGCGTTCCCTCAAAGTGACATATGGTTTGTCTCTCAGATGCCTACAGATCGGGAGATATTTGCCTTTTAAAAATTGACTTTCGAATAATATCGAAAAATTAAAATGTCTCTATCGTCCAAACCCTTTGACATACATTGACGAGATTCTGACATGAAGTTGACATATACGTTCCCTCTAAGTGACATAAATGTTGTCTCTCAGATTCATACAGATCGGGAGATATTTGCCTTTTAAAAATTGAGTTTCGAATAATCTCTAAAAATTTAAATGTCTGTATCCTCCAAACTCTTCTACATACATTGACGTGACTCTGACAGGAAGTTCACATATACGTTCTCTCAAAGTGACATAAGTTTTGTCTCTCAGATTCCTACAGATCGGGTGATATTTGCCTATTAAAAATTGACTTTCGAATAATCTCTAAAAATTTAAATATCTCTATCCTCCAAACCCTTGGACATTCATTGACGTGACTCTGACAGGAAGTTGACATATAGGTTCCCTCAAAGAGACATAAGTTTTGTCTCTCAGATTCCTACAGATCGGGTGATATTTGCCTATTAAGAATTGACTTTCGAATAATCTCTAAAAATTTAAATATTTCTATCCTCCAAACCCTTGGACATACATTGACGTGACTCTGTCAGCAAGTTGACATATACGTTCCCTCAAAGTGACATAAGATTTGTCTCTCAGATTCCTACAGATCGGGAGATATTTGCTTTTTAAAAAATATGCTTTCGAATAATCTCTAAAAATTTAAATGTCTGTATCCTCCAAACCCTTGGACATACATTAACGAGATTCTGACATGATGTTGACATATACGTTCCCTCAAAGTGACATAAGTTTTGTCTCTCAGATTCCTACAGATCGGGAGATATTAGCCTTTAAAAAATTGACTTTCGAATAATCTCTAAAAATTTAAATGTCTCTATCCTCCAAACCCTTGGACATACATTGACGTGACTCTGACAGGAAGTTGACATATATGTTCCCTCAAAGTGACAAGTTTTGTCTCTCAGATTCCTACAGATCGGGAGATATTTGCCTTTTAAAAGTTGACTTTCGAATAATCTCGAAAAATTAAAATGTCTCTATCCTCCAAACCCTTGGACATACATTGACGAGACTCTGACATGAAGTTGACATATGCATTCCCTCAAAGTGACATAAGGTTTGTCTCTCAGATGCCTACAGATCGGGAGATATTTGCCTTTTAAAAATTGACTTTCGAATAATCTCGAAAAATTAAAATGTCTCTATCGTCCAAACCCATGAACATACAATGACGAGATTCTGACATGAAGTTGACATATACGTTCCCTCAAAGTGACATATGTTTTGTCTCTCAGATTCCTACAGATCGGGAGATATTTGCCTTTTGAAAAATTGACTTTCGAATAATCTCGAAAAATTAAAATGTCTCTATCCTCCAAACCCTTGGACATACATTGACGTGACTCTGACAAGAAGTTTACATATACGTTCCCTCAAAGTGACATAAGTTTTGCCTCTCAGATTCCTACAGATCGGGAGATATTTGCCTTTTAAAAATTGACTTTCGAATAATCTCTAAAAATTTAAATGTCTCTATCCTCCAAACCCTTGGACATACATTGAAGAGACTCTGACAGGACGTTGACATATATGTTCCCTCAAAGTGACATAAGTTTTGTCTCTCAGATTCCTACAGATCGGGAGATATTTGCTTTTTAAAAATTGACTTTCGAATAATCTCGAAAAATTAAAATGTCTCTATCCTCCAAACCCTTGGACATACATTGACGAGACTCTGACATGAAGTTGACATATGCGTTCCCTCAAAGTGAAACAAGGTTTGTCTCTATGATGCCTACAGATCGGGAGATATTTGCCTTTTAAGAATTGACTTTCGAATAATCCCAAAAAATTTAAATGTCTCTATCCTCCAAACCCTTCTACATACATTAACGTGACTATGACATGAAGTTGACATATACGTTCCCTCAAAGTGACATAAGTTTTGTCTCTCAGATTAATACAGATCGGGAGATATTTGCCTTTTCAAAAATTGACTTTCGAATAATCTCGAAAAATTGAAATGTCTCTATCCTCCAAACCCTTTTACATACATTGACAAGACTCTGACATGAAGTTGACATATGCGTTCCCTCAAAGTGACATAAGGTTTGTCTCTCAGATGCTTACAGATCGGGAGATATTTGCCTTTTAAAAATTGACTTTCGAATAATCTCGAAAAATTCAAATGTCTCTATCGTCCAAACCCTTGGACATACATTGACGAGATTCTGACATCAAGTTGACATATACATTCCCTCAAAGTAATATAAGGGTCGTCTCTCAGATTAATACAGATCGGGAGATATTTGCCTTTTCAAAAATTGACTTTCAAATAATTTCGAAAAATTAAAATGTCTCTATCCTCCAAACCCTTGGACATACATTGACGTGACTCTGACAAGAAGTTTACTTATACGTTCCCTCAAAGTGACATACGTTTTGCCTCTCGGATTCCTACAGATCGGGAGATATTTGCCTTTAAAAATTGACTTTCGAATAATCTCTAAAAATTTAAATGTCTCTATCCTCCAAACCCTTGGACATACATTGAAGAGACTCAGACAGGAATTTGACATATATGTTCCCTCAAAGTGACATAAGTTTTGTTTCTTAGATTCCTATTGATCGGGAGATATTTGTCTTTTCAAAAATTGACTTTCGAATAATCTCTAAAAATTTAAATGTCTCTATCCTCCAAACCCTTGGACATACATTGACGTGACTCTGATACCAAGTTGACATAAGCGTTCCCTCAATGTGACATAAGGTTTGTCTCTCAGATTCCTACAGATCGGGAGATATTTGCCTTTTAAAAATTGACTTTCGAATAATCTCTAAAAATTTAAATGTCTCTATCCTCCAAACCCTTGGACATACATTGACGTGACTCTGACAGGAAGTTGACATATATGTTCCCTCAAAGTGACATTAGTTTTGCCTCTCAGATTCCTACAGATCGGGAGATATTTGCCTTTTAATAATTCACTTTCGAATAATCTCGAAAAATTAAAATGTCTCTATCCTCCAAACCCTTGGACATACATTGACGACACTCTGACATGAAGTTGACATATGCGTTACCATAAAGTGACATAAGGTTTGTCTCTCAGATGCATACAGATCGGGAGATATTTGCCTTTTAAAAATTGACTTTCAAATAATCTCGAAAAATTAAAATGTCTCTATCGTCCAAACCCTTGGACATACATTGACGAGACTCTGACATGAAGATGACAAATGCGTTCCCTCAAAGTGACATAAGGTTTGTCTCTTAGTTGCCTACAGATCGGGAGATATTAGCCTTTCCAAAAATTGACTTTCGAATAATCTCGAAAAATTAAAATGTCTCTATCGTCCAAACCCTTGGACATAGATTGACGAGATTCTGACATGAAGTTGACATATACGTTGCCACTAAATAACATAAGTTTTGTCTCTCAGATTAATACAGATCGGGAGATATTTGCCTTTTCAAATATTGACTTTCGAATAATCTCGAAAAATTAAAATGTCTCTATCATCCAAACCCTTGGACATACATTGACGAGATTCTGACATGACGTTGACATGTACGTTCCCTCAAAGTGACATAAGTTTTGTCTCTCACATTCCTACAGATCGGGAGATATTTGCCTTTTAATAATTGACTTTCGAATAATCTCGTAAAGTTAAAATGTCTCTATCCTCCAAACCCTTGGACATACATTGACGTGACTCTGACAGGACGTTTACATATACGTTCCCTCAAAGTGACATAAGTTTTGTCTCTCAGATTCCTACAGATCGGGAGATATTTGCCTTTTAAAAATTGACTTTCGAATAATCTCTAAAAATTTAAATGTCTCTATCGCAAAAACCCTTGGGCATACATTGACGAGATTCTGACATGAAGTTGACATATACATTTCCTCAAAGTGACATAAGTTTTGTCTCTCAGATTCCTACAGATCGGGAGATATTTGCCTTTTAAAAATTGACTTTCGAATAATCTCGTAAAATTAAAATGTCTCTATCCTCCAAACCCTTGGACATACATTGACGTGACTCTGACAGGACGTTTACATATACGTTCCCTCAAAGTGACATAAGTTTTGTCTCTCAGATTCCTACAGATCGGGAGATATTTGAATATTAAAAATTGACTTTCGAATAATCTCTAAAAATTTAAATGTCTCTATCGTCCAAACCATTGGGCATACATTGACGATATTCTGACATGAAGTTGACATATACGTTTCCTCAAAGTGACATAAGTTTTGAATCTCAGATTCCTACAGATCGGGAGATATTTGCCTTTTAAAAATTGACTTTCGAATAATCTCGTAAAGTTAAAATGTCTCTATCCTCCAAACCCTTGGACATACATTGACGTGACTCTGACAGGACGTTTACATATACGTTCCCTCAAAGTGACATAAGTTTTGTCTCTCAGATTCCTACAGATCGGGAGATATTTGCCTTTAAAAATTGACTTTCAAATAATCTCGAAAAATTAAAATGTCTCTATCGTCCAAACCCTTGGACATACATTGACGAGATTGTGACATGAAGTTAACATATACGTTCCCTCAAAGTGACATAAGTTTTGTTTCTCACATTCCTACAGATCGGGAGATATTTGCCTTTTAAAAGTTGACTTTCGAATAATCTCGAAAAATTAAAATGTCTCTATCCTCCAAACCCTTGGACATACATTGACGAGACTCTGACATGAAGTTGACATATGCGTTCCCTCAAAGTGACATATGGTTTGTCTCTCAGATGCCTACAGATCGGGAGATATTTGCCTTTTAAAAATTGACTTTCGAATAATATCGAAAAATTAAAATGTCTCTATCGTCCAAACCCTTTGACATACATTGACGAGATTCTGACATGAAGTTGACATATACGTTCCCTCTAAGTGACATAAATGTTGTCTCTCAGATTCATACAGATCGGGAGATATTTGCCTTTTAAAAATTGAGTTTCGAATAATCTCTAAAAATTTAAATGTCTGTATCCTCCAAACTCTTCTACATACATTGACGTGACTCTGACAGGAAGTTCACATATACGTTCTCTCAAAGTGACATAAGTTTTGTCTCTCAGATTCCTACAGATCGGGTGATATTTGCCTATTAAAAATTGACTTTCGAATAATCTCTAAAAATTTAAATATCTCTATCCTCCAAACCCTTGGACATTCATTGACGTGACTCTGACAGGAAGTTGACATATAGGTTCCCTCAAAGAGACATAAGTTTTGTCTCTCAGATTCCTACAGATCGGGTGATATTTGCCTATTAAGAATTGACTTTCGAATAATCTCTAAAAATTTAAATATTTCTATCCTCCAAACCCTTGGACATACATTGACGTGACTCTGTCAGCAAGTTGACATATACGTTCCCTCAAAGTGACATAAGATTTGTCTCTCAGATTCCTACAGATCGGGAGATATTTGCTTTTTAAAAAATATGCTTTCGAATAATCTCTAAAAATTTAAATGTCTGTATCCTCCAAACCCTTGGACATACATTAACGAGATTCTGACATGATGTTGACATATACGTTCCCTCAAAGTGACATAAGTTTTGTCTCTCAGATTCCTACAGATCGGGAGATATTAGCCTTTAAAAAATTGACTTTCGAATAATCTCTAAAAATTTAAATGTCTCTATCCTCCAAACCCTTGGACATACATTGACGTGACTCTGACAGGAAGTTGACATATATGTTCCCTCAAAGTGACAAGTTTTGTCTCTCAGATTCCTACAGATCGGGAGATATTTTCCTTTTAAAAATTGACTTTCGAATAATCTCGAAAAATTAAAATGTCTCTATCGTCCAAACCCTTGGACATAGATTGACGAGATTCTGACATGAAGTTGACATATACGTTGCCACTAAGTGACATAAGTTTTGTCTCTCAGATTCCTACAGATCGGGAGATATTTGCCTTTTAAAAATTGACTTTCGAATATTCTTTAAAAATTTAAATGTCTCTGTCCTCCAAACCCTTGGACATACATTGACGTGACTCTGACAGGAAGTTGACATATACGTTCCCTCAATGTGACATAAGGTTTGTCTCTCAGATTCCTACAGATCGGGAGATATTTGCCTTTTAAAAATTGACTTTCGAATAATCTCTAAAAATTTAAATGTCTCTATCCTCCAAACCCTTCGACATACATTGACGTGAGTATGACATGAAGTTGACATATACGTTCCCTCAAAGTAACATACGTTTTGTCTCTCAGATTAATACAGATCGGGAGATATTTGCCTTTTCAAATATTGACTTTCGAATAATCTCGAAAAATTAAAATGTCTCTATCATCCAAACCCTTGGACATACATTGACGAGATTCTGACATGACGTTGACATGTACGTTCCCTCAAAGTGACATAAGTTTTGTCTCTCACATTCCTACAGATCGGGAGATATTTGCCTTTTAATAATTGACTTTCGAATAATCTCGTAAAGTTAAAATGTCTCTATCCTCCAAACCCTTGGACATACATTGACGTGACTCTGACAGGACGTTTACATATACGTTCCCTCAAAGTGACATAAGTTTTGTCTCTCAGATTCCTACAGATCGGGAGATATTTGCCTTTTAAAAATTGACTTTCGAATAATCTCTAGAAATTTAAATGTCTCTATCGCAAAAACCCTTGGGCATACATTGACGAGATTCTGACATGAAGTTGACATATACATTTCCTCAAAGTGACATAAGTTTTGTCTCTCAGATTCCTACAGATCGGGAGATATTTGCCTTTTAAAAATTGACTTTCGAATAATCTCGTAAAATTAAAATGTCTCTATCCTCCAAACCCTTGGACATACATTGACGTGACTCTGACAGGACGTTTACATATACGTTCCCTCAAAGTGACATAAGTTTTGTCTCTCAGATTCCTACAGATCGGGAGATATTTGAATATTAAAAATTGACTTTCGAATAATCTCTAAAAATTTAAATGTCTCTATCGTCCAAACCATTGGGCATACATTGACGAGATTCTGACATGAAGTTGACATATACGTTTCCTCAAAGTGACATAAGTTTTGAATCTCAGATTCCTACAGATCGGGAGATATTTGCCTTTTAAAAATTGACTTTCGAATAATCTCGCAAAGTTAAAATGTCTCTATCCTCCAAACCCTTGGACATACATTGACGTGACTCTGACAGGACGTTTACATATACGTTCCCTCAAAGAGACATAAGTTTTGTCTCTCAGATTCCTACAGATCGGGAGATATTTGCCTTTAAAAATTGACTTTCAAATAATCTCGAAAAATTAAAATGTCTCTATCGTCCAAACCCTTGGACATACATTGACGAGATTGTGACATGAAGTTAACATATACGTTCCCTCAAAGTGACATAAGTTTTGTTTCTCACATTCCTACAGATCGGGAGATATTTGCCTTTTAAAAGTTGACTTTCGAATAATCTCGAAAAATTAAAATGTCTCTATCCTCCAAACCCTTGGACATACATTGACGAGACTCTGACATGAAGTTGACATATGCGTTCCCTCAAAGTGACATATGGTTTGTCTCTCAGATGCCTACAGATCGGGAGATATTTGCCTTTTAAAAACTGACTTTCGAATAATATCGAAAAATTAAAATGTCTCTATCGTCCAAACCCTTTGACATACATTGACGAGATTCTGACATGAAGTTGACATATACGTTCCCTCTAAGTGACATAAATGTTGTCTCTCAGATTCATACAGATCGGGAGATATTTGCCTTTTAAAAATTGAGTTTCGAATAATCTCTAAAAATTTAAATGTCTGTATCCTCCAAACTCTTCTACATACATTGACGTGACTCTGACAGGAAGTTCACATATACGTTCTCTCAAAGTGACATAAGTTTTGTCTCTCAGATTCCTACAGATCGGGTGATATTTGCCTATTAAAAATTGACTTTCGAATAATCTCTAAAAATTTAAATATCTCTATCCTCCAAACCCTTGGACATTCATTGACGTGACTCTGACAGGAAGTTGACATATAGGTTCCCTCAAAGAGACATAAGTTTTGTCTCTCAGATTCCTACAGATCGGGTGATATTTGCCTATTAAGAATTGACTTTCGAATAATATCTAAAAATTTAAATATCTCTATCCTCCAAACCCTTGGACATACATTGACGTGACTCTGACATGAAGTTGACATATACGTTCCCTCAAAGTGACATAAGTTTTGAATCTCAGATTCCTACAGATCGGGAGATATTTGCCTTTTAAAAATTGACTTTCGAATAATCTCTAAAAATTTAAATGTCTCTATCCTCCAAACCCTTCGACATACATTGACGTGAGTATGACATGAAGTTGACATATGCGTTCCCTCAATGTGACATAAGGTTTGTCTCTCAGATGCTTACAGATCGGGAGATATTTGCCTTTTAAAAATAGACTCTCGAATAATCTCGAAAAATTAAAATGTCTCTATCGTCCAAACCCTAAGACATACATTGACGAGATTCTGACATGACGTTGACATATACGTTCCCTCAAAGTGACATAAGTTTTGTCTCTTAGATTCCTATTGATCGGGAGATATTTGCCTTTTCAAAAATTGACTTTCGAATAATCTCTAAAAATTTAAATGTCTCTATCCTCCAAACCCTTGGACATACATTGACGTGACTCTGACACCAAGTTGACATAAGCGATCCCTCAATGTGACATAAGGTTTGTCTCTCAGATGCCTACAGATCGGGAGATATTTGCCTTTTAAAATTGACTTTCGAATAATCTCGAAGAATTAAAATGTCTCTATCGTCCAAACCCTTGGACATACATTGACGAGATTCTGACATGAAGTTGACATATACGTTCCCTCAAAGTGACATAAGTGTTGTCTCTCAGATTCCTACAGATCGGGAGATATTTGCCTTTTAATAATTCACTTTCGAATAATCTCGAAAAATTTAAATGTCTCTATCCTCCAAACCCTTGGACATACATTGACGAGACTCTGACATGAAGTTGACATATGCGTTCCCTCAAAGTGACATAAGGTTTGTCTCTCAGATGCCTACAGATCAGGAGATATTTGCCTTTTAAAAATTGACTTTCGAATAATTTCGAAAAATTAAAATGTCTCTATCGTCCAAACCCTTGGGCAAACATTGACGAGATTCTGACATGAAGTTGACATATATGTTCCCTCTAAGTGACATAAGTTTTGTCTCTGAGATTCCTACAGATCGGGAGATATTTGCCTTTTAAAAATTGACTTTCGAATAATCTCTAGAAATTTAAATCTCTCTATCGTCCAAACCCTTGGACATACATTGACGTGACTATGACAGGAAATTGACATATACGTTCCCTCAAAGTGACATAAGCTTTGTCTCTCAGATTCCTACAGATCGGGAAATATTTGCCTTTTAAAAATTGACTTTCGAATAATCTCTAAGAATTTAAATGTCTCTATCCTCCAAACCCTTCGACATACATTGACGTATCTCTGACAGGAAGTTGACATATACGTTCCCTCAAAGTGACATAAGTTTTGTCTCTCAGATGCCTACAGATCGGGAGATATTTGCCTTTTAATAATTGACTTTCGAATAATCTCGAAAAATTAAAATGTCTCTATCGTCCAAACCCTTGGACATACATTGACGAGATTCTGACATGAAGTTGACATATACGTTCCCTCAAAGTGACAGAAGTTTTGTCTCTCAGATTAATACAGATCGGGAGATATTTGCCTTTTAAAAATTGACTTTCGAATAATCTCGAAAAATTAAAATGTCTCTATCCTCCAAACCCTTGGACATACTTTGACGTGACTCTGAAAGGACGTTTACATTTACGTTCCCTCAAAGTGACATAAGTTTTGTCTCTCAGATTCCTACAGGTCGGGAGATATTTGCCTTTTAATAATTGACTTTCGAATAATCTCTAAAAATTTAAATGTCTCTATCCTCCAAACCCTTGGACATACATTGACGTGACTCTGACAGGAAGTTGACATATATGTTCCCTCAAAGTGACATTAGTTTTGCCTCTCAGATTCCTAGAGATCGGGAGATATTTGAATTTAATAATTCACTTTCGAATAATCTCGAAAAATTAAAATGTCTCTATCCTCCAAACCCTTGGACATACATTGACGACACTCTGACATGAAGTTGACATATGCGTTACCACAAAGTGACATAAGGTTTGTCTCTCAGATGCATACAGATCGGGAGATATTTGCCTTTTAAAAATTGACTTTCAAATAATCTCGAAAAATTAAAATGTCTCTATCGTCCAAACCCTTCGACATACATTGACGAGACTCTGACATGAAGATGACAAATGCGTTCCCTCAAAGTGACATAAGGTTTGTCTCTTAGTTGCCTACAGATCGGGAGATATTTGCCTTTTTAAAAATTGACTTTCGAATAATCTCGAAAAATTAAAATGTCTCTATCGTCCAAACCCTTGGATATACATTGACGAGATTCTGACATGAAATTGACATATACGTTGCCACTAAGTGACATAAGTTTTGTCTATCAGATTCCTACAGATCGGGAGATATTTGCCTTTTAAAAATTGACTTTCGAATATTCTCTAAAAATTTAAATGTCTCTATCCTCCAAACCCTTAGACATACAATGACGAGATTCTGACATGAAGTTGACATGTACGTTCCCTCAAAGTGACATAAGTTTTGTCTCTCTGATTACTACAGATCGGGAGATATTTGCCTTTTAATAATTGACTTTCGAATAATCTCGTAAAGTTTAAATGTCTCTATCCTCCAAACCCTTGGACATACATTGACGTGACTCTGACAGGACGTTTACATATACGTTCCCTCAAAGTGACATAAGTTTTGTCTCTCAGATTCTTACAGATCGGGAGATATTTGCCTTTTAAAAATTGACTTTCGAATAACCTCGTAAAATTAAAATGTCTCTATCCTCCAAACCCTTGGACATACATTGACGTGACTCTGACAGGACGTTTACATATGCGTTCCCTCAAAGTGACATAAGTTTTGTCTCTCAGATTCCTACAGATCGGGAGATATTTGAATATTAATAATTGACTTTCGAATAATCTCTAAAAATTTAAATGTCTCTATCGTCCAAACCATTGGGCATACATTGACGAGATTCTGACATGAAGTTGACATATACGTTCCCTCAAAGTGACATAAGGTTTGTCTCTCAGATGCCTACAGATCGGGAGATATTTGCCTTTAAATATTGACTTTCAAATAATCTCGAAAAATTAAAATGTCTCTAACGTCCAAACCCTTGGACATACATTGACGAGATTGTGACATGAAGTTAACATATACGTTCCCTCAAAGTGACATAAGGTTTGTTTCTCACATTCCTACAGATCGGGAGATATTTGCCTTTTAAAAATTGACTTTCGAATAATCTCGAAAAATTAAAATGTCTCTATCCTCCAAACCCTTGGACATACATTGACGAGACTCTGACATGAAGTTGACATATGCGTTCCCTCAAAGTGACATAAGGTTTGTCTCTCAGATGCCTACAGATCGGGAGATATTTGCCTTTTAAAAATTGACTTTCGAATAATTTCGAAAAATTAAAATGTCTCTATCGTCCAAACCCTTGGGCATACATTGACGAGATTCTGACATGAAGTTGACATATACGTTGCCTCTAAGTGACATAAGTTTTGTCTCTCAGATTCCTACAGATCGGGAGATATTTGCCTTTTAAAAATTGACTTTCGAATAATCTCTAAAATTTAAATCTCTCTATTCTCCAAACCCTTGGGTATACATTGACGTGGCTCTGACAGGAAGTTGACATATACGTTCCCTCAAAGTGACATAAGTTTTGTCTCTCAGATTCCTACAGATCGGGAGATATTTGCCTTTTAAAAATTGAATTTCGAATAATCTCTAAAAATTTAAATGTCTCTATCCTCCAAACCCTTCGACATACATTGACGTAACTCTGTCAGGAAGTTGACATAGACGTTCCCTCAAAGTGACATAAGTTTTGTCTCTCAGATGCCTACAGATCGGGAGATATTTGCCTTTTAAAAATTGACTTACGAATAATCTCGAAAAATTAAAATGTCTCTATCGTCCAAACCCTTGGACATACATTGACGAGATTCTGACATGAAGTTGACATATGCGTTCCTTCAAAGTGACAAAAGTTTTGTCTCTCACATTAATACAGATCGGAAGATATTTGCCTTTTAAAAATTGACTTTCGAATAATCTCGTAAAATTTAGATGTCTCTATCCTCCAAACCCTTGGACATACATTGACGTGACTCTGTCAGGACGTTTACATTTACGTTCCCTCAAAGTGACATAAGTTTTGTCTCTCAGATTCCTACAGATCGGGAGATATTTGCCTTTTAAAAATTGACTTTCGAATAATCTCTAAAAATTTAAATGTCTCTATCCTCAAACCCTTGGACATACATTGACGTGACTCTGACAGGAAGTTGACATATATGTTCCCTCAAAGTGACATTAGTTTTGCCTCAGATTCCTACAGATCGGGAGATATTTGCCTTTTAATAATTCACTTTCGAATAATCTCGAACAATTAAAATGTCTCTATCCTCCAAACCCTTATACATACATTGACGACACTCTGACATGAAGTTGACATAAGCGTTACCACAAAGTGACATAAGGTTTGTCTCTCAGATGCCTACAGATCGGGAGATATTTGCCTTTTAAAAATTGACTTTCAAATAATCTCGAAAAATTAAAATGTCTCTATCGTCCAAACCCTTGGACATACATTGACGAGACTCTGACATGAATATGACAAATGCGTTCCCTCAAAGTGACATAAGGTTTGTCTCTTAGTTGCCTACAGATCGGGAGATATTTGCCTTTTTAAAAATTGACTTTCGAATAATCTCGAAAAATTAAAATGTCTCTATCGTCCAAACCCTTGGATATACATTGACGAGATTCTGACATGAAATTGACATATACGTTGCCACTAAGTGACATAAGTTTTGTCTATCAGATTCCTACAGATCGGGAGATATTTGCCTTTTAAAAATTGACTTTCGAATATTCTCTAAAAATTTAAATGTCTCTATCCTCCAAACCCTTAGACATACAATGACGAGATTCTGACATGAAGTTGACATGTACGTTCCCTCAAAGTGACATAAGTTTTGTCTCTCTGATTACTACAGATCGGGAGATATTTGCCTTTTAATAATTGACTTTCGAATAATCTCGTAAAGTTTAAATGTCTCTATCCTCCAAACCCTTGGACATACATTGACGTGACTCTGACAGGACGTTTACATATACGTTCCCTCAAAGTGACATAAGTTTTGTCTCTCAGATTCTTACAGATCGGGAGATATTTGCCTTTTAAAAATTGACTTTCGAATAACCTCGTAAAATTAAAATGTCTCTATCCTCCAAACCCTTGGACATACATTGACGTGACTCTGACAGGACGTTTACATATGCGTTCCCTCAAAGTGACATAAGTTTTGTCTCTCAGATTCCTACAGATCGGGAGATATTTGAATATTAATAATTGACTTTCGAATAATCTCTAAAAATTTAAATGTCTCTATCGTCCAAACCATTGGGCATACATTGACGAGATTCTGACATGAAGTTGACATATACGTTCCCTCAAAGTGACATAAGGTTTGTCTCTCAGATGCCTACAGATCGGGAGATATTTGCCTTTAAATATTGACTTTCAAATAATCTCGAAAAATTAAAATGTCTCTAACGTCCAAACCCTTGGACATACATTGACGAGATTGTGACATGAAGTTAACATATACGTTCCCTCAAAGTGACATAAGGTTTGTTTCTCACATTCCTACAGATCGGGAGATATTTGCCTTTTAAAAATTGACTTTCGAATAATCTCGAAAAATTAAAATGTCTCTATCCTCCAAACCCTTGGACATACATTGACGAGACTCTGACATGAAGTTGACATATGCGTTCCCTCAAAGTGACATAAGGTTTGTCTCTCAGATGCCTACAGATCGGGAGATATTTGCCTTTTAAAAATTGACTTTCGAATAATTTCGAAAAATTAAAATGTCTCTATCGTCCAAACCCTTGGGCATACATTGACGAGATTCTGACATGAAGTTGACATATACGTTGCCTCTAAGTGACATAAGTTTTGTCTCTCAGATTCCTACAGATCGGGAGATATTTGCCTTTTAAAAATTGACTTTCGAATAATCTCTAAAATTTAAATCTCTCTATTCTCCAAACCCTTGGGTATACATTGACGTGGCTCTGACAGGAAGTTGACATATACGTTCCCTCAAAGTGACATAAGTTTTGTCTCTCAGATTCCTACAGATCGGGAGATATTTGCCTTTTAAAAATTGAATTTCGAATAATCTCTAAAAATTTAAATGTCTCTATCCTCCAAACCCTTCGACATACATTGACGTAACTCTGACAGGAAGTTGACATAGACGTTCCCTCAAAGTGACATAAGTTTTGTCTCTCAGATGCCTACAGATCGGGAGATATTTGCCTTTTAAAAATTGACTTACGAATAATCTCGAAAAATTAAAATGTCTCTATCGTCCAAACCCTTGGACATACATTGACGAGATTCTGACATGAAGTTGACATATGCGTTCCTTCAAAGTGACAAAAGTTTTGTCTCTCACATTAATACAGATCGGGAGATATTTGCCTTTTAAAAATTGACTTTCGAATAATCTCGTAAAATTTAGATGTCTCTATCCTCCAAACCCTTGGACATACATTGACGTGACTCTGTCAGGACGTTTACATTTACGTTCCCTCAAAGTGACATAAGTTTTGTCTCTCAGATTCCTACAGATCGGGAGATATTTGCCTTTTAAAAATTGACTTTCGAATAATCTCTAAAAATTTAAATGTCTCTATCCTCAAACCCTTGGACATACATTGACGTGACTCTGACAGGAAGTTGACATATATGTTCCCTCAAAGTGACATTAGTTTTGCCTCAGATTCCTACAGATCGGGAGATATTTGCCTTTTAATAATTCACTTTCGAATAATCTCGAACAATTAAAATGTCTCTATCCTCCAAACCCTTATACATACATTGACGACACTCTGACATGAAGTTGACATAAGCGTTACCACAAAGTGACATAAGGTTTGTCTCTCAGATGCCTACAGATCGGGAGATATTTGCCTTTTAAAAATTGACTTTCAAATAATCTCGAAAAATTAAAATGTCTCTATCGTCCAAACCCTTGGACATACATTGACGAGACTCTGACATGAATATGACAAATGCGTTCCCTCAAAGTGACATAAGGTTTGTCTCTTAGTTGCCTACAGATCGGGAGATATTTGCCTTTTTAAAAATTGACTTTCGAATAATCTCGAAAAATTAAAATGTCTCTATCGTCCAAACCCTTGGATATACATTGACGAGATTCTGACATGAAATTGACATATACGTTGCCACTAAGTGACATAAGTTTTGTCTATCAGATTCCTACAGATCGGGAGATATTTGCCTTTTAAAAATTGACTTTCGAATATTCTCTAAAAATTTAAATGTCTCTATCCTCCAAACCCTTAGACATACAATGACGAGATTCTGACATGAAGTTGACATGTACGTTCCCTCAAAGTGACATAAGTTTTGTCTCTCTGATTACTACAGATCGGGAGATATTTGCCTTTTAATAATTGACTTTCGAATAATCTCGTAAAGTTTAAATGTCTCTATCCTCCAAACCCTTGGACATACATTGACGTGACTCTGACAGGACGTTTACATATACGTTCCCTCAAAGTGACATAAGTTTTGTCTCTCAGATTCTTACAGATCGGGAGATATTTGCCTTTTAAAAATTGACTTTCGAATAACCTCGTAAAATTAAAATGTCTCTATCCTCCAAACCCTTGGACATACATTGACGTGACTCTGACAGGACGTTTACATATGCGTTCCCTCAAAGTGACATAAGTTTTGTCTCTCAGATTCCTACAGATCGGGAGATATTTGAATATTAATAATTGACTTTCGAATAATCTCTAAAAATTTAAATGTCTCTATCGTCCAAACCATTGGGCATACATTGACGAGATTCTGACATGAAGTTGACATATACGTTCCCTCAAAGTGACATAAGGTTTGTCTCTCAGATGCCTACAGATCGGGAGATATTTGCCTTTAAATATTGACTTTCAAATAATCTCGAAAAATTAAAATGTCTCTAACGTCCAAACCCTTGGACATACATTGACGAGATTGTGACATGAAGTTAACATATACGTTCCCTCAAAGTGACATAAGGTTTGTTTCTCACATTCCTACAGATCGGGAGATATTTGCCTTTTAAAAATTGACTTTCGAATAATCTCGAAAAATTAAAATGTCTCTATCCTCCAAACCCTTGGACATACATTGACGAGACTCTGACATGAAGTTGACATATGCGTTCCCTCAAAGTGACATAAGGTTTGTCTCTCAGATGCCTACAGATCGGGAGATATTTGCCTTTTAAAAATTGACTTTCGAATAATTTCGAAAAATTAAAATGTCTCTATCGTCCAAACCCTTGGGCATACATTGACGAGATTCTGACATGAAGTTGACATATACGTTGCCTCTAAGTGACATAAGTTTTGTCTCTCAGATTCCTACAGATCGGGAGATATTTGCCTTTTAAAAATTGACTTTCGAATAATCTCTAAAATTTAAATCTCTCTATTCTCCAAACCCTTGGGCATACATTGACGAGATTCTGACATGAAGTTGACATATACGTTGCCTCTAAGTGACATAAGTTTTGTCTCTCAGATTCCTACAGATCGGGAGATATTTGCCTTTTAAAAATTGAATTTCGAATAATCTCTAAAAATTTAAATGTCTCTATCCTCCAAACCCTTCGACATACATTGACGTAACTCTGACAGGAAGTTGACATAGACGTTCCCTCAAAGTGACATAAGTTTTGTCTCTCAGATGCCTACAGATCGGGAGATATTTGCCTTTTAAAAATTGACTTACGAATAATCTCGAAAAATTAAAATGTCTCTATCGTCCAAACCCTTGGACATACATTGACGAGATTCTGACATGAAGTTGACATATGCGTTCCTTCAAAGTGACAAAAGTTTTGTCTCTCACATTAATACAGATCGGGAGATATTTGCCTTTTAAAAATTGACTTTCGAATAATCTCGTAAAATTTAGATGTCTCTATCCTCCAAACCCTTGGACATACATTGACGTGACTCTGTCAGGACGTTTACATTTACGTTCCCTCAAAGTGACATAAGTTTTGTCTCTCAGATTCCTACAGATCGGGAGATATTTGCATTTTAATAATTGACTTTCGAATAATCTCGAAAAATTAAAATGTCTCTATCGTCCAAACCCTTGGACATACATTGACGAGATTCTGACATGAAGTTGACATATACGTTCCCTCAAAGTGACAGAAGTTTTGTCTCTCAGATTAATACAGATCGGGAGATATTTGCCTTTTAAAAATTGACTTTCGAATAATCTCGAAAAATTAAAATGTCTCTATCCTCCAAACCCTTGGACATACTTTGACGTGACTCTGAAAGGACGTTTACATTTACGTTCCCTCAAAGTGACATAAGTTTTGTCTCTCAGATTCCTACAGGTCGGGAGATATTTGCCTTTTAATAATTGACTTTCGAATAATCTCTAAAAATTTAAATGTCTCTATCCTCCAAACCCTTGGACATACATTGACGTGACTCTGACAGGAAGTTGACATATATGTTCCCTCAAAGTGACATTAGTTTTGCCTCTCAGATTCCTAGAGATCGGGAGATATTTGAATTTAATAATTCACTTTCGAATAATCTCGAAAAATTAAAATGTCTCTATCCTCCAAACCCTTGGACATACATTGACGACACTCTGACATGAAGTTGACATATGCGTTACCACAAAGTGACATAAGGTTTGTCTCTCAGATGCATACAGATCGGGAGATATTTGCCTTTTAAAAATTGACTTTCAAATAATCTCGAAAAATTAAAATGTCTCTATCGTCCAAACCCTTGGACATACATTGACGAGACTCTGACATGAAGATGACAAATGCGTTCCCTCAAAGTGACATAAGGTTTGTCTCTTAGTTGCCTACAGATCGGGAGATATTTGCCTTTTTAAAAATTGACTTTCGAATAATCTCGAAAAATTAAAATGTCTCTATCGTCCAAACCCTTGGATATACATTGACGAGATTCTGACATGAAATTTACATATACGTTGCCACTAAGTGACATAAGTTTTGTCTATCAGATTCCTACAGATCGGGAGATATTTGCCTTTTAAAAATTGACTTTCGAATATTCTCTAAAAATTTAAATGTCTCTATCCTCCAAACCCTTAGACATACAATGACGAGATTCTGACATGAAGTTGACATGTACGTTCCCTCAAAGTGACATAAGTTTTGTCTCTCTGATTACTACAGATCGGGAGATATTTGCCTTTAAATAATTGACTTTCGAATAATCTCGTAAAGTTTAAATGTCTCTATCCTCCAAACCCTTGGACATACATTGACGTGACTCTGACAGGACGTTTACATATACGTTCCCTCAAAGTGACATAAGTTTTGTCTCTCAGATTCTTACAGATCGGGAGATATTTGCCTTTTAAAAATTGACTTTCGAATAACCTCGTAAAATTAAAATGTCTCTATCCTCCAAACCCTTGGACATACATTGACGTGACTCTGACAGGACGTTTACATATGCGTTCCCTCAAAGTGACATAAGTTTTGTCTCTCAGATTCCTACAGATCGGGAGATATTTGAATATTAATAATTGACTTTCGAATAATCTCTAAAAATTTAAATGTCTCTATCGTCCAAACCATTGGGCATACATTGACGAGATTCTGACATGAAGTTGACATATACGTTCCCTCAAAGTGACATAAGGTTTGTCTCTCAGATGCCTACAGATCGGGAGATATTTGCCTTTAAATATTGACTTTCAAATAATCTCGAAAAATTAAAATGTCTCTAACGTCCAAACCCTTGGACATACATTGACGAGATTGTGACATGAAGTTAACATATACGTTCCCTCAAAGTGACATAAGGTTTGTTTCTCACATTCCTACAGATCGGGAGATATTTGCCTTTTAAAAATTGACTTTCGAATAATCTCGAAAAATTAAAATGTCTCTATCCTCCAAACCCTTGGACATACATTGACGAGACTCTGACATGAAGTTGACATATGCGTTCCCTCAAAGTGACATAAGGTTTGTCTCTCAGATGACTACAGATCGGGAGATATTTGCCTTTTAAAAATTGACTTTCGAATAATTTCGAAAAATTAAAATATCTCTATCGTCCAAACCCTTGGGCATACATTGACGAGATTCTGACATGAAGTTGACATATACGTTGCCTCTAAGTGACATAAGTTTTGTCTCTCAGATTCCTACAGATCGGGAGATATTTGCCTTTTAAAAATTGACTTTCGAATAATCTCTAAAATTTAAATCTCTCTATTCTCCAAACCCTTGGGTATACATTGACGTGGCTCTGACAGGAAGTTGACATATACGTTCCCTCAAAGTGACATAAGTTTTGTCTCTCAGAT
Source organism: Zootermopsis nevadensis (assembly GCF_977971745.1). Lineage (NCBI taxonomy): Eukaryota > Metazoa > Arthropoda > Insecta > Blattodea > Termopsidae > Zootermopsis > Zootermopsis nevadensis. Next base: position 347,721 of record NW_028259190.1, read on the forward strand.
TCCTACAGATCGGGAGATATTTGCCTTTTAAAAATTGAATTTCGAATAATCTCTAAAAATTTAAATGTCTCTATCCTCCAAACCCTTCGACATACATTGACGTAACTCTGACAGGAAGTTGACATAGACGTTCCCTCAAAGTGACATAAGTTTTGTCTCTCAGATGCCTACAGATCGGGAGATATTTGCCTTTTAAAAATTGACTTACGAATAATCTCGAAAAATTAAAATGTCTCTATCGTCCAAACCCTTGGACATACATTGACGAGATTCTGACATGAAGTTGACATATGCGTTCCTTCAAAGTGACAAAAGTTTTGTCTCTCACATTAATACAGATCGGGAGATATTTGCCTTTTAAAAATTGACTTTCGAATAATCTCGTAAAATTTAGATGTCTCTATCCTCCAAACCCTTGGACATACATTGACGTGACTCTGTCAGGACGTTTACATTTACGTTCCCTCAAAGTGACATAAGTTTTGTCTCTCAGATTCCTACAGATCGGGAGATATTTGCCTTTTAAAAATTGACTTTCGAATAATCTCTAAAAATTTAAATGTCTCTATCCTCAAACCCTTGGACATACATTGACGTGACTCTGACAGGAAGTTGACATATATGTTCCCTCAAAGTGACATTAGTTTTGCCTCAGATTCCTACAGATCGGGAGATATTTGCCTTTTAATAATTCACTTTCGAATAATCTCGAATAATTAAAATGTCTCTATCCTCCAAACCCTTATACATACATTGACGACACTCTGACATGAAGTTGACATAAGCGTTACCACAAAGTGACATAAGGTTTGTCTCTCAGATGCCTACAGATCGGGAGATATTTGCCTTTTAAAAATTGACTTTCAAATAATCTCGAAAAATTAAAATGTCTCTATCGTCCAAACCCTTGGACATACATTGACGAGACTCTGACAAGAAGATGACAAATGCGTTCCCTCAAAGTGACATAAGGTTTGTCTCTTAGTTGCCTACAGATCGGGAGATATTTGCCTTTTAAAAATTGACTTTCGAATATTCTCTAAAAATTTAAATGTCTCTATCCTCCAAACCCTTAGACATACAATGACGAGATTCTGACATGAAGTTGACATGTACGTTCCCTCAAAGTGACATAAGTTTTGTCTCTCTGATTACTACAGATCGGGAGATATTTGCCTTTTAATAATTGACTTTCGAATAATCTCGTAAAGTTTAAATGTCTCTATCCTCCAAACCCTTGGACATACATTGACGTGACTCTGACAGGACGTTTACATATACGTTCCCTCAAAGTGACATAAGTTTTGTCTCTCAGATTCTTACAGATCGGGAGATATTTGCCTTTTAAAAATTGACTTTCGAATAACCTCGTAAAATTAAAATGTCTCTATCCTCCAAACCCTTGGACATACATTGACGTGACTCTGACAGGACGTTTACATATGCGTTCCCTCAAAGTGACATAAGGTTTGTCTCTCAGATGCCTACAGATCGGGAGATATTTGCCTTTAAATATTGACTTTCAAATAATCTCGAAAAATTAAAATGTCTCTAACGTCCAAACCCTTGGACATACATTGACGAGATTGTGACATGAAGTTAACATATACGTTCCCTCAAAGTGACATAAGGTTTGTTTCTCACATTCCTACAGATCGGGAGATATTTGCCTTTTAAAAATTGACTTTCGAATAATCTCGAAAAATTAAAATGTCTCTATCCTCCAAACCCTTGGACATACATTGACGAGACTCTGACATGAAGTTGACATATGCGTTCCCTCAAAGTGACATAAGGTTTGTCTCTCAGATGCCTACAGATCGGGAGATATTTGCCTTTTAAAAATTGACTTTCGAATAATTTCGAAAAATTAAAATGTCTCTATCGTCCAAACCCTTGGGCATACATTGACGAGATTCTGACATGAAGTTGACATATACGTTGCCTCTAAGTGACATAAGTTTTGTCTCTCAGATTCCTACAGATCGGGAGATATTTGCCTTTTAAAAATTGACTTTCGAATAATCTCTAAAATTTAAATCTCTCTATTCTCCAAACCCTTGGGTATACATTGACGTGGCTCTGACAGGAAGTTGACATATACGTTCCCTCAAAGTGACATAAGTTTTGTCTCTCAGATTCCTACAGATCGGGAGATATTTGCCTTTTAAAAATTGAATTTCGAATAATCTCTAAAAATTTAAATGTCTCTATCCTCCAAACCCTTCGACATACATTGACGTAACTCTGACAGGAAGTTGACATAGACGTTCCCTCAAAGTGACATAAGTTTTGTCTCTCAGATGCCTACAGATCGGGAGATATTTGCCTTTTAAAAATTGACTTACGAATAATCTCGAAAAATTAAAATGTCTCTATCGTCCAAACCCTTGGACATACATTGACGAGATTCTGACATGAAGTTGACATATGCGTTCCTTCAAAGTGACAAAAGTTTTGTCTCTCACATTAATACAGATCGGGAGATATTTGCCTTTTAAAAATTGACTTTCGAATAATCTCGTAAAATTTAGATGTCTCTATCCTCCAAACCCTTGGACATACATTGACGTGACTCTGTCAGGACGTTTACATTTACGTTCCCTCAAAGTGACATAAGTTTTGTCTCTCAGATTCCTACAGATCGGGAGATATTTGCCTTTTAAAAATTGACTTTCGAATAATCTCTAAAAATTTAAATGTCTCTATCCTCAAACCCTTGGACATACATTGACGTGACTCTGACAGGAAGTTGACATATATGTTCCCTCAAAGTGACATTAGTTTTGCCTCAGATTCCTACAGATCGGGAGATATTTGCATTTTAATAATTCACTTTCGAATAATCTCGAACAATTAAAATGTCTCTATCCTCCAAACCCTTATACATACATTGACGACACTCTGACATGAAGTTGACATAAGCGTTACCACAAAGTGACATAAGGTTTGTCTCTCAGATGCCTACAGATCGGGAGATATTTGCCTTTTAAAAATTGACTTTCAAATAATCTCGAAAAATTAAAATGTCTCTATCGTCCAAACCCTTGGACATACATTGACGAGACTCTGACATGAAGATGACAAATGCGTTCCCTCAAAGTGACATAAGGTTTGTCTCTTAGTTGCCTACAGATCGGGAGATATTTGCCTTTTTAAAAATTGACTTTCGAATAATCTCGAAAAATTAAAATGTCTCTATCGTCCAAACCCTTGGATATACATTGACGAGATTCTGACATGAAATTGACATATACGTTGCCACTAAGTGACATAAGTTTTGTCTATCAGATTCCTACAGATCGGGAGATATTTGCCTTTTAAAAATTGACTTTCGAATATTCTCTAAAAATTTAAATGTCTCTATCCTCCAAACCCTTAGACATACAATGACGAGATTCTGACATGAAGTTGACATGTACGTTCCCTCAAAGTGACATAAGTTTTGTCTCTCTGATTACTACAGATCGGGAGATATTTGCCTTTTAATAATTGACTTTCGAATAATCTCGTAAAGTTTAAATGTCTCTATCCTCCAAACCCTTGGACATACATTGACGTGACTCTGACAGGACGTTTACATATACGTTCCCTCAAAGTGACATAAGTTTTGTCTCTCAGATTCTTACAGATCGGGAGATATTTGCCTTTTAAAAATTGACTTTCGAATAACCTCGTAAAATTAAAATGTCTCTATCCTCCAAACCCTTGGACATACATTGACGTGACTCTGACAGGACGTTTACATATGCGTTCCCTCAAAGTGACATAAGGTTTGTCTCTCAGATGCCTACAGATCGGGAGATATTTGCCTTTAAATATTGACTTTCAAATAATCTCGAAAAATTAAAATGTCTCTAACGTCCAAACCCTTGGACATACATTGACGAGATTGTGACATGAAGTTAACATATACGTTCCCTCAAAGTGACATAAGGTTTGTTTCTCACATTCCTACAGATCGGGAGATATTTGCCTTTTAAAAATTGACTTTCGAATAATCTCGAAAAATTAAAATGTCTCTATCCTCCAAACCCTTGGACATACATTGACGAGACTCTGACATGAAGTTGACATATGCGTTCCCTCAAAGTGACATAAGGTTTGTCTCTCAGATGCCTACAGATCGGGAGATATTTGCCTTTTAAAAATTGACTTTCGAATAATTTCGAAAAATTAAAATGTCTCTATCGTCCAAACCCTTGGGCATACATTGACGAGATTCTGACATGAAGTTGACATATACGTTGCCTCTAAGTGACATAAGTTTTGTCTCTCAGATTCCTACAGATCGGGAGATATTTGCCTTTTAAAAATTGACTTTCGAATAATCTCTAAAATTTAAATCTCTCTATTCTCCAAACCCTTGGGTATACATTGACGTGGCTCTGACAGGAAGTTGACATATACGTTCCCTCAAAGTGACATAAGTTTTGTCTCTCAGATTCCTACAGATCGGGAGATATTTGCCTTTTAAAAATTGAATTTCGAATAATCTCTAAAAATTTAAATGTCTCTATCCTCCAAACCCTTCGACATACATTGACGTAACTCTGACAGGAAGTTGACATAGACGTTCCCTCAAAGTGACATAAGTTTTGTCTCTCAGATGCCTACAGATCGGGAGATATTTGCCTTTTAAAAATTGACTTACGAATAATCTCGAAAAATTAAAATGTCTCTATCGTCCAAACCCTTGGACATACATTGACGAGATTCTGACATGAAGTTGACATATGCGTTCCTTCAAAGTGACAAAAGTTTTGTCTCTCACATTAATACAGATCGGGAGATATTTGCCTTTTAAAAATTGACTTTCGAATAATCTCGTAAAATTTAGATGTCTCTATCCTCCAAACCCTTGGACATACATTGACGTGACTCTGTCAGGACGTTTACATTT